>NC_133618.1:272253799-272598273 GCF_048593235.1 Sminthopsis crassicaudata | reverse complement strand
GTGGGAAAAACCAGGGCCCTAATACTTTGTGGAGTTGTAAACTGATCCAACTTTTTTTTTTAATTTTCTTTTCTTTTCTTTTTAATTTTATTAAAGCTTTTTATTTACAAAACATATGCATGGACCCTTGCAAAACCTTCTGTTCCAAATTATCCCTCGTTCCCCCAATGCCATCCCATAGATGGCAGGTAGTCCAATACATGCTAAATATGTTAAAATATATGTTAAATCCAATATATGTATACATATTTATACAGTTATCTTGCTGCACAAGAAAAATGTGATCTAACCATTCTAGAGAGCAATTTGTAACTATGCCCAATGGGTTATAAAACTATGTATACTCCTTGATCCAGCAGTGTCTCTACTGGGTCTATATTCCAAAGAGATCATAATAAAAAAAGGGAAAATGACCCATATATGAAAAAATGTTTGTAGCAGCTTTTTTTATAGTGGATGCCCATCAGTTGGAGAATAGCTGAATAAATTATGGTCTATGAATGTTATGGAATATTATTATTCTGTAAGAAGTGACTAGCAGGATGATTTCAGAAAGGCTTGGAGACACTTACATGAACTGATGATAAGTAAAATGAGTAAAACCAAGAGAACATTGTACACAGAAACAAGAAGATTATATGATGATCAATTCTGATGGATGTGGCTCTTTTCAACAATGAAGTGATTCAGGGCAATTCTAATAGACTTGTGTGATGGAGAGAGCCATCTGAATCTACAGAGAGGACTATGGAGACTGAATGTGGATTACAACATAATATTTTCACCATTTGTTGTTGTTGTTGTTGTTGTTGGCTTGCTTGTTTTTTCCTTTCTCATTTTGTTTTCCTTTTTGATCAGATTTTTCTCGAGCTGCATGATGTTTGAAAATATATTTAGAAGAATTATACATGTTTAACCTATATTGGATTACTTGCTGTCTAGGGAAGGGGGGAGGTTGGGAGGGAGGGAGAAAGATTTGAAACACAAGGTTTTGCAAGGATGAATGTTAGAAAACTATGTTTGTAGATATTTTGAAAAATCAATATTTTAAAATAATGTTTTAAATAATTATTAAAATATCATTAAATTATTATGAATTAATATTATTAAATTATTATTAAACTATTAACATTATTTTAAATAATAATCTATATTATAAATAAATAATAAAAATAATATTTAAAAAATAAAAAAACTTATAATCAAGATGTTTTATGGACAGTAAGAAATAGCAATTTTTATTGCTATTATTAACATATTTATATGGAATTTTATTCACAAAAATCCTGTGAGGTAGACAGTGTTAACCATTATTATTCCCATTTTACAGGTGAAGAAACTGAGTATGACATGCCAGTTGTCACACAACTACTTGCACCTAAACCTCACCTCGTAAACCAATATTCTTTCCATTGTACCCTGATGCTTTTTTCAAAATGAGAGTGATCAAAAATGGATCTACGCCAAATTTCATTTAAATTTTTCCCAATGACACTATCTACTTTGCTAATTAAAATTACTTATTCTTAGCTTTTTAGTGAATTTGTATTTTTGATCATTTAAAAAGATGGAAAAAATTTCCATTCCTCTTTTCAAATAGACCCATGACACGTGCCTTACTTCTTGGACCAACTATAGTATTATCACGACACCTTGTGGCTGTACACCTAAGTTACAGAATCAGCTTTTTGGAAATTTAGAGTCAACACGTATTTATTTTAAATGCCTACTATATGCTAGATACTATGCTACTGAGGATAAAAAGAAAGACAAAATAAAATAAAATTTTAAAACTCCCCAAAGAATCCAGTTTCCACTGTCAAGGAACTCATACAAACAAATACAGGATAAATCAGGCAGCTGAGGTGGTGCCACAGATAGAGTGTTGGATAGACTCATCTTCCTGAGTTTAAATCTGGTTTCAGATACTGTGTGACTCTGGGCAAGGTACTTCACCCTGTTTACCTCAGTTTCCTCACCTGTAAAATGAACTGAAGAAGGAATGGCAAACCAGTGCAGAATCTTTGCCAAGAAAACCCCAAATGGGGACATGAAGAGTTAGCCAGGGAAGCCAAGAGACAAAAATGAGGAATTAGAGAGGTCCAGGAATGAGGGACCTATTGCCAATGAAAATACTCCAAGACAGTAGATGGAGTATCTTGTGTGAGTCTTACCAAGGAGGGCAGCCTTACTGAATCAGAAACTATATGCAAAGTTTTAGGATGTAAGAACACTGGAAAGGTGGGAGGGGAGACAAATTATTGAGGCAGCTACAAGGTGAAGAGTTCTCCAATGAAAAGCAGTATTACCTGGCTCTTATTTCTTATGTTTTGTTTTGTTGATTTTTTTTGCGAGCCAATTGGGGTTAAGTGATTTGCCCACATCACATAGCTAGTAAGTCAAATGTCTTGAGGCGAGATATAGAACTCCTTACATGGATGGGGTGAGGGGAAGGAGGGAAAAATTTAGAATAGAAGGTTTTGTAAGGGTCAATGTTGAAAAACTTACCCATGCATATGTTTGGTTAAAAATATATATATATATATATTTAGTAAATATAAAATATAAAGAACTCAGGTCCTTTCCATGTCCAGGCTAGGTGAGGTTTCCCATGTTCACTGGGTCATCTAGCTGCTCTACTTCTTTTCTTTTGTATGTCCTACCTGATAAAAGCCATATATGTTATGAAGGTCTCTGTGCTCCCAATTGCCATAATGAATAGCATTCTTCTCCATGGTCAGCTCTGGCCCTCTAAAGACAGAGGGTTCATTCATATCATTCCATACAAACAGGATGTCACTAGACCCCTACAAAATAAGAGTCACAGTCACAAAAACATAAGTGATGGTGATGGAGATTACAAGAAATGACATAGAAAGTTTAGTGCTTATAAAATTTAAACTTACAACATTTTCACTTGTCTGCTCATCTTCAGACAAATACCCAATTTCAGGAGTTTCCTAACCCTTGTTATGTCAGAGATACCCTTTGAATGTCTGATGGAGTCTACACAACCCTTCTTGGAATAATGGTTTTTAAAAAAATCACAAAGGAAATGCTAAGTTTCAATTAGAAGCTAATAAAAATAAAGTTGTAATTTTTTTCCAATTTAAGTTTTCAGACCCCCTGAAATTGGTGGATCCCAGGTTAAGAACCTAGGTTATAATTTTTGGGAAAATTATATTACAAAATTAAATTATGTCATCTTCCATAAGCTTAGCTATTTGCTACCACTAAGACAAAACCATTGCTAGGAACAGCAGTTATGTGTAACAAAAGCCATCTAGTTACACCAATTTTAAAAAGAGAAAGCCTTATGCTATTAGACATAAGATATTGTATATTCTTATTTTATTTTGTGTTTTTTTGATGAGACAATCAGGTTAAGTGTCTTGCCCAGGTTCATGCAGCTAGTCAATTAGCTGAGTTTGGATTTGAATCCAAGTTCTCCTGATCCCAAAGCCAATGTGTTATCTACTGTGCCACCCAGCTGCTCCAATATTGCATATTGTTGAATAAAGATGAAAACAACAAATTGAGGAAATTCATTGCCAAGTCACACCATTAATGTTTCTCCACATACTGAATTCCCGCAGTCTGAGCCTTAATCAACATCTCTTTGCTTGCCATCTTAGTCTGTTTTTTTTTAATTATTTTTCCCCAATTTCAAGTAAAAACAATTTTTAATACTCTTTTTCTAAATTTTGAGTTCCAAATTCTATATCTCCTTCTCTCCTTTCTGAGACAGTAAACAATCTGACATAGATTATACATGTGCAATCATGTAAAACACATTTCTAAATTGGTCATTTTGTGGAAGAAGACTTGAATAAAAATAAATGAGTAAAAGAGACAGAGAAAGAGAGAGGGAGGAGGGAGGGAGAGAGGGAAAGAGAGAGACAGACAGACAGACAGACAGCAACTTTGTATTTAGATTTCATTATTTCTTTTTCTTTCTCTGGCAGCAAATAGCATTTTTTCATTTTGGGTCCCTTAGGATTGCTTTGGATCATTGTATTACTGAGAATAACTAAGTCATTCACTAAGTTAATTGTATAATATTGCTGTGACTATGTACAATGTTCTCCTGCTTCTGCTCATTTCATTCTGCATCAATTCAGGTAAGTCTTTACATGTTTTTCTGAAATCATCTTGCCTTTCATTTCTTATAGCACAATAGTGCTCCATTGCAATCATATACAACTTGCCCAGTCATTCCCCAATTGATGGGCATTTCTTCAATTTTACTACAGAAATTCTTAGCCACCACAAAAAGAGCTGCTATAAATATCCCTGTATATCAATTTCTGTTTTTGCTTCTTGCTTTGACTATCTTTCCCCGGGGAGCACCACTTTTCATTTATGGGCCTTTAGCTCAGTAATCCATGTTTTGATAATTAACTCTGATTTTGCCTTCCTTCACCAAAGAAACTTCACCCTGCATCATAGAACCTGATCAGCCTGAAACCCATGGCTGGGCAGAGAGGAAATAAAATCTTAATGATGTATACTGTATAATTCAATTCAACTCAGGAAACATTTACTAGGCACCAATTATGAACTAACACTGTGAGAAGCCCTAGGCAATATAAGACTAAAAAAAAGGACAGAATCTCTGACTTCAAGTAGCTTATAATTTAATGAGCAGAGGTAAAGTGGGATGGGGATATGATGCTATCTATCTATATGATAATGATGACATTATTTAATCTCTTTGGGCTTTAGTTTCCTTAACTATAAAATGAAAACACTGAATTAGATAATTTCTAAGGTTCCTTTTTGTTAAGTCTTGTAAACATATACAAAAATTAGTATGATACAAAATAAGATGTAATAAGAATAAAGTAGTAATTAAGACAAGTATATTATCTAGCAATATTATTGATCAAGAATTTACTATGTGATGTGAATAATTAGGGAGGAGGAAAAGAGAATAAAAAATTACCTCATATTCAGAGAAAGCAAAAAGACTTGAATACCATTCTCGTACTTTGGGGTTTGTGAAATCCAGGTAAGAAGAAGCCCCTGTAGGAAGAGAACATGAGGTGACATGCTGAGAATAAGTCATTATTCCAAGGAGGACACAGATTGAGAGGTACTTGGGGAAAGCCTGCTGATAGAGCTGTCTCCTACACCATATGTCATAATATTCATGATAAAAAGAGAATTTTCGTTGAGAAGTAAATATTTCTGAAATGACTGTTGGATCTCAGTGATAATATCTGGGCTCTGTGAGTACTGTATTTCTAGGAGGACATCACTGAATAGTAGGTGTCCTAAGCAAGTGATAACTAAATGCATTTAGGTATAGAAAGCTAGGATAGTATGGTATGGGGCAAGTAGGTGGCTCAGATATAAATTGGGCTCAGAGGGGTAAAGAGACTTCCCAGAATAAAACTAATTAAAATCATGTAGAAATAGGATGGAACAGCGAGGTAATACAGTAGAAATAGAGCTCTGATTCTGGAGTCAGGACAACCTGAGTTCAAATCCAGCCTCATACATTTCCCAGTATGTGATCATAGGCAAGTCACTTAATCCTGTTTGCCTCAATTTCTTCATCTGTAAAATGAGCTGAAGAAGGAAATGGCAAACCACTCTGGTATCTTTGTCAAAAAAACATAGTCACCAAGAAATGGATATGACTGAAGAAATATATAGAATATTTGGCTTAGAGATAGGAAGGCCCAGGCTTGAATCCTGCCTTAGATAATAGTTTTATGACTCTGTGTAAATCAGTTATCACATTTATTTGTGTATATTATGTAATACATTATCTAGTATGTATTTGCCATATGTAAAATGGGAATAACAACATTTGTAGTACTTTTTTTTCACAGGTTTGGTGATGGATCATATGCCAAAGTGTAAAAAGTGATTTGCAAACCTTAAAATATTAAATAAATGCCAGCTATTATTATCTTATTCAATGAAGTTCAGAGAGAAACAATTCCAGGACAAGTCACTATCCTGCTCTTATTCTTTTATATTTATGTATTATTAATAAAATAACTTATCTTGTAGTTGAATAAAAGTATAATGATCCAAGCTTATCTTCTACAGATTCATGGAAAGTATCTTCACTAAACTCTAGTGGCAGACAGGATGATAGAAATCATATGTATTTCATCCTATTGTTATTGAATCATGTCCAACTCTTGGTGACTTCATTTAGGGTTTTCTCTGCAAAGTGGAGTGGTTTGCTATTTCCTACTCCACATCATTTTACAGATGAGGAAACTGAGACAAATAGGGTTAAGTGACTTGTCCAGAGTCACACATCTAGGAAAAATCTGAGGTCAGATTTGAACTCAGGTTCTCCTGACTCCAGAACCAGAGCTCTATTTCCACTATACCACCTAGATGATATATCCTGTTTCTACATGATTTTAATTAGCATTATTTTAGGAAATCTCTTTACCTTTTTGAGCCCATTTATCTTTTAAAATCAGAGGTCAGACTTGATGGCCCTTCCAACCCTGTGATCCCATAATCTTTAGGATTTATATCATTATTGTTCTGTTAAAATGTTTAGTAATATAGGATAAAAAATTAGAATAATAGAAAAATAAAATATTAACTTACCAGGCCAACATATACCCTCAAAGTCTCCACCTCTGTTATTTTTCACAAAGTAGCCCTTCTCTTTTGCTTGAGAGTACAATGAGTACATGGGATCAACTTTAATATGGGGATCAGAAATGACCACAACCTATAGAAACAAAAAGATTTGGATATCTGGTCAATGTTAGACACATCATGCTTATAAATGGGAACTGAGTAGTTTACCAGTACTTCAGGTTTCTGGGCTTATTGGCTTATGTCATCTTATAAAAACTTATGTAAATGTGTTATACTATTGGCGTAGAAGGTTTTAAAACCAGAAGCTGGCCACAGCTTAGTGGGAGATGGTTCCTGAATTCTGTCTTTCACATGCTTATGGAATTGAAGCTGCAAAAGAAACAGACCAATAGTCTAGTCCTGAGTTTTTGATACTCAGTGGTCTTTGCTCAGTGTTTCCTCTTTTTAAATATTGTTCTCTGCTACTTTGGTGAAATATATGGACTCATTCTGAGAATATCTGTTGCCTGCATTTGTAATTAAAGTAAAAGAAGAGCTTCAGTTAAGTTTTTCCTAAAGGTTTATCCATCCAAATTCACTGATTAGCAAATCCATTCACAGATCTCTAAATCTATCTATTATCAAAAACAAACAAACAAACCAAAACAAAACCTAAAACAAAAAAACAAAATAAAGTGGTTAAAACTGTTACAAGTTAAGAAACCTTGTTCAAAGAGACTACTCTTGAATCCTCTAGTATAATAATGTGGCACAGCTCTCTCATGAATCATGTGGTAACTAATTATTTACACAGAACTTAATATATTAAATGCTAGGACTGGTGGTGGAGGGGCGCAAAAAGGGCAATCCCTATCTTCTGTGAACTTTTGGGGAAATAAAATGCATACAAACAAAATTAAGAAATTTTTATAAAGCTAAAATTCAATAAATTTAATTTAGCAAACACTTATCTATTGAATTTAAATGAATATATACCATGATCTGCTACAAGTCAATTTTTGTATTATTTCCATAAAATTAAGAATATTTCATAGTCTATATGTAAGCAACTGATTAACTGCAATATGACTTATAAAAATTTTTTGACAGTATATATGCATGAGTAATTTTTTAAAATAACATTATCCCTTGTATTCATTTTTCCAAATTATCCCCTCCCTCTCTCTATTCCCTCCCCTAGATGACAGGCAATCCCATACATTTTATATGTGTTACAGTATAACCTAGATACAATATATGTGTGTAAATACCATTTTCTTGTTGCACGTTAAGAATTGGATTCCAAAGGTATAAGTAACCTGGATAGAAAGACAGTAGTGCTAACAGTTTACATTCACTTCCCAGTGTTTCTTCTCTGGGTGTAGTTGTTTCTGTCCATCATTGATCAACTGGAAGTGAGTTGGATCTTCTTTATGTTGAAGATATCCTACTTCTTTTTTTTCCCTTCACTTTTCTAAAGATTTGAACTCTAGCCATTAGAACATGCTTACTCTTTCTTTATGAGAATAAATGTTAAGTTGTACTTACATGCACTATGTAGAAAAACTCATAAAATATCAATCTTTTTTTTTTAGTCAATTAAATTAAATTAAAATTTACTTCAAAGGTATGAACTGTTGAAGTAAGCACTGAAAATACAAATGCAAAAAACCAAAACCAAAACCAAAACTGTGGCATATAATAGAATGAGTGTTGGACTTGGACTGAGAAGACTGGGCTTCAGTTCTGATCACTGTACTTTGTGCAAGTCACTTTTTCACTTTTGTCATCTATTAATCATGTAAGTGTGAATAGTCTGTACTACCTATGGTTATGGTGACCTTCAATGATGGATATATGTATGTAATTTGTCATGTCCAACTCTTTGTGACCCCATTTGGGCTTTTCTTGGCAGAGATACTGGAATGATATGTTATTTCTTTTTTCATTTTACAGATGAAGAAATTGAGGCAAACTAGGTAGAGTGACTTATCTGGTCACAGAGCTAATAAGTGTCTGAGGTTGGATTTGAATTCAGATATTCCTGACTCCAGCTTTGGTGCTCTATTCACTATGCCACCTAGCTGCCGTGTGTGTGTGTGTGTGTGTGTGTGTGTGTGTGTGTGTGTGTGTGTATGAGCAAATATAAACAAAAGACCATAGGTTTTGATCTGAAAAAGATCATATTATTACCAGAGTAACAAGGAAGTTAAAGATTGAGGAGGAATACTTAACTTTTTAATATATTTCTCTGGTTTTGAGTATTCTGTTCTTAACAACTCTGATCAATATAACAAATAATTAAGATTCCGGAAGACCAATGATGAACCGTATTACCTATCTATTGACAAGAGAGGTTGAAGTAGACTAAAAGTATATAGAGTAAGATATACATTTTCAGATATGGATAATATGGGAAAATGCTTTGCTTAATGAGTTTATTATAATTTTAATTATAATATAATAATTATATATAATAAACATAATAATTTATTATTATATTTATTATAAGAGTTTTGTGATGTTGTTTTTTAATTTCCCACCTCACCTCCTGGGAGGACTAGTGACAAGGGTACTGAAAAAGAAGAAAAAGAGGATTTTTGAAAATTTTTTTTCCATGCACAGAAAGGTCAGAAGGAAACACAGAGAAGCAGGATAACTTTGAAAGTTACATGCTGACTTATGATATACTTAAAAGGAAAAGCAATCACTTATATAATAGATTTGCAGTTTCATGGACAACTCTTATTTTCTGTTTCGCTTTGTATATATAAGAAACTATCATTTTATTTGGTGCTGGCTGAATAGATTAACGCAGTCAACTACACACCTATAGTAAAACTGGTGATGAAGCTTACTTATATACATTCAATCTTCCTAAGGATCTCTGTGCTTTTTATAATCTTCTGGAAATGATCTCTCTATCTTCCCAGTTTTTACCCAGTGGAAGTTTTTCAGAAACTATATCTGACCCTTCATTGTAATCAGACTATCTATCCTTTCTTCATCTGGGTTATGAAAGCCAGTTATTTCTAGCTGTCTTTCTCTTCCTAATCAATGAGAGGGCCATGAGTTGAAGGATGGGGTGATAAGAACTGACTTTTTTTTTCCTGAGGCAGTTGGGGTTAAATGACTTGCCCAGGGTCACATAGCCAGGAAGTGTTAAGTGTCTGAGGCTGGATTTGAACTCAGGTCCTCCTGCCTTAAGAACTGACATTTACTTAATGCTTCCTATGGGACAGTCAGTACAAATATCTTCACCTATGTTTTATGAATAAAGAGACAGAAACTTAGAAAAACAAAATCATTTGCTAAAAAGCTGAGAGATAGTAAGAATCAGGGTCTGGCTATATACCCATCCAAGCTCTTGCCTCCCAGTTCAGCATTCTTTCCATCCCACTCTGCAAACCTAGCACCATGACATCATGCACCCCTGTTGTTTTACTCTAAAACTCTACCCATTTGACTTCAATGCAACCAAGACAGGTCTTGTCTTGTATTTTCAAATTTCCAGAGACAAAATGTATGTAGTCAGTTCTATTTGAGGCCTTTTCAAATCTGATCTTTTTTAAGTCTTTGAATATTAATATACATTTAAACAATTATTAATTAGTTTTTATTACCATGACAAATCTCTCCACTGGAGAAAAAAATGGCAAACCACTCTAGAAGACTGTTAAGCAAACCCATTGGACAGAATCCCCATCGGGTCACAAAGAGTTGGACACGACTGAATGACTAAACAATACTTTGAGTGTTTAGGGGATACTAAGCACAGTGTAAAGAACAAACAGAGATCACTCTGAAAAGCTTGATAGCAGAAGTTAAAACAATAGGCTAAAAATGAAAAGACAATTAATTCAAGTTGAGTGGAGGTGAACCCTAAACTGGACATCAGAGGACTAGGCTTAGAGACTTAATTTTTCTACTCACTTTGTAAACTTGGATTTGACATTCCAACTCTCTGAGCCTTAGTTTCCCTATTTGTATAATGGCATAAGAGGGGTTGCCAGATAGTACAGTATATAGAATTCTAGGCCTGGAGTCGGGAGGACCTGAGTTCAAATCTGAACAGACACTAATTGCAGTTTTCTCAACTGGAAAATGAGCTGGGGAAGTAAATGACAAAATGCTCCAGTATCTTTACCAAGAAAACCCCTAAATGGGGTCACAAAGAGTTGGATATGACTGACCCAACAACATAATGGAACAAACAATAGAATCTGGCACAAGTCTGATTTGAAGCAGCATTCTATAAACTGTAAAATGTGATATGCTATTATTCATCTCTCTCCTTCTGCCAGTTTATTTCTCCCCATCTCTTCTCTTATTTCCTCTTTCCCCTTTATCTCAATTAGTATGACAACAATATCTGATAACTATCAGTCCCCTAATTCCATTTTTTTAGCTTTCTCAGGCTAGGAGAGAGAGCTGACCTCCATCAGTGATGAAGTCCTAAAAACAGAGGAGTTAGAATCCCTGACAATCTCAGTTCTTTGTTGGGCAGAAGATGATTTTCTCTTTACCATTCAATTTTTTTCCTCTCCTTTGTCTTTCTTTTTCTTTGTTATCATAGTTTCAATATTTTTTTTTTAACAGAGATCTATAATTCCTTCCTTCTTTGACAATTTTTGTCTTGTTGTGTGTTCCCCCCCCTCCATGATATGTATAAATTTAAAACTCTGTAAGTGTGCTATGGAAAGAAAAGATGTGAAAAAAATGGTTTCATTTACCTTGCGCTTTTTGCTCTTGAGAAGCTCTTGCATCCTCTTAGGATTTGGAAATTTCTTTTTGTCCCATGTGAAGTACCGTTTGCCCTCAGTATGTTCTATATCCAGCCATATGACATCATAAGGAATGTCATGGTCATCAAACCCAGCATCAACATCTTTGACATCTTGTTCATCATTGTAATTCCAACGGCACTGATGGTATCCTAAGGAGAAGAGCGGAGGCAGTGCTTGGGTGCCTATAATAAAAGAAGATAGGAACAATCAATTCAAGAAATATAGTCAGCAATCTCAAAAAAACATTTACCATTCATGTTTGCATGAAGTGCTTTGAGATTAATGCACAACTGTATTCATTGGATTTATCTACCAGAGAAAGAGAAGGGTCAATCAGTTAGAACCTTCATTGGCATTCCCTGTATCTACCAATTTAGAGAAATAATATAAATCATGGTGTCAGTCACCATGTGTCATATTTTGGTGTCAGTCATATTTTCCTCCTGTAAATACTTTTCAGCTTTTTACTTCTTTACAATCTGATTTCATTTATGTAAGAACTAGTTTCTTTCAGATGCCATATTAATTTGTATGATTCAGTCATTGTAAGCAATTTTTGAAGGAGTCTTGAATATAAAATATTTTTAATATATGTAAACACATCTCTTAAATTTCCTAGTGATTCTAATTGATAAAGCTATTCAAATTCATACATATTTTGTGTATGTTTGTGCATATCTATTTATGCATGTTTATATCAAACTATACATGTATATATATATATATATATATATATATATATATATATATATATATATATATATATATATATATATATATATATATATATATATATATAAGAGATTGGTATCAGTACACACAATGTGCAAAATGCACAATGTGCACACAATAAAGAACAATGATGAAGTTGTCAAGTAATGATAAAATTGTCAAGATACTATTAGGAAACACCCTGCTTCCCAGAAATAAGGCTCAGCAAGCAAGCTACACCCTGAGCTTAGCACAGCAACAATCCCATGTGCTTAAAATCACCAAGTGAACAAAATCACATGTCCCATTGGTTTTCAGAAGTGAAAAGTTCTGGTCATGCTAACCACAACTTTGTACCCTGCTGAACAATCATAGGTTCAATGACCCTAATGACTTGGAGACTGTCCATTCAATTCCCAAGAATGCCTGTGGTTCAGGCTTTGTGGTTTTCATGCTTAAAAACCTCATCCCTGCCATAAATAGGTGAGTTCCCCTTGTTAGGAAGGAAGAATTCATTTGCAAGGTACTTCTTCCACTTTGAAATTAAACTTTTGATTTCTGACTTGTCTTCAGCCTGCTCTATTTGGCTCTGGCCATCCACAGCTGTTTGATCCAATTGATAAACTATAGTCATTGATGTCAACAAAAAAATATCTGACTAAAAAGTACATAGATTGGTTTTGTATTGAAAAGGAGGAATAATTGATGGGCAGTCCATATGCTCCAGAAAGAAGGCTACCAACAAGCTCCCTGTGACAAACTTTCAGGAAAGCTATATGGATGGTTTGTGAACTGTATCACTGAAGTTAATGGCCATATTAATAAGATCAAAAATCCATTTGAAAATTTGAACATATAGGTATAATATGTGCATATCTATATAATTGTGCATATTTTTAGAAATATACTATGTATATATACAAATGTATGTTATGTACAATGATGCATGATATATATTGTGTAGGATGAACAAATGTATTGTGCATATATACAAATGTATGATTTTTAGATATATCATATACATACAAATATATATATTCAAATGTTTGCCTTTTATATGAAAATTATGTATTATTATATATATTATGTTTGATAAAAATCATATCTGAAAACAATTAAAACAAAAATGGTAATTAATAAATGTCATATTTGCTAGTAGAAGGGGGAAGTAAAGAGAGAATATTGCCCATAACTCCAGGAATGTAAATGAATTGGAGGCCATCACTAATTCACCCACGTACCTGTGAGTATTGAATACTGTTTGAAGACTGCAGCAGGGGTTGGTCCCATTAATATAAACACATCAATGATTCCACTCTCTGACATCCAACGCACATCAGCTCGAGCTTTGACTTTCTGTTTTGCCAAAACTGAGCCTTTCGGGGACAATGTGTGCTGGAAAAGGAATCAGATAAAACTCTGAAAAGCTTTTCTCAACCATTTAAAAAAAAAACACAAATCAATCAGGATGGAAAAGACCCACCAACTCAAACCCAAGCAACTGTTGGCTCCTTTAGTGGATACCATGAACATTTTTATATTACTTTTTAATCCAAGGCTTCTTAACCTGGTGTTTGTGAATTTTTTAAAAGTATGTTGATCAGCATATTTCAATATAATTGCTTTTCTTTGTTTCCAATTTTTATGTATTTAAAAACATTTTTCCTAGAATGGGCCCATAAGCTTCACCACATTGCCAAAGCTTCCATGGCATAAAGAAAAGTTTATTTCCCTTTTCTCCCATCTCCCTACCTTAAATCTCTCTTTAACCCTCTTAGCTGAATGTAGACGGGGTAGCATTAATAGTTTCTATTAAAATGACAATAGCTGCTACTATAGAGAAATACTTTTACTTTAATGAATAACTAGGTGACATAGAAGAGAGAAAGTTGGACTTCCGGTCAAGAAGACTTGAATACAAATCTTGTCTGTTATTTACTATGTGACTCTTGTTACTTAACTGCTCTCAGGCTCATTTCTTCATCTGTAAAATGGAGATAATAGCATCTACCTTAAAGGGTTGTTGTTGTAAAGTTCAAATGAGATAATGCATGTAAAGTGTGTTGCAAACCTCAAAATGCTAGCTATTATTATAAAAGAATATTACTCAGCAAACTTGAAAGGAAGTCATTATCCACAACTTACTTCTATTGTAGGTTGTATGTTGATTTCCACCAGCATTTCTGAGGCATTCAGCCAGAAAATTCCTATAGTTCTGTCTAGTTTGTGTGCGAGGAGATAGGGTATAGAACCATAAATACCCAATTTGTCATGTAGCTTATACCCGTAGACATCCAAGTTGTAAAGTCTGTAAGCCTCAGCATCACTGAAATAAACAAACACAGTCTAAGATTTAGTACTAATGAATGGAATATCCTCAGCTTCCTCCCATGTTATCCACATTTTAATGCCTAAATCAAAGCCTACTTCTTTTATGGGAATCTTCCTTGATGCTACCAGTGTAAGGGATCTCTCCCTCAAAATACATAAAGCATTTACTATTTATAATACTGATTTGGCATTTATTATTGCTGTATCTTAGAAGTTACCTCTTTTCTCATTTTAATTATATTATATATTCATTTTATATACCACACATGCACATACATATATCCATATATATGCACGGGAGGGAGGTGAGTAAGGAAGAAGAAAAGGTAACTTACAAGAAAAGGCAGTAATGCTAAGTTCCAAGCCAGTGTTATAAATAGTAAATGCTCTAGACATTAAATACACACATATATATTTTTGTGTGTACATACATGTATATACATACTAAGACATATATCAACACACATGTATTTGTATATATGTGTGTCTATATATGTGTATTTAATGCATTTATAAGTGTACGTATGTATGTATGTATGTCTTAATTTGTAACTAGATCATAAATTCCTTGAAAGGAAAGACAGTATTGAACAGTTCTAGGTATCTGTTATGGTACTTAGCATAATATCTTGCAAACAGTAGGTGAATGATAAATATTTATGTAGCAGTAGTAGTAATAATAGTAGTGGTGGTGGTGGTGGTGGTGATGGTAGTAGTAGTAGAAATAGTAGTAGTTCTGAGTACAAAAATGACCCTGGCAAAAGGTTCCAAGTGGGTTAGAGGAATCTTGTTTGGTAGAAAGAAGAGTATGGCTCATTAGTACTTTTTACCTATATTTTCTGATGACAGCATCACAATATACCAAATAAACAATATTTCCTCAGCTTGAAAGCTTGTAAAACCCTATTTCTATATAAATACCTGGTTAACTATCTAGTTACCATAAAAGCATTGTTATCTCTATCAACATTGTTAATCTAGAATAATTCCTCTCCTTTCTCACTAGTTTTTAGACTAAGTCTCCTATTCTGACACTATCTTTTATTTTAGAAGCCCATTCAAAGGAATTAAATTACAAAGAAGTGAATTCTTTTAGATTTTAGTGTTGCGTTAAGTCCCCAGCAAAAGTGGAGGAGAGAAAGAGATAGTGGGATAGGAGGTAGAGACACTGTGTTATGTTAGCAGTAATTCAGAAATCTTAAATAAAGCGTGGTCTTGAGAATTCTTTCCCAAACCAGAGGTTCCTCCTGAGGAATTCTTGCTTTCACTTTGTCTGGTGTTTTTTTTTTTTTTTAAATTTTTATGTCAATAGGATCTTATTTTTCCAAGTATAAAGATGGTTTTCAACATTCATTCTTGTAAGATTTTCAGTTCCAAATTTTTACTCTCTCCCTTACCTCTCCCCTCGCCAAGACAGCAAACTGATACAGATTATACATGTATAATAGATTTTCACCATATATGAATAATTTTGGGAAAGAAAAATCAGAACAAAATTACCCAGTGTTTTTAAGCTGATGGGTTTCTGCATGTTGTGGTATCCCATAGAGATGCTCAAAACCATGCAAGGAGAAGTCAATGCCTATAGAGCTAGGACCTGGAGGAACAAAACCCCAAATGAATTGTCTCTCTCAACAACACATTTTAAAATCAATGCACAGTAAGCTGAACCAGGGAAACAATAAGCACAGGGAAAACAATAAAAAACAAAAAGAACAACAATAACAAAATGAAACTGTGAGATCTGTAATCGTGATGACCAATTCTGGACCTAGAGATGAGAAAATGCACCTCCTTCCCTTTTTTGCAGAGACTGGAGACTATGGATGTGGAACAATAATGTCTAAATTGTCAGACTTGATTGATGTTTAGGTTAGTTTTGCTGAAATTTTTTTTCCTCTTTTTTTTTATTGTGCTATAAACAAAGCTTCTCTGGGTAGGGAAGAAGGGGAAAATATATTTGGAAATGAAAATAATGTAAAAAATAAAGTATATTAAAAAAAATTTTAAAGCAGATCCACAGTTGTCATATGAAAGATGTGGCAGTCTTGTCAGCCAGAGATTTGGAAAAGAATAATCTCTTATTATTTAATAACAAGCTCAAGTACAGCTACTTGATGCAATAAATACAGTGTCAGCCTGGAGTCAGAAAGACTGATTTTTAAGAATTCAAATCTAGCCTAGCTAGCTGTGTCATATACTAGGAGGCACTTACCCGTATTTACCTCAATTTCCCCATCTGCAAAATGAACTGTAGAAGGAAATAGCAAATCATCTAACCCTAACCCAAATGGGGTCATGAAGAATCAGACTGACTGCAAAACAATTAAAATCAAATGCACTTGTGTAAAAACCAGAAAACCTGATTCCTAATATTAAATTTGTCTCTCATTCATTAAACCTTTACTGAGCACTGGAACAAAAAAAGTATAGGAGTAAGAAATGGGCCTGGTCACTAATTAGCTGTGTTATGTTAGCCAATAATCCTGTAAGAAATAAACTTTTTGTTTTGATTCTTTTGAATAGAAGTATTTTAAAATACAACATATATTCTTCTGTCTTAGTAAACTTGGGATAAAGATTATATTTAATACAACAACAGAATAATTATGATCAATTATTGTTGGAACTGGTCTAGATGAACTGTTGTTTGGTTGTTTTTTCCCTCTTTATTTGTTTGCTTTTTTTTTTTGGTTGAATTGTTTTAAATCCTCTGGTCTTGTCAGGTAGGAAGAATGAATTATCATTCTACAATTGGCATAGGGAACTCACAACTAATTCATTCAAGGCTTAAATACAATATAAGACTGCTGCACTGAAGATAAAGATGTCCTGGGATTGCCTATACCTCTATGGATTTCAGGAGAAATTCTGCTATTGGCTTTCTTCAATAAAATCATAGGGCTAGCTACATTTTTAGTCTAATTTGTTTCTCACAAACATTCTGGATGAACTCTAAGGAAAAAGAAAACAATTCCCTTTGCCTTTTAGGATACTGCTGCTAAAGAACATTAGTGTTCAATTAAATATTCACTCCAAGTCTCACTTTAGTTCTCAATTAGGATCATAGATATTAGAACAGGAAGACACACTGGGAGATCTACTACTGCTAGGTCTGTCATGGTATCTGTTACTAATTCCAAAGAAGGACCGAATTTTTCAGAAGTGCATTAGAAATATGCCAAGCTTCTAAGACAACAATTCTAAAAAATATGGATATTTTTATTGCTCTGATTTTGTGTAGCACTCTATTTCTGACTGATTCTGGCACTTACTGACGTATTACATCATTGCATTCACCAATGTCTACATGAACGTGTCTTGACTTTCATATAAGACTGTGAGCTCTTCTATTAAGTCTGGTATAATGCTAGGATCATACACAGTGCTTAACATATGCTTATAAAAGGGAATTGTTTAGAGGGAAGAGACCAAAATCTGAGTAGTTGTATTGGAGAAAACTCTTTTCCTGTTTGCATCTTGTTTTGTAACTTAGTAACAAAAATGATGAATTGAGTATTTGTTTAATTTTAATGTTAGGATTCCTTATCTGATTTATGACTAAACCTACCGATGAAAAATAAGATTTAAGAAGCTAAGCAGCTTAAGAGACATTGAGCTACATTGTAAAGAAAATCTTAATACTATGACAATTTTGATTTTACCATTGGCTTTGATATCCAAAAATTTGCCAAATTTCTCTTGCCAAAGACCCAGATCATCTTGACTTTCCTGTACAAATAAAAGTATGGAAATTAATATTATAAGTTATAACAAACATTGTGATCATAGCATATTTTAAACTTTAGGAAAATTTGGCTGAGAAAACAAGCTTATCTAGTAGGAAGCTGATTAGGCTAAGCCCTCAACATATAATCAAGTTAAGCTAGTGATCTACAAAATGACAGTGATATATGATTTGTAGCAAATATTTAAGAATAGACATAATCCATCATATCTAAATACTTAATAAATTTTCAACTATGAGCCAAATATATGAAAATACTTTGAAAAACAAGAAGTACTTTATAAATAAATAATATTACCATTATTTTCCCTTCTCCTCAGTATATATTAACATGGCAAATTAGAAATTTTATAGAGAGTGAGTTTGGGGTTAAAAAATATAGTCTTCTTCTGCGATACCCCTTGGGGAAAAAAATCTGTTTGGACAGAGCCAAGCTCATTAAAGATCTAGTACAAGGTTCCAAAAAATTAGTTAAGTCTTCTAAGGAAGATTTACAGAAACAAGCAGAAAGAAATCACACAGGATATGAAGGCATGAAGAGATTGAGATCTATCCTCAGGATTGTGCAGGAAGCCTGCTCATATTAGCTGGTGAGAGAGGATTGGTAAATTTAAAGTGTAAGTATTTATGCCTTGGAAAGAGGCAAACATTAAAGATCAGGGTTTGAGTTGTTGTTTTGCTGATTGCATAGACTTAAGAAAGTGATGAGGGAAATGTTAATAAAGCAAAGTAAGCTTAAAGGTATATCATGTGTACTTCCCTTCTCTAAGAGCTGGTTGTTATACATTTATCAGTATACTCCTCCCTGTACTGATTGAAAGAGAAGCAGTAACAATACCTACATGAGCATATTTCTCCCTTCTGGTAGCCAAGGCTTCTGGCTTTTTTGTTTAGTTGTTTCTAGTCAAGAAAACCCATTTAAGGTCTTCTTGGCAAAAATGCTGCTGTGGTTTACCATTTCCTTCTCCAGCTTATTTTATAAATGAGGAAACTGAGGAATAAGTGACTTGCCCAGAGTCATAAAGCTATTAAGTCTCTGAGGTCAAATTTGAACTCATAAAGATGTCTTCCTGACTTCAGGCCTGGTACTCCACTGTGCCATTGCTAAGTCTTCATAAACATGGGAATGTGTCCAATTTCCGATAAAAACTGTAAAGAGGGCTCAGGTACATCATTTTTGGAACTTGGGCTACTATCTTGCATAATTTTACATAGCCTTCTCTCTCTCTCTCTCTCTCTCTTTCTCTCTCTCTCTCTCTCTCTTTAAATCATCAGTTATGTTTCTTTAAAAACATATTTTTACATTCATTTTTTAACATATTTTGGTGTCCATTTTTAAATTGCTTCTTCATAATTACCATAAGGCTGAGATTCTATCTTCTTTGGTAGGAACAACATACTTTAGTAGATACAACTTTACAACATAAAATACTTATTCCTAAAGGTTCTCAACTGTTGCCCCCCCCAACATTGAGTTAATAGATTATTGGTTGTTTTTATATGCCCTGATATAGCATTAAAGATCCCTTTCCTCATGGAAAGGTCATGACTATAAAAAGACTATTTAGCTAAGGCATAATAGGGTGGGTATTGTGGTGCCTATCTTCCCACCTGACCACTATATGATCATATTCTTCAAGATGAGTAATAATTTAGCATATCATTAGTATATAATTTACATGTATTTGCCTTTTATAGATTAGCCTGTTGTTGATAGAAAGTTGTCCCTGAAGCCAGGAAGACCTGGAACCAAATCCTACCTCTGAAAGACAATATCCCTATTCTTCCTAAGGGCTCTGCTTTCCAGTAAGGTGCTGCATTCTTGGATAAAGAGCAGAATCCTGGGAATAAAAAGGAGAAATGCAAGGGCATCATGGTATCATCTACATAAAGGAAATGATTTACCTAACTTCCTTATATTTGCTTTTTAATGATAATTATTGAGAAGATGGAAATTAAAAAAAAAAAAAAAGATAGGAATAAATAGCTCAAGCCAAATTACCTGGGAAGGATCAGTGGACACATCTTCCTCACATTCTGTGGAAGGTCTACTTTTAAAAAAAATGAAGAAAGTTGTTTTGTTTGCTCTAAATTTGACATAACTTAGGTCTTAGAAAAGATTCTCTTGATTTCCTTTCAATTCTGAGATCCTATCAAGTACATGTTTTAATTTTTTCTTGTTAACTTACTTTAAAAATCACAGGTTTGTTTTGTTTTTCTTTTTTTTTTTTTTGGTGAATTTGGAAGACAGCTTTTGTTCCAGATGGTTTGCATTCCCCCTATATTTACTTACATAATTTTCCGTTTATTTTGCTAAAATTGTAGAGAATGATAGAAAATTATGAAGGCAAACTGCTGCCTTACTGACAAAGAGAGGCTCTAGAACCTTTGGGGCTGTTGCTTAGGGTCAAGATTTCATTCTAGGTGAACTCAGTAATTAGAGAGGTATGAATAGATGGTACATAAATAATTTTACTTTTACTTTCTGCAAAAAAGATTTTTATAGATCTTTATATTTTCTTATTAAATCTATAGACTCTTACTACTAATAAAACCGACAGCCCATGGAGAAAATGTGTAGAGAAAAATAATTTTTTTCTTCAACACTAAACTGATTAGGGAAAAAGGCTAAAGGGCCAAAGGAAAAACTTCCTAGGGATAAAAACATTAGCAAACAGGCTAATGGTCACCACTTGATTAGAGCAAGTAAATGTTATTCACAATTAAATAGCTTCTAGCTTTACCTTGGAAAGATTATATAAGAAAATACCTGTGTTTGGGAGGCATCTGCAAATGTTCAAAATATAGCTGGCCCATGGAATTGATACTCAGCACAGGCTCATCTTCAGAAATCAAATCTATTGTGAAGGGGTTTGCTGTGATGTGCAATTCCACATGTACTGAATCATCTTTCAGAACCAGAACACCTGTATCCCCTGTATATGGGGTCAGCCTAAAAAGAAAAATAACATGTTTAACAGGAAACCCCTCTCCCAACATGTAATGCACAACTGAATGAGGCCAAATAATAAGAAAACCTTTTATTTTATTTCATTTTATATTTTTTATTTGACAGCAATTAAAAGCTAATTATTATCTGGCAAATATAGTCAAAGTGAGAATATTTGCCCAAATGCAAAAGAAAACATAATTTAGAACTTAATAAGAAGGGAAGATTATAGGCACAAATTTGATAGTAATTGATAAAATGATTAAACATATAATTTGAGATTATATATAATAAAATGGAAAGAGGGCTAGATTTATAGTCAGAAAGATTTAAATTTGATTCCTTTTACTGATCATCACTGTTGGCAAATCACCTTGCCTTTTTTGATGAACCTCAATTGTCTTATTTGGAAAATAGGTATAATAAATGCACTATGGCACTTGCCTCACAGAGCAGCTGTATATAATTCAAATGATAATGAATATAAGGCATTTTGTAAATATTAAAGTGCTATATAATTATCAGCTAATATTATTATCTTGACCTTCTGTTATTATGTCATTAGTATGTCTTCAAAGATGTTAAAAATGAATTTAGTGTTGAATTATAAGCACGAATCAAAGGAAAAAATGTATTTAAAGACATACCAAAATGTTCATAATAATAGACCATCAAATACTAACCACAGATCAGAAGTCTATTGAATAAATTTCCTATTTGTGAAACTTTTACTGATATAACAATTTTATTTCACTGAAATATAAAAATCTATGTAAAAACCAAAAAATTCAGTTCTAGCAGCTAAAGCAAATGTGAAAGGTGAGAAACATCTGAATTAAATTAATAGGATTATTATTTCAGCTGCTAAGATGGTTTTACATATGCTTATTGGAAATTGTATGGAAATAAGAATCTGTTATTCTTTGGTGCCAATTTTAAGGAGTACTTCTAAATATTTAGCCATTTTATTGAAGATTTATATCTTGACAATGTATTAATGCAAAATAATAGGACAATAAAGTTTATACATTATAACCAGATTCCATCAGCTTTGTTTTGGGTACAAAAATAATAGAAATAACAAAATAATAATACAATCTACTAATGGTAATCTATTAAGAGCCTTATATGTGTTTAGTTGTTTACATGCCAAGACTTTAAAAATACAATTTCACCAACTCAAAATCATTCTTGCTTTTTCCTTCTCCAACATCTTTGAACTGTGTAAATTTAAATATATAGGATTTTACAGGATTCATTATTCAAACTAATCAGGACATGGCTATAGGGATAAATAAACTGCTTCTAGTTTTAAGTTTTCTTAAGAGTGTGTGTGTGTGTGTGTGTGTGTGTGTGTGTGTGTGTGTGTGTGTGTGTGTGTGTGTAGGAAAGAAATAGCTGTTTTGTAACAGACATTGGACTTTGATAATTTATTTTATTTTAATTTTCAAAATATATGCAAATATAGTGTTCAGCATTCACCCACGTAAAACTTTGTGTTTCACATTTTTTTTCCTATCCTTCTCCCTACTCTCCTTTCCTAGACAGCAAGTAATCCCATATAAGTTAAACATGTGCAAGATTCTTCTAAACATATTTCCACATTTATCATGCTGCACAAGAAAAGTCAGATCAAAAAGGAAAAAAGTGAGAAAAAAACCAAGCAAACAACAACAGAAAAGGTGAAAATACTATGTCATGATCTACATTCAATTACCATAGTCCTCTTTCTGGGCACAGATAGCTCTCTCCATCACAAGTCTACTGGAATTGGACTGAATCACCTTATTGCTGAAAAGAGCCAAACCCATCACATTTGATCGTTACAATTGTTGTTGTTGGGTACAATGTTCTCTTGCATTGACTGTTTTTGTACCCATACTATCCCACTGAAGAGACCTTAGTTATGAGCCAAAACCAAACCTTTAAGTATTTATCCTGCGGTATCAGTGTAGGAGACATAAAGAGTCTAAAAATATGGGAAAAGGAACCCAATCCTTCTTTTAGATAGTTAGGCTGAACTTTCCTAGGAATGAACAAGGTCTTTGAGGGTGAATCCAGAGTAGAAGGGGGTCCTTAAGAAGAAGGGAGAGGGGCATAGTACCATAAACTTTCTTGTGTCTAACTAGGAATCTTATTATTTGATAAATATTCCAGATTATAGTATACAGAGAGGAGGCTTGTAATCTTATTAATATAGGGAACTCCAGGTGAGGAAACTCCCTTCACCAAAGTGGGCTGGCACTTCTTTCACACTTTATACACTTAGAGAGATGTTTAGAGGACTCAGTAGTAAAGTAACTTGCTGAGCGGTCACACAGTCAGTCTGTGTCAGAGGTAAGACTTCAAGTCTTCCTAGCTTTGTTGAATTTAATATTAATTAATATTAAAAATATTAAAAAACAAACAACTAAATTGTCCCATTATTTTTGCATGGGAATTTGTGTTAATGGAAGGATATGACTATAAGATAATCTTATATTCTTTCAGTTGATGTGATAATGTGATAATGTGATATGAAGATAATTGAGTATAATGGGATAGAGGAACATTCCAAAATCTAGAGCTAATGAAAATTTTATGAGCATATAAAAATATTGCTTTTTCCAATTAATTTAAAAAACTTTCCTGGAATGATACTTCAGAAATTACTTGACTATGAAAATACTTTTGGAAATCTAAAATAAAAATCCATATGGCAGACTTTTTAATTAATAATAAGAGTAATTAAAAACTTATTAATTCATCCACATAAATGACTACCATGCTACATAGTTGGAATGCTTACTAATTTGAGATTAGTGAATAAAATTCTTCTGCTGTTATTTGTTCTTATGACAAAGTTGTTCACATTTCCCAGATTTTGCTGTCTTTGGGGAATGAAAAAGGTTGCTTTACTTCATTGTTGTTGATGGTGATCCCATTTGGAATTTTCTAGGAAAAGGTATACATTGGTTTGCCATTTCCTTTTCCAGCTCATTTTAGAGATGAGGAAACTGAGATAAATAGGGTTAAATGACTTGTCCAGGTTAAATGACTGGTCACATAGGCAGTAAGTGTCTGATAGTTTTGGAACTCAGTAAGATGAGTCTTCCGGACTCTAGGCTCTATCCATTGTGCCATTTAGCTGCCCTAAGGCAAAGAATAGAAGATGGAAAAGAACAAAACCAGTATGGGTAATTAGCAAACTTGTACTTGAGAGTTGGCTAAAAATTAACAGTAGTTTCCAGATGCAAAAAAGATTCTTAAGGACTGGACATGCATGAGATAGATCTATTGCTGAGAGTAATAATAAAAGGGAAAAAAAGAGCATTTATCTAAGCTACTCTCATCTTTAACTTACCGTTTGGTGACTGGTTTCTGTATGAGGACATCAGAGACTTCATACCTTGGTTTCAAAGGAGCCATTTCACTGATTTTAAATCTGAAAATGTTTCCCTCTATTCCACAGACTTCAGCCAAGAGAGGAACCTGGGAACAAGTGGATAAATAGAATCCCACATTATGATTAGGTATAGTCATAATTATAATGGTAAACAAAATAATTGGTTAGGTCACTTCTGGTAAAGAAACAGAATGGAAACCTGAGGTAATAATAGGCAAAAAGCCCATTACTGTATTCCTGAATATTCCTTCACAGGATTTAGGATGTGCTTACTAACAAAATAATTAATTAGACTGGATGGTTCCATCCCCTTCTCTCCAATAATTCATAAAAGCATTTGTGCCTTGGTGGAAAGCAGCTAGCTCAGAAAACAGTGTGCTTCCAGAATCTAAGGATAAGGTTAGTTTTGCTGCTCATCTAGTCAGGGAAATAAGTGAGCTTCAAATGAATTTGAAGTAGAACCCAGGGTAGAACCAGTAGAACCAACTGCTGATTCCTGAAAGATGGAGACTATGTGCAAGGAAACTGAGAGAAAGCTTGGATTAAAATGGAGTAGAACCTGAAGGCAAATAAAAACCTTTGCCTGGCCAAGATAGAAAATACATGTGCTTTAATAAATGTGAAAATATGTGTAGAAGAATTGCACATGTTTATTGGATTGTTTGTTGTCCAGACAAAGAGGGGGAGGAGAGGAAAGAGGAAGAAAAATTTACAACACAAGATTTTGCAAGAGTGAAAGTTGAAAACTATCTTTGCATGTGTTCTGAAAAATAAAAAGATATTATTAAAAAAAAAGTACATATGCTTGAAATGGATTGGATCTGGAGTATGCTAATAAATGTTAACAAGGTCTAAGTACTTGATTTTACTCCCCCCTGCCCCCACTTTTCTTTCCCTTTTAAATTGCTTTCTTTATTTTTCTAATTACACATGTACATTAAAATTTTTTTAAATATGCATTTCTCTATGAATCATGTTGGGAGAGAAATCAGAAAAGGGAAAAGGCATGAGAAAAAAGAAGAAAAAAAATGAACCTGATGCCTTTAAAGTTTAATATGTATTATTCTTTTTCTCTATTATTTTTAAAAATCTAGATTAGAGACCAAACACAAGACAGATCCCTACAATACTTCCAAGGGCAGCCTAAATCAGATTACAGTTATCTCTTACATACTGTGTGGGTTAAGGGTATAGCATCCTGTGATCTGAAAAATCCATGTAAAAATTTTTAGTCCTTCTTTTACATCAGAGAAGTCTGAATTTTTTTCCTTTTTCTTTTATGAGGTATTTGCAGTATCTTGTTATAAAATTTGGGTTATGTATTTGGCCATAGGCTGGTCTTTGTGTATCTTCTGTGGCTTCCACAAAACTCCCCCCAAATTCCCATTTAATTTTTTTATGTCAATCCATTTTTCTATGAAAACCTCATGAAAGTTGTGATATGGAAGAAATCATTATAAAATGTAGCTCCTGATTTTAATGTGTTGATATAGTAATAAAGAAGAGATCTTAAGTCAACCTGTAAACTAACAGGGATTTTTATCTAAGGTTGAGTACATAAAGATCCCTGTGGGCTGCAAATTGATTTAGAAAATCAAAAATAAACACCATCTACATTCTGTTGTATTTTCTTTTGTTAAATATTTCCCAATTGCATTTTAATCTATTTCAGTAGTAATACATCCGATGTTTAACATCTCTGATCTAGGATCTACACTAGGAACTACACTATAAATCAAATTTTGATTTGTAACATTGGCCAATTTTGTAAGGTGTTAATGTAATGTTCATGCTGAAAATTTAACAATTGGCTTACATAAGCCAGGTCCAGCACATTCTTGGGTTGGACTTGGGTGATTATATAGAGTGTTCAGAATTGAAATCTCTCTAAATAGGACTCATCTCTTAAGCTGGACAAAATTTGGCTACCATGTACTACTACCTATAGTTTGTCTCATCATAAAGTCTCAAACTTCTCACAACGGTGATCTCGCTGACATGGATTCAGATTCCACAACTCATGCAAGTCTTCTTGATCTCTGTAATTCTCATGCATGTTCTCCCACTTTCTGCAGAGATTTACTCTTGGCTTTTTAATTTGTGGAGTTATCAATAAAGCACTTGAACTATAGTCATCTGTTAAGTCTTTGGTCTTACTCTAAGATCAACTCACCTTTTTCCAATTACATATTTCCTGAAGATAGTTATCTTTTCCATATCAGCAGATTAGGGGAGTGGTGCCTCTGTGACTAGAAAATCCACACAAATTTTTTTTGGCCCTTCCTTTGTACCAGAGAATGTTTGAATTATCATGGTTATTTAAAGATAAAATATTTTGACATATATATGATACCATATGTATATTTTATGCATTTCTGAGTTTCTAAGCTTATTCTGTGTCATGTACTGGCCTGTGTCACCTGTAGTTTCTGCAAAACTTCCCCAAAATTCTCATTTAATTTCTTATGCTTTTCTGTGATATATGAAACTGTGATGGGGAAAATTGTGATGTGGAAAAGTAACTTCCTCTTGCACTTGTCATCACTGACATGTAATCCACATAGGTCCAAATCTAATTGTGGGTCAAATTTTGATTTTTCAGAGGTTATGGTGCCCTATGATTTGCATCTATATAGTATTACCAGCACCAGTGTTTTATTAAAATACAAATACCCCAAACTTGACAATTCTTTAAAGAAGAAAAAAATTAAATTTATTGATACATATTGATACATTTCCCAGAAAACATCCAATAACCTTTTTTTTTTTTTTTAAACAAGTACATTTTACAAGAGTTATTAACGTGAAGGAGGGATGAACTGATTTGTTGTTTCAATTAACTTTTTAATTTATGCTGTAATCACTGTTTATTTGGCTTGGCTTTCTTCACAATATATCAATTTATACAAGCCTTCCCAAGGGTCTTCTGTTGTAATATTTACCATTTCCAATGTAGTAGCAATATTCCATTATTCATATACCACAGTTTGTTCAGTCATTGGATAATCACTAGGTTATCCCTCACCAAAACTACCCTCCCCAGTTTTTTTTTTTTTTATCACAAATACAATATTATGAATATTTTTGCACACATAGATGTCTTATTATTATCAATAATTTCCTTGGGATGGATAGTCAAGTGTTTTGATTTCAAGGATTTATTATATTCCTGAGGCTGTATCCCAAAGGAATTTTGGTTACTTTGGTGGCAAGAGCAAATAGAAATGCTTTGTTTCAGCATAATGATTACATTTGAATGCAATAAATAGGGTTAAAATCTTGCTTTTGTTTCACTTGGAAGTCTCTAGCTTAGGATGCAAGGTTCTGATTTTCATCTCAAAATCTCTCATTATGCCCAAGTAAAAGTCAGAATGCATTGGGTTCTTGTCTTTCAAATCACTTGAAATAGCCTATGGATTTCTTTATATTTACCAATTCATCCTATAGCTTTGATCAAGATCTGGCTGAAGATTTTTCTAGTCTCCAAAAAGTTTACTTACTCCACTTTCAGAGTAGCCATGCATGACACAGTGAATAGAACACTGAACTAGAAATCAGAAAGATGAATCTTCCTGAGTTCAATCTGGCCTCAGATACTTACCAGCTGGGCAAGTCACTTAACTCCCGATTTTTTCCTCCAAAAGCCAACAATGTCAAGTTGGAGAATAAAAAGTGGCCAAGTAGAGATCTAGAAACTATTTCTAATTAGTAACTTTTAGTAAGTCACAATGTTTTTGGGCTTTAGTTTCCACAAATCTGTACAATGATGAGGGTTGAATTAGATTTCTAGAACTTCTACCTCTCAAATTCTGTGATTATATTTTTCTTCAAGCTAATCCAATTCCAATTGATTAATGATGGACAGAACCAGCTACATCCAGAAAAGGAACACTGGGAAATGAATGTAAACTGTTATTTTTACCTTCTGAATCCAATTCTTCCTGTGCAACAAAAAATTTGGTTCTACACACATATATTGTATCTAAATTATACTGTAATATATTTAACATATATAAGACTGCTTGCCATCTGGGGGAGGGGGTTGGGGGAGGAAGGGAAAAAATCTGAATAGAAGTAAGTGCAAGGGATAATGTTGTAAAAAATTACCCATGCATATGTACTGTCAAAAAATGTTATAATTATAAAATAAAATAAAAAATTAAAAAAAAATTTTTCTTCAATTTGAAATTTTAATTATTTTTTGGGGAGGGCCTAACTCAGTATGAATTTTTAATTTCTAGGTCTGAAATGTAAAACTTAGAACTACCGAAATTCCCATATTTGTGAAATATAAAGGTAGTTTCATCTAATATTGCCATAAAGATTCTACTTCGTCTGCACAGATCTATTGTCCCTACATTTCCAGCTCTGCCTCTGTACAGATGATCTCTATCCTACAGGCAGCAATCCTTCTCTCTTCATCTGGGCCTCTCAGAAACCTTAACTTCCTTCATAGCTGAGTTCAAGAGGCACTTCTAATTTCCTAGCTGTTACTTCTGTCATCTTAAATTATCTTTTACTTGTTTACCTGTTTATGAGAGGTACCTACTATTTGAAAATAGAATATTAACAGGCACTGAATCACATCGAAAAATTAGCTTGTTTGGCAGCTAAATGGTCAAGTGGCTAGAGCACTCAGCCTGAAGTTGGGAAAGACTAATCTTCATTTGTTCAAATCTGGCCATATGCTTAAAACTGTATGATCCTGGGCAAGTCATTTCATTTTGCCTAAGTTTCCTCATCTGTAAAATGAGCTAGAGATGGAAATGGCAGACCACTCTAGTATCTTTGCTAAGAAAACTTCAAATGGGGTACAGTGTTAGTTATGACTGAAAATGACTGAACAACAACAAAATAAAACATGAGTTAATGAGGAGGACCATGAAATTGGCTTTCCTATAAATGTTCAAGAAAGTATAATATACAGTAGAATGTCTTAAGTATAAATGACCTAATTCACTGCCAGAAGTCTCTTTATCATTTTATAATATTATGCTTATTTTTCGAATGGCTATCAAGACATCCAAACTTTTACACAGAGAGAAGTAATCCCTTTTGTCTAACCTATAGCTTCCCTCTCCTAAACATAATTAAAGATGGGGAGTTTTCCAGTCACCAAAGCTTATAGTCATATATGGGCAAAAGTAAAAAAGATGTGGATGATCTAGAATTAATGTGGGAGACATGGCTTTGTTTTTATATTCATTAAGCAGACTTTCCACAGTTGTATAGAAACAAAATTTTATTTATCCAAAATCGTGACTGACAATAGGCGAACAACAAAACATGTAACAGAGTAAGTCAAGACCACCTATTCTATGATTGTTCAGAGGAGATCCAAATAATACCGTCTTCCTACTTTCCCTGGAGGGTAGAACCTTACCTTTCCTGATGGCATCGGGTCCCTCCCACCACAATGTCAAGGACCAGGCAAAGATCCAAGACAGTGAAATAACAGTTTTTTCAGAAAATAGCTTAGGATTTCCCAGGGTTTAGAGAATGGTCGAGAAGTTCATTAAATTGATGCAGAGCACTTATTGCTCCCTCCACAGTTGTCGCTAATTGGTTTACTGCTATAACTGATTCTCTGCGGAGAGAATTGTCAACCTCACGTTGAGCATTAGCTCGTTCCCCAATGGCAATTAATCTGTCCAGATGTGCCTCTGATCGTCTGGCTAGATCCCACGTTAACCTCCTGTTCCTGGCCATTTCAGCAGAGATAGTGTTGGCTAGGGAGCGCCGCCTCTGCCTTATTCGTCGAGGAGGAGGTTGGTTGGGTCCATCCCCATGAGCCTTAGAAGAGGAAAAGGGCAAAAAACTGGGGGATTGGCAAGTATCATTTTCAGGCTCTGCTTTGCAGGACACACCTGCTGTGGCCATAGAGGGACTCAGAGGCACATCTTCTTCCTTGAGGAAGCTGCAAGATGTATTACAAGTGAAATCTTGAGAATAGCCTGCAAAAGAAAGTAAAAATTTTGCCAAATGGGGCTATTCTCACCACATGATAATTTAAAAACTATGATCACAATGCAGAATGAAGCAATATTGTAAAAGGTTTATTCCAAGGGAATACTGGGCCGAGAAGTCTATAAATCTGTATGGGTGTATGCCCCTGTCCATTCATTATATATATAAATATGTAGATTTATATAACTGTGTGTATACAAGTATATATATTATTTATTTATAAATATAAATAAATCTACATCTATCCATGGCTCTTGCCTTCCTGTTTTTAGGGTAGCTCTTCTTTGTGCTCAGGCCAAGACCTGACTATAACTAGAAATGGAGAGGTAAGGGCAAAAAGGGTGAAAAGCCAGTGTCAAGAAAACAACCCAGAATTTCTGTGACTAAATACTATTTTGATTTTTCTCAACAAACCCATAACTGTTTATACAATTCACTTTATCAGCCTCCTCCCAGCCTTTCTAGGAAACATCTATCTCTAAATCTATACAATCACTTTTGAACCTGGAAACTTTTGATCTGTAGCCAAGAATTAAGGCAGTGGAATATGCCTTATCAATGCCTGCATCTCAAAATACTTTTAAGTGAATTGATCTATCCTTAGATAACTATTTAACCTTATTGGGTCTTTGGGTCAGAAGAGCATAGCTCTCCTAGGAATCCTGATTGCTCATTTCTGTGATTTCAAAAACTAACCCAAAGCTTGGGTTATTTTCACAGTGGATGCTTAGTTGCATGAGCACTAAGCGTCAAAGACACATGGAGAAAACTGAGTAAGTCACAATTAGGGAATGCTGACCCATCTCAGACCTAGTGATGCAGTAATAGATGGGGCAAAGCACAAAGACTGATACTGAGAAATAATTCTGGGGAACAATTCCAAGATTTGAAGCAGCTCCCTCCCCCAACCTTTACATGCATTTGCCTGTGACTGCAGGCATATCTCCAAAGTTCCCATTACCTGGAGTCTGATCCACAGGTTCCTCATCATTTTCTGTCTTGATGGGGAGATGGCTCACATCAGTCTCTTCTGCTTCCCACCATGTTGAGTGTTGTCTTATAGTGAGATCCTGTGGGACCTCCTGGACTCTGGCTTCTTCTTCCATGAGGGTGTCCAAATCTCCTAGGTTCTGGTCTCTGTGTCTGAGCTGCATAACATTGTCCTTCAAGTATTCAGGGTCCATGGAGAAGGGTTTGCAGACAAATGGTCTAGAGTGTTGTAAAAGGCAATGTGGTGGGGAGTCCACCACTTTTGGCACTGGTATCAAATACCTTGAGGAAAGTTGCCTTGAGGGCTTTAAATTTGGAACAATACTGAATTTTTCAGTGCATTTGAAGCTTGCCTTCCTCCTTTGCATTATACCTCTATAGATCTAAACATTTGGATGGATTGTTAAGTACTCACTGTACATATTAGTCTTCCCCCAAATAGAAAGTAGCATGCATATCTCCTACTTTGCCATCTCTTTTCTGAATGTTGGGCACAATGGAATGAGAGGGCAAAATAAAATGAAAAGGCTACTGACAAACTGCTTGGGCAAGATTGTTGACTTTTTAGAGGCCTTTCTTCTGTGAACCTCCTGCATTCCCTGAACACATTTTATATATGTATATGTGTGTGTGTGTGTATATATATATATATATCTTCACTCAAAGTTTTGTGACTAGACATTTCTATTTGTGCAGTCAGAAGCCCTTATGAGTCAGTGATGCTATATGGCTTCCCAAAAGAGGGCAATGTTCACTTCAAAATCCTTAAATAGCCATTAAAATAGAATCATATATGACTCAATATAATAGGACTGGCCTTATTTCCATTGGGCGTGTGGCTTTCTGGTTTTAAGGAACTGTGAAGGAAATAATCAAAGATACTGAAAATACCAAAGATATTAACTCCTTTTGGAAACTGGAAAGCCAATATGTATTAGGTATGGAAAAAAAATTAAAGTGATAAACATTGTATTTGGACAGTTAAGGAAATAGAAAAAAGAGCTTTATAAGATTACATGAGTCAACAAGCCCAAGATTGCAATCCTCTAATAGCCAGGATAACTATAAATATGCCTTTTAATTTGAATTTGAAAAAGGAAGCTCTGGAGAGAATCCTACATCTATTCCTTTTGCATAAACTGGCCATAGTAATCTTAGATGTTGCTCCATAACTTCAAATTATATGATGCTATTTTGTAATATGAAGTCCTAAACAGTCACAGTCTTAGAATAAAATAAGGAAATTCCCTATTTTGAGGGGAAGATACATTCTTGTAAGTTGTGATACATTACTTGTACTATTTTATTAGGAATGACCCGCTACAGAGGTAGAAATGGGAGCTCTTAAAAACATTTTGGGAATGGGGAAGCCATATTAAGTTTTTCATATCTATAATAATAAGAAAAAAATTTTTTATAGCCTTCATCCTAGAATTAGGATTTGGTAAGAGATCAGTGCTCAGTACCTCAAAATATTTTCAGTAGCTAAAAAAAACCCCACCAAACTACATTTCAGAGCTAGATTAGTTTGTAAGATCATGGAGACACATGAAGCTTTTAGAGATAGTTGATGTTTATGGTGTCTGTGGTAAATACATGCACCCCAGACTCCTGTCAAACTGATTCTGCCAGCCCCATCATACTGTCTACTGTGATTAGCTTAAAACCATGAGCCCAAGCACCAAATACTTGCTCTTGTCTTTTCACTTTAGAATATGTAATAGCATAACTAGCCAAAACATTTTAGTGAATCAGAACTTTTGAAATTTAAGATAATGAAAATATTTTTTAAATAATCCTGAATCCTGAAAATGTAAAACACTGAAAGTGTTACTCATTGTTTGCACAATCCCTTTTCTTCTTTTTGCTGATTTCGGTTTGGAAACTCTGGATCTGCTATTTTATTCTCATTTGGCATATTTAGCTGGATATTGTCCAAAAAATTAGAATAAATTGGTGTTGGTGTAGACACTACAATGTAACATTGCTTTGCACCCCTTCTCTAACCTACAAGTATTTTTGGTCTAGTGTTGGCAGTTTTAATTCCTTTTAAAGGAATTATACTTATATACAGCCCAATTAATTATAGAAGCAAAAACCGTTCCTAGGGAAACTCTGGTCTCACCTTATTCACTTCATTGATGATCTGGAATTTGGTGCTGTCTTTGCCTGATGTAACTGAGTCCAGTAATGCCCGATAGGTGTTCTTCCTTGGGATTAGCTTCTGACGTCTACAGATACCAAGAAGATGTCAGAGAGGTACTTTTGGCAAAATCTAAGGGACTACAATGTTATCTGAGAAAATGCACATATCGACATGATCACATTCAGAGTGCCAATAATTTATACAGGCCCATCCAGTTCATATACTAGTAAACAACACACTGGCCAGAGATTATATTCTATCTCCTTTGGCTATAATTCTTCAGGAGATGTGGTTATTTTCATAGATGTCAGTAGAGCTCACATATTTGGTAATTATCCATGCTAATATTTAGAGATTGACATATTGAGAGATAGAGTATTTACTTCAGAAGCTTAATGAATTAGCAGTAAAATTCCCCCATGAATTTTTCCTCTTACTAAAAAGAGAAGAAACCAAGAAGCTATTATTATTATTTATCTAATTTATTAGGACACCTTTCCTTTTATGATCTAAAATTTCCCAAATTTTAAATAAGCATCAATGCTATCAAAGATGTTGCTTCATATAACACTCTCTTTCCTTACCTGTAAAAACCAATTTTGCTGCAGTCTTTAAAGATGTTTTTATCCACAGCTTCATCTTGAAAGCTAAATGATAAAAAGTTTTAAGAATTTGACTATCGTCATTGCAATATTTAATCTTTTTAAATTTATCTACTTATTACATGAATATTGAAAGGATGCCTTGTCAAGTCAACTAATTTCTATCACTATATTCTGGTACAATCAGGAAAAAACCTTTTTAAAATTGTTTTAATTATTGAAAAATATTTATGTAACATAAATATAACATTTCCAAGTGATGATCAAGTTAGCTTGATCCCTCTTCTCCTCCCCCCCCAGAAAAAAAAAAATTTCTTGAGAGGAAGACGCTACATATAGGACTTACACTCTGAATTCTGGGAGAGAAATGACATCGAGAGCAAAGCTGAGAGCAGCTTATTAAACTGATCGGGGGACAGCGCTGCATTAATGGGACCTGAGCTAATAAAAGCGGAAAGAACGTTCTGCTTTTTATGGTGCTCTTTAGTTAGGAGCTTTCTGAACAAAACAAAGGGATGGGAATAAGCAGCGTGAAGTTGACAGAATTACATCCCGCTCGTCGATTTATTTATTACAGTTGACCGGAGCAGAGGGGTGGTTTAGACTATCTAGCGTCAGCACATTCACCGCGATTATAAAGGCTCAAGTTTTTGAGCCAGAATTTTAAAACAAGTTTAGGAATGTGTACTTGCCTACAGGATCACTTACAGGACAAGTAACCAACCCTCCCTTCTAGATCCCCACTCTCCACAGAGCTCCGCTTTTAAAACCAATGCCTGGGAAAGCTTTCTAGATCCTATCTTCAGGTCTGCAGAAAGAACTAGGGAAGTGACTGCTACAGAAGGGAGGGAGGGTCCAGCCAGGTAAGCAAAGAACGCAGATATTTACGAACTCTATAGATTTCAAAGCAAGGTAGGTTCCGTGACCTTGGACAAGCTCTGCCCTTCCACCCCCCCCTGCGCCGCCAATCTCACTGTACGCCAGCTCTTATAAATCGGGGATGACATTAAATAGTGGCCAAGACGTATCACAGTGACGAACCATAAACGCGGAGAAAAAAATGCCTCGTAAACCTAAGAGACAACAGCCAATCACTTAAAAAAAAAACCCAAAACCCAAAATCATTAGGCTAAAGACGACCCCTTCCTCTCACAAGCTTTTCACGAGACTGCAGCGGAAGCCGAGCGCCTTTTACCTGATGGCGTCTTCGCCGCCGGCCGCTTCCATGGCCGCCCACCCGCTCCACGCGCCCGGAGGACTCGGGCTCAGAACCACTCGGCCAAGCCGCACGCCCGACTCAGTTCCATTGCCAACTGCGGGGGGTCGTTTAAATCCACACAAAGATCTTTAGTTAATTACAGCCTAACTAACCTTCCTATAGGCTTCTGGGAAAAAAAAGTCTTATCAAAATACTGGCCCTCTGGTTGGCCTTAAATGAGAAAGGCAGAGGAGGGGAATGACCTTAACTCTTATTTCAGAAACACCTGGGAGGGAGAGGGGAGAGAAAGAGAGAGAGAGCAGAGCCTTCTTGTCTCTGCTTGCCTGATTGGAACTCAGTTATTCCCCGCCTCTCCCCCGCCCCCCTTTACTGGGGAGCTAGCACTTCAGTCCCCAGTGAATGTGGGTCCGGGTAGTAGAATTGCACTCTTCAGAAGATTTATTGTCTCTTAGTGAAGCTCCATTTGGAGGAAGAGAAGGGGAGGGGGGAGAGTAAGACATTCTTGGGCTCCGGTGAAGATTAAATTGCAATGATATATAGAAAGCTTTTTGCATTTAGTATCTTGGTCTTAAAAAAAAAAAAAAAAAAGTATCTGAAGTTACCATTGCGTACACAGTGGATGGAATGGACAAAACGTTTATTTATTAAGTACTTACTATGTGCCTCGTAAATAATAATAGAAGGATGATATCCATATGTCCCAGGTGTTCATTCTACATGTTAAGCGCCTACTGTGTTCGCAGGCACGGAAGCGGAAGCCGAACAGTCCCAGCCCTTCAAGGGCAGGCTTCGCTTATTCACTTTCCCGTTCTTGTCGGAGGCTTAAGGAGACATGATCTTGGGTCTTTTGATGCTAGGAGCGGTTGGAGGTGGGGGGAAGGGGGGGTGGTCTATTTTCTAGACCTAAGTTTTTTCGAGGAGCCCCCCTCTAAGGCCAAGCTTATTTATGGGAGAGGAGTGGGCACTTTTTGAACTTGAAAGCGCCATATAAATTTGATACAAACATCATCTCGGAAAGCCTGCTTAGGGTAGGGAAAAGAGAAGGTTGCGAAGGGAAAATGCACATTTTTTTAGTATCATTAAAAATGTCCAATCATCAAAAACTGACAGGGAACCTGACTTTAGGGATAGCCCGAGCAGAGGCCGGAGATGACAATCAATTATCATTCTAAACCTCCAAGGTGACCCGGAGGGGAGGCAGCGCCTGCGCAGTGCGTATGAGGCCTCGTTCTTGAACTGGCAGAAAGGCCAAGGTGCTAGGAGGAGGGAGGATGCGATCAGCCGGTCAAAAACAAACACCAGCGGAAGAATAAGAATACCCGGATAATGCCGCCCCCTAGCGCAAGACCGGAAAGAGGCGGGAGGGAGACCGGAAGGAGGCGAGACGCTCTCTCTGGACACTTCATAGCCGCGAAGATGGCGGCCGCTGCGTGGCTTCGGCTAGTACCTGTCACTCTCATTCTCCTCGGGACATGGCCGTCTCCGCTTTCTCTTCCCAGTGTGGGGCCAAGACCTGCAGCCGCCGCCGAGAGATCCAAGTGGCATGTCCCGGTGCACTTGGTGAGCGTTCATCTTTGTGGCGACCCTATCACTTGTAGTACGGTGGCCCGAGGGGTCCAGTCCCGGCGCTGCGAAGTCAGCCAGTTAGAAGGGTTGGGATTTCTGGGGTCCCGCTGTGTCATCTGACGCTGACCCTCTGGGACCGGGACCAAGCCCGCTTTCCATTAGAAAAAGAAGTGATAATCAGGGGGCTGAAGTAATGGCAATTAGTGAGGGGAGGAGGGAGGAGGCCGGCGACACGTTCCCTCTGAAGGAAAGGAACAGGTTCCAATCTGGAAAGTAAACGGAGAGCCGAAGTCAGGGCGTGACTTGGGGTGATGGGGAGATTGATCTCTTAACTAAAGAGAGGCTTTTCTTATGGCTCGTTTCAGAGTTTTTAATTTATCGGGTCTTCTGGTAATAGTTTTCTTCTTACAAGTGCTCGTAGTTAGATGGGAGATAGAGGAAGTGGGGCCTCTTTCGTGGCCTTCTGGGCAGGAGGAACCGGATCTTCCCCAGAGTGTTTAGTTTATTTTTCCTTTCACACGTTCATCTCGAATTTAGGCGTTTTTAATCAGACCTCACGGAAGCTCTTTGAACATTCATTGCTTTGTAATTGCCTCATCTCTTAGCACGGATATGTCCAAAATGGAGAGAATGGCACACCTTATTCTGAAATTTGGTAGAGAGAATGTCTCATTTTGGAAATTACAGAACACTGATGCTCTTTTTGTGTGGGGCAAACTGAATTCAGGCAAGAAACATTCTGAAAATGAGCCTTGTTTAAAATCATATTGGTTCTTGCCCTGTTTCATTGACATGTGTACAAACTTTTAGTTCAGGCTTGTGAGGGGGCCTGATCTCCTTGTTTCCCAAAGCTTTTAAAGGGTTAGAAATGTTCTTTTAGGCGGTCATGATTGTAGGCTCCAACCAGGAATTTAACATATTGATATCATCGCAGTGTACATAGTATTTTAATACCTAACTGTATTTGAAAATATAAAACTTTGTGCACTTTGGTAGGAAAGTCTAGTCCTCTATACTTTTAAAAGGTTTTCTATGAAGACGCTGATTTTATTTCTTTCCTCATCCTGCCCAATTCTTCCAATCTGTAAAGACCTTTTCTCCTTGAACCTTTTTTGCAAAGCATTTGTTTAAGTCACATAGGATGTATTTTGTGTTATAATTATGTTTGCATATAGCACCTACTAAATATACTTCATGAGTGTAAAAATTATCTCCTTTAAATCTCCCTCAATCTCAAGCTTATCCATCCAATTACTGGCAATTTAACAAGTGTCTTCAATTTAATTTAAATAGTAGACTGGCCATGACTCCTCCAGAAAGGAAATGTGTGAGAAGAGAGAATCAGAAAATAGATTTAACTTTTTTGTTTAGCTTTTGCTTTCCTAGAGTGTTTAGTTCACCTTCTATTAAATAAAAATACACCCCTGCCTCTAGGAGTTGCCTTTGAAGGAAAGAAAGAAGTAAAACTGTAGGCAGCTAGGGTTTAAGGGGATAGTCTTAAGCCTGTAACTAGGAAAACCTGAATTCAAATATAGCCACAGTGTCTTAGAGGTGTGTGACTTGGGACAGGTACTTCAATTTCTTCAACTATAAAATGAAAGTGATAAAAAGGATCCACCTCCCAGGAGTTTTGTAAGACTAAAATCAAATATTTGTAAAGTATTTAGCATAGTGCCTATCATGTAGTAGGGATTTAATAAATGCTTTCCCTTTCACCCCCTCCAATGTAGAAAACTAATGTTGGAGTTTTGCAAGATTTAAATTATCCAGCTAGTGATATTCTTTTTGGAGAAAATTAAAATGTATTATCAAATGGTTTGTTAGTCTAGTTATCTTTATTGGAGACAGGAATTAGACTTCTCACTAAAGTAGTCTAGGAACTAGGGGGAGGGGTGATAGTGTTGATAATGGTGATGATAGGTGGTAATGGACTTGTTCTACTAATTAAGTTGTCACCTCAGAAATTTGTAGTCTTAGAGAAATTTCAGAGGGAACTGAAAAATTAGGTGGAAACTTGTTTAGTTGCACATAATCTGAATGTCTTGGAGACATGATAGACTCAGGTCTTCCTCACTTCAGGACCATTTTTCTAATCGCTATACCATGCTGCCTTAGCTTGTTTTTTTACTTTTCTTTTTTCAGGAGAAGAAGAAGTATTTCAGTTTTGGAAAGATCCTCTTCAACAACACCACTATCTACTTAAATTGTGAGTTCTTAAAAGCCATCTGATTTCTGATTTTAAAAAAATGATAGCTATGTTCATTATGTTCTTGATAATTAAAAAAAAAAATTCCTAACTTTAGTGTGTGCTGAAAATATTTTATAAATTCTGAAACTTGGACCTATGTAAATTAGTAGGACTAAATTTAATTACTCAAATGAATAAAAGGAAATATAGAAAAAAATGGTTTGTTGAGATGTTTCACTTCTCCTTAGTTGCAAGTTCCAGGTATGTATACCTTTAGTATATAAACTGAAGTCTAAATATGAGGGATTTTAAATAGCCCTTGCCTAGATATTTTCTACTAACTTGTAATTCTTTAAACTTATTGGTTATTTGATGATTGAATGGAGTCTGTTTACAGTAGTAAGTGCCAGAGGTATCATTGCTTTTACCTTTATGCCTTCCCTCCCCTGCAATTTAGAAAACTTTGAGACTGATTAATATCACATTTTTAGAGTAGTTTAAAAATATTTAACAATACACTATGGATTTTATTAGGGACATAAATAATATTATAGGCTCCCTACAGGTTTTAATTAATAGGTTTATTTTAATCTTTTAGGATTATTTCATTCCATTGAGCATAAAAGAAAAGCTTATATTGAGTTTTCAGATTCTGACTTTAGGGGGCAGCTAGGTGGCGCAGTGGATAGAGCATCAGCCCTGAATTCAGGAGGACCTGAGTTCAAATGTGGTCGCAGACACCTAGCCCTTCCTAGCTGTGTGACCCTGGGAAAGTCACTTAACCCCAGCCTCAAAAAAAAAACCAAAAAAACACCAGATTCTGACTTTAGAAAGAAATATGGTAGTTGAAAGCAATATATAGAAATAAGGGAAAATACTTCTTTTATTTCTGTCTTATTCATTTCTGAGTCTTTGTACAGAGAGGACAGACTCTTCTTAGTGTCTTCCCTCCTATCTTCAGTATAAAATGAGGTATAAATGAAATAAGTTAGGACATATGTGCATTGCTTGTAGCAGATGAGGATATACTTCATAGGAAATGTGATACTTTTTTTTGACTGGTGACTTTAAAAATTTCTACATAAATTAAATAACTCTTCTTGACACATCATTGTTTAATGAGGTTATTGGGTAACTTTTAGAGGTTTTTTTTTTTTTTTCAAAAGACCCTTGCAGATAATCAAGTGTTAGCTTCCTGGCCTTATACAATTTTTAGGTTCTTTTTGCTATTCATAATTTTCATATAAAAATTAAATCTCAAAGTTATTTAGGCTTTATATAGTATCTACATTTCATAGAATTTTTAGAGTTTGTGTGGGCAGTTAATATTTACATTGTATTTCTGCAGCACTTTTTCTGTAGCTCTTGTGTAATTTGTTTTCTTTACTAGTTATTTATGTAATTTTTCTAAGGGATCTATATAAATTGATATGGGTGCTTTAAATTTTCTCTTAAAGTCAAAACCTTTATTCAAGTCATTGAGTGAGTGTTCAAGGTAAACCCTTAAACTCAATATTATCAAGGATTAATTGAATGTATCTCCAGTTTTTGACTTGTTAAAGGCATTGACCTTTAATTGATCAAATTTCTAAAATATCCAATTTTTACTCTGAAGAATTTAAATCTAATGAAGTTTTTATGATTTCCACAGACCTTTTATTTGCTACATTTGATAATTTAATAACCCTGTAAAATGCTTTGATGATTTTTACCTTCTTTCCTATGCCTTCTCCCTATGGAAATTTATTTGTAAAATAAGTAACAGATTTATGTAATATCTTCTTGAGAACTAGACGTTAATTTCATAGGTGTAATTGCATTGCTTCTTTCCAAATCTCTAGAAGGCAGGGAGGGGTTGATCTTTCTTTACTCTCACAGGTACCAGGACAAAGGTACCAAAAACTTGAGTGACTTAACCAGGTTTCCACACCCAGTCAGTGGCACAACTGGAATTATCATAATCCAAGTTTTTGGATTTGAGCTCATTCTCAGTACCTCTTAGACTTTGGTTAATGGAGTTTAGGGTTCCCTGAGTGGTTCCTTGAAAGAATATAGTCCTGTTTGCAGCTTTTCTGTCTCTGCGTCCTTGATCATTTCATGTTATACTATATCTTCTACTGTGTTCAAATCCTACAATTCTTCAACATTTAATTAGTCCCTCCTCTTCCATGAAGGTTCTTTAGTCTCCAGTGTTTTTTTTCTTTCTGAACACAGCTTCAATTAGTCAAAAAGCATTTATTAAGTACTTAGAACCCAGTAACTTGGGATATAAAAGAAGTGAAAACATGACCCTACCTCAAGAAGCTGAGTATCTAGTATGGGAGACAACACATATATAACTTATATAAAGGCCTCCTGCAGAAGGTGACATTTGATCTGAGTTTTGAAAGAAGTCAGGGAAGTGAGGAAGTAGAAATTAGGAGGGTGAATATTACTGGCCTAGGACTGGCCATTAATATCATAATACTGTAATACTGGCCAGTAAAAAGGCCAGATAAAAATAGGAGATGGTGGATCATGTGTGAGGAGCAGTTAGGTGGCTAGTGTATGTGGAGGAGAATAAAATATAAGAAAACTGGAAAGTTAAAATAGGACCAGTTTGGGAAGGGTTTAAAGCTAAACAGCATGTACTTGTGCTATTCATTAAACATTTAATTACATACATACATACATAGGTGAATGCACTTTCCAGATTACAGTCAGTGTTCTGATCATGTTCTTCCACTTCTTAGAAATCTTCAGTTGCTTCCTTATGCCTTTAGACTAAAATACTGACTTCTTGGAATGGCATTTAAAGCCCTTCACAATCTGGTTCTAACCTTCTTTCCAGATTTCTTTCACATTTCTCTTCATTAGGCTCTTTGTTCCAAACATCCTGGTCTAATCTTTCCATCTCATCCTTCACATACAATGGGTCTCCTGTGCCTAAAATACTTGTCTCTGTCACCTTTGCTCTCTCCTTGTCCACGATTATTTCTGTTCTCAATATTTTATGCCTGTTGGATCATCCAGTAGACTTCTGGACCAGTTTTTGTATCCCTTCTTAATGTGTAGCACAGTGTTTTCCTTGCAGTAAATGTTTGTTGTCTTAAATTAAATTGTACTGTTAAGAACTTTTATGGTATTTAATTTGTTAGTTATTTATAGCTCACTTCTCTAATTAGATGAAAATCTTTTTAAGGGAAGAAAAGAACCATATTATTTACTTTTTGTACTTTCTTCAATGCTTGGTAGAGTACCTAGAACTGTATAGTAGGTGACTAATAAAAATTGATTTGCCTTGGCCTAACTTTTGTCTATTGTATCGCCTATGGAATCTTCTATGACATAGCAACAGGGTTTGGGGAGGTTTCTAGGCATTAAAAAGCAAAGTATCTAGTCTCTTGAAATTGAAAACCACTAATATAGGGCAGCACTGCCCTACTGGGCCATACTTTTGTACAGCAGTAATTTTATCTGGTTTAAGAAGATGTATATATTTTTTAGTTTGTCTCTACTTAGCATGTATTAAAATAAGAATGCAATTCTTTAATATTTACAGAGAGTAAATGAGATTTATGACAATGTGATAGGAAGATTTTTTTTTTGTGGTAATTGCCTTTACTGACATATATTTCCTCTTTTATAGTTGAAGGAGAATCTTGTGATCCATCCTTGAGTTTCAATGTGACCTGGTACTTACGTTCTTGTAACTGTTACAATGAAGTCTTCAATTTTGGGGTAAGAGACATAGAATTGAACAATATTAGAGCTGGCAGTGACTTTGGAAATCACCTTCATTTCACAATTGAGGTAGAGAAAGGTTAAATGATTTGCCCAGTGTCATACAGCTAGTTACTGGTAGAATCAGATGTGGGCCCCAAATTTTTTGACTTCTAGTTGAGTGCTCTCTCCATGTATGATGCTGCCTCATTTGATGATGTCTTTTCACTGCTGCTCTAATTAACCTTGTTAGACTTTATCTTTCTTTTTAGTTCTTTGATGTAATCCTTTTTTTGTTTTTTGTTTTCCTGTTATTTCTTCTCAAAGATGATTTTACTTTATTTACAAGTAATAAATGCTAGTTGGCCATACCATTTTGTCATAAACTATGCTTTATACATGACTTCTGTTTTATGATATAAAACCTTTAGCCTTTGGTACCTAATTTTCAGATCAATTTTGATCAGCTAGAATACAAATTCTAACTATTTCTTGGATTTGAAGTGAATTGAGATGTACATGTTTGTTTTGGCACACTTAGAAAAGATTAGGCAGAAGATTGTGGGTGAGGATTGAAATGATGAGAAAAGGATAGATAATGTTAGAATTGCTAGGATTCTCAGATGACATAGCATGTCTTTTAATAGATTTCTAATCGGATATACTATAAAACGTTAATTTAGATTCTTTTCATATGAAATTTGAGGGAAATGGACGAAGTATGAACTGAAGTTTCTTTGTTTATCAAACCCTTCATAGATAATGCAAGTTAATAATGTAATAAATATTATTTTGAATGACAGTGTGATATTCAAATGCTAATGTTCATCAACCATTTGGAGATGTAGGAATAGAACTTGAAAGAGAGAGGTCAGAGTTGGGGATCAAGATTTAGGTATGAGCCTCAAAGAGTTGATAGGGAACTGAATTTAGGATAAGAAGAATAGATGGCTAAAATCTTTTTGTCATTTCTTAGCCTATGAGAAGATATGTATATTTTTTTGTCATTTTAGACCAAGTTCATTCTTCTTTGGGACTTCAAAACATTTAAATTCTTGGTTATTGTTAAGAAAAGAATCTTGTAGTTTTCAAGCCTCAATTAGTCACTATTCCCTTTCTTTGTGAAATAATTTTACTTGAAAATAGGACTTGCTGTGTGACCATAAGCAAGACAGTTAACCTTTCTGGGCCTGTTTCCTTAACTATAAAGGAATAAAATGAATGTTTTCCTGCCTACTTCCCATGGATGTTGAAAGCAACAAATGTAACATTCAGATTACATAAATGTGATTTGGTATAATAATTTTTATTGGATGACATATTATCAGAAATTATGTTAATTTCTTGGGATGTAGGAACTCCCAATATTTTGCTCAGCCTAAAGTCCACCTTTGTTATTTTCTGCAGGCCTTTTTATAAAAGGATAAATATTTCTGCAACAAAAGTGTTTGCTGTTTGGTCTTTTGTCTTGCCAGGATGAACAAGCAGAAAAGTATTTTGGAAGCACCAAGGAAGAACGGTCAGGTTGGCCTGGGTCCTATGAAATGTTATCAACCTTGTTCCAGAACTGCAGTGAACTCTTTAAACCACAGGTAGTATTTAAAACTGGGGGTAGTGATGATGGTGGGGTGGTGGTGGTGGTGAAATGAGATGGAGGTAATTTTATACTGTATTCATGTTCTGTGACTTCCTGGACTTTTTAAAAAAAAACATTTTATCCGAGGACAATTTGGAAGCATGTACTGATACTTTCACAAACAATGACTTATAGATATATTTCCAAAAAAGAGGAGGTACATGTTTATTTGTATGTAAATATGGAAAAAATAACCAAAAATAGTTCTTCCCTCATTGATTTATAACTGACATTTCACTCCCAGAATCAGGCGTTATTGGGCTTAATTATTCCTGGCCTGAAATTGAAAATGCTTCAGGGTTGTTGTTTATTTGTTTGCTTTGTAAAGAAGAGGTTTTTTTTTTTTTTTACCTTGGAGTCACATTATATATCCTATTCTTTAGAAAAGAAATGTGTACATTGCTTTGGACAGCTAATAGAAAACTGAGCTTTGTGTTAGAATTGCCATTTGCATAATTTCTGGCAAAGAAGGTCTGAATGGTTGCTTACAGCAGGATGAAGAAGTCTGATAATAGAATTGGAAAGGTTGTGTAGATGTCAGCATTTAGAATTTGTGGATCTTGCAAAATGTCAGTTATGGGATGTATAAGATAATAGGGGAAAAAAGGAAAAAGAAGTAAAATGAAAATATTTGTTTGTGTTACTGTTCCCTGTTCTTTGGGACAATAAAGCTTCTGTTATGGAGGCCAAGAAATCTAGAGCTTTTTTACTTCCTAGTCAGACTCATTAGATCAGCTTTAATAAGAGGCTGTATGATATGATAAAAGTAGAGCTGGATTTTCTTAAGAGGACCTGAGTTGAAATGGGCTCTACCACTTAACTTAAGTAACAAAGTCACTTTTCCACTGTGACCTTTTGTTTCTTCATTTGCAGAATGAAAGGATTGGATAAGATGATCTCTCAGGTCCCTAAATTTATTATCACATAGGCTGCTACTATCTTAGCTAGGCCAGACGTATCTATGCTAATGAAGTTAATGAAGTTCTTCCCCTTCACCAAAACTGGGACTACACCTTATTTATTCAGGACAAAAATGTGCTTATGAAAAGGGCAATGTGCTGGAACAAAATAATAAACACAATGTAGTTGTCTAGACAGTTTGGCCACTAGGTTTTAATACAGTTTTCCTAATTCTGGATGGCTTTCACTTTGTGAATGTGATCAATAAAGAATGCTTTTGTTTGTCAGTTGCATTTTGCTGCATTTGAAGTTAGAATTGTCTCTTGCCATAAGAGTTTCTGTGATGTGTTGATATACCATATTTTCTTAAGATTGTTAAAGGCTTTTGATAAATTTAAGTTTAAAAATTTTTTTTATAGAGTTTTTCTGGGGATTTTGTGCATCCAGTGGTGCTAGCAGGAGGAAAACAAGAGGTAATTGTTTTTCTTTAGTTCTTAATCTCTGAAGGGAGAGCAGATGTTTCTCCTCTTTAATTTATCTTGTTTTTCTCTGTTTATAGGTTAGGTACAATGGAACCAATCATACGGCTGTTGTAGAAAAGCCTGTAAGTATATTTGTGTGGAAAGGGGAGAAGAGGGGGTTACTTAGAGTACTGAGCCTCATTTGTTTTGATTATCTTCAATATGTTCTTGAATTTGGCTTTTCAGTGTTAAGATTCTAAAGAGAACTGCAGTTTTTGCTATGATGTGACATGGAAGAGAATTTGGAAAATTGATTCTTGATATGGCCCAAATTAGTAATTCTGGTTGTACTCACAATATTCTCCATGCTGGTTGGTTATATTCAGTAGAAAAGGTCACTGATGAAGAGTTTTGAATCCAGAATAGAAAATATGATATACTTGTCTTCTCCTTGGGTTAGTTGAACTTAAAGCTTTTTTAGGGTTTTGTAATTTAAAGTCCTAGCAATGTGATCTCTCTGTGTTAGACAGTTTTAAAATAATGAAAAGTAAAGCAGGACCACACTGTTCTTGAAGGTCAGCCTAATGGCATCAAATTTGCATAGAATATAGTTCTATCATTTATTAAGAATATTTAGTAGTCTAAGATGGCTCTAGAGTTCTCTGGCCTTGGCTTCTAAGAAGCATTTATTTTTCTTTTTCCTTTAATTTAGCACAGTGCTCTCAAATGCTTTACAACCAATTATTTTGTGGTTAGAAAATCTTTGCTGTATTGATTAGAAGAACCTTTAGTAAGGGATCTTTTTGTGTAGCCAGAGTCCAAATTAAGTTTTTTTTTTCTTTTTCTTTTTTTTTTTTTGCTAAGGCAGTTGGGGTTAAGTGACTTGTCCAAGGTCACACAGCCAGGAAGTGTTAAGTGCCTGAGGCCAGATTTGAACTTAGGTCCTCCTGACTTCAGGGCTGGTGCTCTATCTATTGCACCACCTAACTGCCCCTCCAACTTAAGTTTTAATGTTAGATTGTATTCAATAAATTATTTTTTAAAACCTCAGAAAAGAACAGAGTTTTCAGAAGGAAATTAACTAAAATATCCTTTTTGAAATAATGTTAGTTGTGTTACTTTTGTAAGAATAGGTATGCACAATTTTGACACTTTGTTCTCCCTGTTGAAGGTCATAATAGATATATCATATTTCCCACATCATTGTGGGAAAACTACTCTTTTAGTCATAGAACATGGCTTAAGTCTCAGAGATGCTTGGTGACTTAGTGTTTACACACACATAGTAAGAGGGGGAGGTGGGATTTGAGCCTATATCTACCTGATTCTAAAACTAGAATGCTAACTGCTATGCCACATTGCCTTTCTAACTGTGATATGTGATGGGAACTCTGGATGGACTTGTGGATCAGACTGCTTATTCTCAGGAATTGCCAGAAACAGTCCATTCAGTTCCTGTGGTCAACCTTGATGGGAACTCACTTTTTCTCAGATTGTCTTTAAGATAATCTCAACTTCTCAATACACATCCTTATCATTCCCCAGATCCTGCTGTTATTTGTTCTTTCTTGCTCTGAACTATCCAATTCCTTCCTGGTTCCTCCCCTTAAATCTCCTAGATCCAGCCTTCCCCTCCTCTCTCTCTCCCTCCTAACCCCTCACAGGCTCCCCTGAGCTATAAAAAGTTGTATCTCCCAAAAGCAGATTGGTTACTTAGTGTGATTCTAAGCTTTGCCTACTTGTATTCCTTTGAGTAATAAATAGCAAAATCTCTGTTACCTTTGATGGATGTCTGACTTGATTTCTTCAGGTCATTTGAACTATTGCTCCCAAATCTATTTCATATTTCTAGTCCTGGTGCCTTTATTACCAAATGCAGAGGCATTTAAGACTAATTGACTGACTTGTAAAATTCATGTGCTTATTCCCACTTAGAATCGTAAGTAAATATAGTTCTAATTACTCTGTTTTAGGAAAGATCTAAGGGAGCAGTCTAGAGTCATATAGTTCTAAGAAGCTACCACTTTCTCTACAAAATCAACCTTGATATTTATGGATTGTTGTTACTAGCCATATTGTAAATTTTATTTTTTATTTTATTTCTTATTATAGATTTTTACTTACAAAACATATGCATGGGTAATTTTTCAGCACTGACCCTTGCAAAATTTTCTGTTCCAAATTTTCCCCTCCTTCCCCCCACCCCCTTTCCTAAATGGCAGGTATTCCAATACATGTTAAAATATATGTTAAATCCAAAATATGTACACATATCCATATAGTTATATTGCACAAGAAAAATAGGATTTAGAGAGGAAAAAAAAAACCTGAGAAGGAAAACAAAAGTGAAAGCAAACAACAACAGAGTGAAAATGCTATGTTGTGGTCTACACTCAGCTCCCACAGTCCTCTCCCTGGGTGTAGATGGCTCTCTTCAACACTGAACAATTGGAACTGGTCTTAATCAATTCATTGTTGAAGAGAGCCACGTCCATCAGAATTGATCATCTTATACTCTTGTTGTTGTCGTGTATGATGATTTCCTGATTCTGCTCATTTCACTCACCATCAGTTCCTGTAGGTCTCTCCAGGCTTCTTTGAAATCATCCCGCTGATCATTTCTTTTCTTTCTTTCTTTTTTTTTAATTATAACTTTTTATTGACAAAGTATATGCATGGATAATTTTTCAACATTGACCCTTGCAAAAACTTCTGTTCCAACTTTTCACCTCCTTCCCTCCACCCTCTCCCTTAGATGGCAGGTAGTCCCATACATGTTAAATATGTTAAAGTATATATTAAATAAAATATATGTATACATATTTATGCAGTTATCTTGCTGCACAAAAAAAAAAAAAAAAAAAAAAAAAAAAGGATTTAGAAAAAAGGTAAAAATAACCTGAGAAGAAAAACAAAAATGCAAGCAGACAATAACAGCAGAAATGCTATGTTGTGGCCCATACTCTTTTCTCAGTATTCTTTCACTGGGTATAGCTGGTTCTGTTCATTTACAGATCAATTGGAACTGATTTCGATCCTCTCATTTTGAAGAGAGCCACTTCCATCAGAATGATGCTCATATAATTTTGTTGTTGAAGTGTATAATGATCTCCTGGTTCTGCTCATTTCACTTAGCATCAGTTCATATAAGTCTCTCCAGGCCTCTCTGTAATCATCCTGTTGGTCATTTCTTACAGAACAATAATATTACATAACATTCATATATCACAATTTATTCAGCCATTCTCCAATTGATGGGTATCTATTCAGTTTCCAGTTTCTTGCCGCTACAAAGAGATCTGCCACAAACATTTTTGCACATGTGGGTCCTTTTCTTTGGGAAATAATCCCAGTAGAAACATTGCTGGGTCAAAGGATATGCATAGTTTGATAATTTTTTGAGCATAGTTCCAAACTGCTCTCCAGAATGGCTGGATCCATTCACAACTCCCATTTCCCCACATCCCCTCCAACATTGGTCATTATCATTTCTTGACATCTGAGAGGTGTGTAGTTGTATCTCGGAGTTGTCTTAAGTTGCATTTCTCTGATCAATGATGATTTGGAACACCTTTTCATATGACTAGAAATAGTTTCAATTTCTTCATCTGAAAATTGTTCATATCCTTTGACTATCAATTGGAGAATGGCTTGATTTTTTATAAATTTGAGTCAATTCTCTATGTATTTTGGAAATGAGGCCTTTATCAGGACCTTTGAATGTAAAAACTGTTTTCCCAGTTTGCTTTCCTTCTAATCCTGTCCACATTAGTTCTGTTTGTAGAAAAAATTTTTAACTTAATATAATCAAATTATCTATTTTGTGATTAGTAATGATCTCTAGTTCTTCTTTGGTCACAAATTCCCTCTTCCTCCACAGGTCTGAGAGATAAACTATCTTGTGTTCTTTTAATTTATTTATAATATCATGCCTAGATCATGAACCCATTTTGACTTTATCTTGGTGTACGGTGTTAGGTATGGGTCAATGCCCATTTTCTGCCATACTACTTTCCAGTTTTCCCAGCAGTTTTTGTCAAATAGTGAATTCTTATCCCCAAAGCTGTAGTCTTTGGGTTTGTCGAACACTAGATTTCTATAGTTATTGGCTGTTTTGTCCTGTGAACCTAACCTATTCCACTGATTACATGTTGTAAAATTTTTTTTTTAATTTCTTTTTCAATCTCTCAAATTAATGATAAAAAGAACCCAAATAATATATAACCTAGTATTCTAGGATTTCATTCAGTTGCCAGTTATTTAAGTGTCCATTATGGGCCAGGCACAGTTCTGAGTGCTGGGAATACAAAAGAGAGTCCCTATTTTCCAGGAGCTCACACTCTAATAGGGAGACAACAAGCAAATTGTTATATATAGATAAGCTATATGCAGCATAAATTGGAGATAAATGACAAAGGAAGGGCACTATCATTAAGCTGGACTGGGAAAAGCTGCTTGCAGAGGTTTGGACTTTGGGTGAGACTTGAAGAAAATCGGGCAAACTAGGAGGTAGAGTTTAGGAGGAAGAGAATTTCAGGCATGGGGGACATCAAGTGAAAATGTTTTAAATTGAGAAATGGAGAGTATTATTTAAGGAATAGTAAAGAAGCCAATTTCATTGGATGAAGAGTAAAGTGTAAGGAGATTGAAAATGTAGGGAGGGGTCAGATTATGGATGGCTTTAAAAACCAAACAGAGAATTTGATATTTCATCTTAAAGATAATAGAGGCATTGAGATTGGTTTAGTTTGTCTAGACTTGCATTTTAGGAAGATTAATTTGGTGATTGAGGGGAGATATTCTATAGTGAGGACAGACTTGAAGAATGGAGTAGAGAAGTCTTTTAGTCAGACTAACCAGTGGGCTCTTGCAATTGTCTAGCTGTGAGGCAATGAAGGTCTGGATCATAACAATGGCACTATTAGAGGAGAGATATTATAAAAATAGAAATGGTTAGACTTGGTAGGTAACTGATTGGATATAAGATGAGAGAGGCCGACACCTAAGTTGTGAGCTTAGATGACCAGGAGGATGATGACACTCTTGACAGTATCAGGGAAGGTAAGAAAAGGGAAGATAATGAGGGACAAGATAATGAGTTCAACCTTGGACATGTTGAATTTAAAATGTGAGATATCCATTTTGAAATGTCTGAAATAGGCAGTTGGAGATATGAGACTGGAAGTTAGGAAAAAGATTAAACAAATAGTTTTGAAAATTATCTGCATAGAGTTCCTATCTATATGAAATGAAATAGTACAGAGGGTTAAGAGAAGAAGACTTAGGATAGTCCTGGGGGACACCTACCATTGGTGGATATGACCTAGATGAAGATCCAGCAAAAGAGAAAAAAAGGAATAATCAGAAGGAAAACCAGGAGAGAGTATGATCTTGGAAACTGTGAGAAAGGAGTTTCAAGGAGAAAGTGGTGATGGACAGTCATATTAGAGGCTGAAGAGACTTCAAGAAAGATAAGGATTAAGAAAAGAACATTTAATTTGGAGATTAAGGGATCTTTTAATAATTTTGAAGAGAGGATTATCAATTTTAGAATTAACTTCATTTAATGTTTCTAATTATCTTTATTTCTTATTGTAGTTAGAAAATATTAAATACTTCTGTGTGGTTCAGTGCTTGTATTTTTAAAAAGTCTATTACAATAAAAACAATCTTGTAAATTCTTGTTTTTTAAATCATTTTGAAGCTAGTGTTTTATTCTTTGTGTGTATGCGTGTAAGTATATGTGTGTACATGCATATATATATATATGCATGTACACACATATATTTCAGGCATACATAAAATTTAATAGTAATGGACCAGATTAAAAGAATTTTTCCCTAGTTTCTCTTTAAGTTTTAGTAATAAAATTAAAAGACTTGTGGGTAGCTTGTGTTCTTAATTCTCACAGACTTAAAAGATTTTTTTTCTTCAGGCAACGAATGCTGCTATTAAAACTTGGCAAGATGGACCATATATCTTCATTGTTCAGATTGGGATTTCATCCTCAAAGGAGTTCAAAGAAGCACCACAAAATAAACTTTTTACCAGTAAGTTTCCATTCCCCTAATGCTTTTATGTTAATAATTGTGTTTAGTGTTTGAGTAATTGTGTTGTATGCATTGTTTAACTGCTATAGGGAACAATTATATGTAATTATTCTTTATTCCTATCCTTGTAAAGAAATTTTGTATTTCAATGCAGAGTAAGGGGAAAATGAGATTCCAACATTCATGAAACTGTGATACTGCTCTTAAGACTCTCAAGACTTAATACTAACTCTTTACAACTGTTGTCAAATGTTCTTGTGAAGGGATATTCCTCTTGTTCTCAAGGGTGTTCATTTCTGGAGGAGGTTGGTGGTGTGTTCTCTTATTTGTTTCCTCTTTTGGTCTTAATAGTCCAGTGGTTTAACTCAACATGGATAGTTTTGTTTGATTTCTACTTAGAGAAATTTGCTTCTGATTAAATGATAAAGAATGAAAATATACCTGGTAACGATGTTTTTACTTAGCAGAGGTATGTAATGATTACTGTTATGTGTGTTAAATTAAATTTATTAGGCCAAAGCAAATGGTTTCATAAGAGTTTCTCTACTTAGGTCTTGGTAATATAAGGATGATATTTTTCATCTTCCTACAATCTCTTTAATACTGGATTTTGTTGTGTCTTTGTTTCAGTGACTGTGGAAGTGAAGGGTCCCTATGAGTACCTCTCTCTTGCAGAATATCCCCTCATGATTGTAAGTAAAGTAATATTATTTAACTCCTGGACAGAATGAATTAATTCAGCTTGAAAATTTATCAGATGTCCTGTAATACTATTTCACAAGATTTTTTTTTTTTTTTTAATTTTCCCCAGTTACATGTAAAAACAACACTTTTTTTTTCCTGGTAATACATGTACATTCTTTTATATTTTTTTATATATGTACACACACACACACCTATTTCCTTATGAATCATGTTTGGAGAAAAAATCAGAACAAAAGGGGAAAAAAGGTTTTGAGAGAGAAAAAAGCAGAATAAAAAGAAAAAAAAATGAACATAGCAAATGTTGATTTACATTCAATCTCCATTGTTTTCTCTCTGGATGCAAATGGCATTTTCCATCCAAAATTTATTGGACTGCTTGGGATCACAACTTCTGAGAAGAACCAAGTCTTTCATAGTTGATCATCACATAATCTTGCTGTTACTGTGTACAATGTGTTCTTGGTTCTGCTTGTTTCACTCAGCATCAGTTCGTGTAAATCTTTCCAGGCTTTTCTAAAATCAGCTTGTTCATCTTTTTTTATAGAAGAGTCATATTCCATTATTTTCATACATCATAATTTATTCAGCCATTCCCCAATTGACGAACATCTATTTATTTTCCAATTTTTTGCCATCACAAAAAGAGCTGCTACAAACATTTTTATACATGTGGGCCCTTTTTTCGCTATGATTTCTTTAGAATATAGATCCAGTTGTAGCTAATTCTTCAGTTATAGCATAACTGGATCAAAGAGTATGCACAATTTTAAAAAATATATCTTTTTATTTTCAAAGTAAATGCAAAAATAGTTTTAAACATTCACCCTTGCAAAACCTTGTCTTCTAAATTTTTCTTTCTCCTTTCCTCCCATCTCCTTCCCTAGAAAGCAAGTAATCCAAAATAACTTAAACTTGTGCACTTCTACTTTTATTGTGTTGCACAAGATCAAAAAGGGAAAAAAAAGGAGGGAAGAAAACAAGCAAACAACAAAAATAGTGAAAATACTATGTTGTGATACACATTCAGTCTCCATAGTTCTCTTTCTGGATTCAGATAGCTCTCTCCATCATGTTTATTGGAATTGGCCTGAATTACCTCATTGTTGGAAAAAAACCAAGTCCATCAGAATTGATCATTGTATAATCTTATTGTTGCTATGTACAATGTTCTCTTGGTTCACTTAAGTTTCTCCAGGCCTTTCTGAAATCATGTACCATAACTTATTCAGCCATTCCCCAACTGAGAGATATCTACTCAATTTCCCAGTTCCTTGCCACTACAAAAAGGGCTGCTACAACTATTTTTGCACATGTGAGTTCTTTTTCCTTTTTTATGATCTCTTTGGGTTACAGACCCAGTAGAGAGTACTGCTGGTTCAAAAGCTATGCACAGTTTTATTGACCTTTGGGCAGAATTCCAAATTTCTAGATGCTGCTTTTAGTATGGACTCTGCTTCCTACTAGTTATGTGATTTTGAGAAAGTTTCTTAACTTTGGTTAAGTGAACTTTTTAAAGTGAGTTAGACTAGTTAGACTGATTTGTTTTTTTTTTTTTTTTTAATATACAGAGGGGCATCAGAATGACAGATTTGGATATTTGTTTTTTATGAATTTTTATATTCTCTTAGATAAGCCATTATCACCTGATATGAGTTTTCTTTAATTCAGTTTTATTTTCAGTTGCAAGTTCTCTCCCTCCTACTACTCTCTTTCCTACATATTGAGGAGGCAAAACTATTACAAACACTATAGTCAAGGAAAATAAATTCCTGCATTATATGCCCTACTTGCATGTTTCATCCTGAGTCCTCTGGAACTGCAGTTGGTTCCCTTGTTTTAATCAGAGTCTTTTAGTCTTTCAGAATTGTTGTCTTTACTGTTGTTATTGTATAAATTGTTCTGCTTCTGCTCACTTCTTTTTGTATTAGTTTGTCTCCCCAAGTTTTTCTAAAACCATCTACTTCTTTCATTTCTTATAACACAATTGTGTATTCTTTCATATCCATATGCTAATTCAGCCATTCCCTGTTGGTGGGCAGCCCTCTTGGTTTCCACTTCTTTGCCGTCATGAAAAGAACTATTAACATTTTTATACGTACAGGTCCTATTTCTTTTTCTTTAGTCCTTTTGGGATATAATCCTAGCAGTGATAACATTAAGTCAAAGGGCATTTTTCTTTTTATTCTCTCCTATTTTTCAGAGTTACCATTTCATTTTGTTTCATTACTCTAGGTTGAAGTCAACCTTGCCAAGTCCCTTTTCCACCCTAATGTTTAGTATTTTCATGTATTTTTAGACTTACTCAGAGAACTACATTTAATGAAAGAGTGAAGTTGCCCTTGACAGCAGCACATTTATGTGGTCTCCTTCTGTGAAGAGGGAAGCACAGCTTCCCTATATTTGAATTGGTGAAGCCCAGAAAAACAGTGATTTGATAATGACATCTCCTGAATGTCTGCATCAAATTTATGTTTTGCTAAGGATATGTAGCTGTGCTAACTTTAGAAATTTGGGATTGGGGGGAGTGGTAGCCAGGTAGTGCAATGGATAGAGCACCAGCACCAGGAGAACCTGAATTCAAATCTGGCCAAGACCCTTACCACTTCCTAGCTGTGTGACCCTGGGCAAGTCACTTACCCTTAATTGCCTCAGCAACAACAACCAAAAAAGATAATAGAAATTTGGAATGACCTCAATCCTAATTTGCCTGTTTAACTCTTATCCACCTGGATGACAGTTCTTCATGGTGATGTGTATCGTGTATGTCCTGTTTGGTGTTTTGTGGCTGGCGTGGTCTGCTTGCTACTGGCGAGATCTCCTGAGAATTCAATTTTGGATTGGTGCTGTTATCTTTCTGGGTATGCTAGAGAAGGCAGTCTTCTATGCAGAATTCCAAAACATTCGCTACAAAGGAGAATCTGGTAAGTGGCTGTAAGGATTTTTAATTTTTCGGGAGTGATTACCTGAGGGATAATAGTATGAGAATAAATTCATATCAACTCTGAGTGATTTATGCAAAATCACTTGATTATGAAATTTTTGGGCTTGGTATATACCTTTGGTGCACAAAATGAAATGTCAACAATGATAATGAAAAATTTCAAGAGAGGAAGGTGAATATGAGCTGAGTAGGAGGGGGAGTGTCATACTAGGTAGAGTATTAGGCCAGTGACCTAAAGCAGTGAGTCCCTTTGGTCTCAGTTTGAGATTCCTCGACTTTATTCTCATCAGTACAGCTAACAGAAGCCATCTGTAAAAGAGAAAGGGGTTGGAATTTTTGTGAATGTTCTTTGATTGTGAAGTTGAACTCACTCTGCAGTGATGTAAGTGGTACCAGCCTAGATGACTTTAAAGAAATTTTCTTCTTCCTAGGAACAGCGGCTACTTTTTCTGAGAATGTTCATTAAGGATCCACATTTACACACATTCATTATTTTCCTTTTCTCTTGTGTGCTTTTCCCTTTAGTCCAAGGTGCCCTGATTCTTGCAGAACTTCTTTCAGCTGTGAAACGATCCCTGGCTCGCACTCTGGTCATCATAGTCAGTTTGGGCTATGGAATAGTCAAGTGAGTAGCAGCTTCTTATAGGAAGTGCAAAAGTCCCTTTAAAGTGGAGGAATAATAAGAACTGGGAATTTCAGACTCCTGGTGTGAGATCTTAGAGAATAGTTGGGATGGGGAAGGATTTTGCAATTACTATGAGGTAAGTGATCTTTAGAAAAGCCTCTCAATTTTTTCATCATGTATTTGTAAAGACTAGTAGAATCTCTGTCCCCTAATAATTTCCTTTAATTTATTTTGTGTGTTCTTATTTTTTTTAATATGTGTAAACATTCTCTCCCCTAATACAATGGGAACTCCATGAGAAGTGGGACTGTTTCTCCCCCCCCCCCCCCCCCTTTTCCCAAATCCTAGCAGGGATTTCCTATTGTTGGAACATAAGAAAAACTTATAACATAGTACAGTATTGAGCTTTTATTTAACAAAGTGAGTTTACCTCCATTGTATAGGGCATCACTTATACTGTTGAAATGGTGTGAAATCAATAAAAACAGATCTTTTTAGGGCTTGGGTATGTATGGCCCCAAACTCTCCTTTTCCAAGTAGAACCCCTAAAAAGAATTTTGATATTTGGTTGGCATTTGAGATTGTTACCTCAGAGAAATATTTATAAAGTACAGTGTTTGGAGGCTGTCCATATAAAACCATCATTTTCTAGTCAAACCATCATTTTCTAGTCCTTCGAGTCGAAGCTGCTTTCTACACATGGATGAATTTATTTTTCTCTTGGTGGGACAAAATTTGATAGTTAGCTGAACCTTATTTTATTTCAGGGGAAACAGATTATATACTATGATACTCTTGCTCAGCTTTATCTTTTTTTTTTTTTTTTGCCCTCTCTAGGCCTCGCCTTGGAGTCACTCTTCACAAAGTAGTGGTGGCAGGAGCTCTCTATCTTTTGTTTTCTGGCATGGAAGGTGTCCTCAGAGTTACTGGGGTCAGTAACTTCTTAATCTGAGTTTTCGTGGTCAGCACAGGTATAATTTGTCTCTGTCCTTAGTGGGTGCAATGGGTTTTTGAAGAACACAGCAAAAAAGGGCAGAGGAAATTACTTTGCTACATAAACCCTTGGCTCAAATGTTTACAGTCTTTCTTTCCAGTCTTCCTTTTGAATCATACTTCTTATGAACTACTTGAGTGAAAGAGTGAATGGTCAAATGAATTACTCTTTAGGTCTTTCTCTTTGATGACAGCAGGACTTTTTCACTCTTGTAACACTGTGACAGACCCTAAAACCATGTTGCTGCTGGTTCTGTTTGACAGTGAAGTTTTTCATTATCAGATAATGATGCTTTTTTCTCTTGTCTTTTTTGTTTTCAAAGCAGTTCTTAAACTGCATCTAATTCACAACATCCTGTGAATTATTTAATATTTATCCTCATTTAATAGGGAAGGAGGAGTTCTTCACCCTTTGAGCATTGGGGTTTATTCGAAAGAAAGATAGAAATTGACCTTTACTGAATAGGCTTTTACTTTCTTGAATGGGAAGGGGACATGGACCTGCATATTCATTTTTACTTGTTTCTTCAGTCAGATATATATTTGGATGGAAGGGGGAAATGCCCCATTATATGCATTTAGAATCATGCAAACAACTCTGCCCCCAAGAAATTTGGGTATAGGGGGTTTCATCAAAGTTAGCCCTGAAGAAAGTGTCTTTGAGATGTCAATTTGTGTTTCAAGTCTTAAGTGTATTTCACTGTTCACTGTCAGCAAGTTTTCCATGGACTTTTAGAATCTTTAACCCTTTATCCTTTTACATTTTCTTTCTGCTTCTCTTACTTTAGTCTTTTCACGGTCCTTTGGCTCTGATAGCAAACCTGGCCCTCTCTGCGATTGATGCCTGTATTATTTTATGGATATCCTTTCAGTAATGTCCTGAATATAGAGTAAACAATTAGTCTACACAAGAAGCTGTTTTTTGGTGGAAGGCTAATGCCACCAGAATCAACCAGATCATAGCATATTTTGTGTTTGTAAATGAAATTACTGTCTTGATTTTAATTTGTGTCTCTGGAAAACTTGCATATTTCTTGTTATTCTTTTTGAAATGATCACGTGTTTCTTTTTTTCTAACATGAGAAGGGCAAAACAACATTTCATCTAGAAATGCAGAAATTTGAAGGACTAATAGCCTGTTTTTATTTCCTTTTTCAGTCTTAATGATAGTTTATAGGAATTATGTACTAGGGCTATTTTTCTGTTGGTTGAGTTACTCCATAATATACCTATGTTAGAAATAGCTCCCTTATCACTTAGAAGAATGTTTTTTATTTTGAGGAGTTCTCATCTGACATGAAATGTTAACAGAGAAATATGCATAGTGAAAGTTTATGAGAAGGGATAAGAAGTGGGTTCTATTTGCTATCATTTAGAATAAGTGCAAAAATAGTTTTGACTACATTAGGATTTGGTGGTGATTTGCTCATATGTATATAGAATTATGTGCCAGTTTCTTTCCTTTGTCTATCCAATCATCTCTTTCTTATTACCTTTTTCTCTTTGTCTCCAGGCCCAGACTGACCTTGCTTCCTTGGCCTTTATCCCCTTGGCTTTCCTAGACACTGCCCTGTGCTGGTGGATATCCTTCTTTATTGGCTTAATTGATGGAATCCCATTTCCACCTCCCACCCCCACCCCACACCTCAAGTTGGGTTTTCATTTATCTTTCCACAACATCTTTACCAATTTTGTTTATTACCTCTTAGTACTGGAGACAGGGTTTTATTTAGGTCTTCCGGCTTGATAGTCCAGGTAAGCAGTTATAATCTCTTATTGTGTCAGAAGGTAGGGTACTGGTACCTGACTGAAAAACAGGAATGTGAACCAGCTTCTAGCCTTTTTTTTTTTTTTTTTTTTTTTTTTTTTCCTTTGGTGAGAATTTTTGTGAGTGTTTCACCTTGATTGTGAATTTTCAACTGTGAAGCCAACATGATATTTGAACAGTTTTAGGAAGAAGTAATAGCTTCAAGTTAGTGGTTGTTACCTTTAGATTTGGTAACTTATTTTGTGAGAGGACATGAAAATTGTGAAAATGAGCCAACTTAAATATAGTGTGACTCGAGGAGCAGGATGAGGTTGATTTGACAATTTTCAAACCTTATGTCAATTTGGTAAAATTTAAAATTTCTGAACAGGACGTATTGCTTGCCTATAAAGCTGACTAAGACAGTGCTCCAGAATGGACATTAGTTTATTTATTACCAAGCAGTTGATAACCAGTCTGTCTTTGTAACTTTGTTTTTCTGATTTGTCAGGGCTATTATATGTATTCAGTTTGGATGTAATTTTTAGTTAGTCATCTTTGTGTCTGACATTTTGTGAAGATGTATAATACCTTTCTCTTGAATAGCTTGTTAGTGTAAAGTTGAAAATAAATGGTTTTGTAAGTGCTGTTAACTTTGGTGCATTGCTGTCATTAAACATGTTTTGAAATAAAAGTACATTAAGCAAGGGAGGTCAAGGCAACAAGCATTTATTAAATGCTTACTATGTGCCAAACATTGTGCTAAGAGCTGGGCATATAAGTACAAGCCAAAACAAGAAAAAACCGGCTCTCACAGAGTTTACATTCTAATGAAGGAAAGGAGCTGAAAAGCAAGGGAGTGGAGGGAGAATTCCAGGAGAGGATAGTACCATATGTCCAGTTATGAATCTAGCTCAATATTTTTCCAAGTACAGTTCAAAAGGAAGTATTAACTGAATGATGCTTCCTTGTAAACTGAAGTAAATTGGGTCCATATGGCCATATCTGTATTTAGCTTAGTAGTTTTCAAAGTGAGGCAGGGTCAAGGACTGGTCCTTTTCACATAACCAGAGATACCTTAAATGCGTATTATAATTCTTAGATTAAAAGTAGCCTAGACAATACCTTGGAGAATGTCAGATTCCCAGTGGTGTGTGTGTGTGTGTGGGGGGGGGGTTTAATATTGATTATCATTAGTTCTTTTTCCCTTATTTTTTACTTTTTAAAACTTATTTTTCCAAACACATGAAAAAGATACATTTTTAGATTCATTTTTGTAAGATTTTGTGTTTCAAATGTTTCTTTCCCCTTTCCCAAGACAGCAAGCAATCTGAAATAGGCTAAATATATGCGGTTCTTTTATTTTATTTTATTTTATTTTTTTTTTCCTGAGGCTGGGGTTAAGTGACTTGCCCAGGGTCACACAGCTAGAAGTGATAAGTGTCTGAGACCAGATTTGAACTCGGGTCCTCCTGAATTCAAGGCTGGTGCTCTATCCACTGCGCCACCTAGCTGCCCCCATATGCGGTTCTTTTAAATACACATCCATATTTGTCATGTTGTGCAAGAAAAATCAGACTGAAAGAAAAAAAAAAAACAAACAAAAGGTGAAAATCCATATTCAGTCTCCATAGTTTTCCTTCTGAATACACATGGCATTTTCTATCCCAAGTCTATTGGTATTACCTTGAATCACCAAATTTTTGAGTAGAGCCAAGTCCATCACAGTTTATCATCACATAATATTGTTACTGTGTACAATGCTCTTTCTCTTGCTTCTGCTTTCATTTAGCATCAGTTCATGTAAATCTTTCCAAGCTTTTCTGAAATCAGCCTGCTCATCATTTCTTATAGAACAATAATATTCCATTATATTACTATACTGTAATTTATTAAGCCATTCCCCAAATGATGGGTATCCATTCAATTTCCAGTTTTTTGACTCTACAAAAAGGGCTGCTACCAGCATTTCTATACATGTAGGTCCTTTTCCCTTTTTTATGATCTCTTTGGGATACAGAGACAATAGTGAGACTGCTGGATCAAAAGGTATGTAGTTTTGTGGCCTTTGAGCATAGTTCCGAAATTGCTCTCCAGAATAGTTGAATCATTTCACAACTTCACTAACAATGTATTTCATTAGTGTCCCAGTTTTCCCATATCCTCTACAACATTCATCATTATATTTGGCTGTCATCTTAGACAATCTGAGGTGTGTAGTGGTACCTCAGAGTTTTAATTTTTAATCAGAGGCCTTTTTCGATCCCTATAGCTATTAGTTAGGTGAACTCAATAGACAATAAGTGCCTAATGTTTGGCAGGTACTTTATCAGATACTGGGAGTATAAAGCAACGAAAAAGATAGCAGTGTCGTTGTGGAGCTCACAGTCTAGTCTAGTGGGAGAGGCAGCATGCCAGTAACTGTGCGAAGCATATATGCCCAAAATAAATTAAAGATAATGGCAGAGGTAGGCCCTAGGATTAATGGGGATAGGAAAGGCTTCTTAAAGTTGGATTAGTATCTTTCTGTCTTTGTTTTATCATATGTTTAATTCTTTGTTTACCTCTTGTATTCTTCAGCAGACTGTAAGCTTCTTGAAGTAATACCATACAGTATTTACTTAATAAGTGTTAAATTGAATATTTTGAATTTATTGCTTATGTTTTTTTTTACTTCATCTCATTTTCTTCTTGATTTTGATTTCTACCTCTTTTTCTTCCCTTTTGTGTTTCCTCTTTTTTTTTTTTTTTTTTTTTTTTTTTTTTTGTTCCTCATTTTGTTTCCTAATTGGTATGGCATTGAATACGATATCCTCTGTTAATTCTCTCAAGTATGGTGGTATTTCTTTGTGATGATAAATGAGAGCTGGTAGAGATAAGGCAGAGTGTGAGGGATTTTGTGGCCTACAAACCCAAATTATTGAGAAATGGAAATCTAATCTGATTATTTCATCTAATTTTGACTTCCTTGACCTACTAATACATATTCATCAGCCTGACTCAAACAATGAAGCTCCTAAAACTTCGGAGGAACATTGTGAAGCTCTCTCTGTATCGCCATTTTACCAACACTCTCATTTTAGCAGTTGCAGGTAAGTCGTGGTGAGTTTTTTGTTTTCCTCTAAAAGAGATCTGTCCAAGGATTTTTAGCCTCTTGCTGTACTATACTGTAATGGGAAATGGAATATAGGAACAGGAGAGAACAATAGGTATAAAGAATGTATAACTTCTAAAGAGTCAAATGATTTAATTTAAATATATCGAGGAATGTAATATGTTCTTAATATAGAGCTCTGTGAAAATGAAATGTAAAGAAAAGATTAGGATGGCCAACTTCTCATCAATCTTGTGGTAGGGCTAATAGGTAGAAAATCCTTCCTCCCCTCAACTATAGATACCAAGCGCATTTAGTTTCATAACTTCATAACTCAGTTCAGCCTTTGTGATGAACAAAGTTCCCTTAATAGCTCCAGCTCTTTTTTTTTTTAATTTTTAAATTAATTTTATTGATATCTTTTTATATCATCTTTGTTTCCAAATGTATCTCTCCTTCCTTCCTTTCTCATTGAATCATCCCTTGTAACAGAGAATGAAAAAAGAGGGGAAAATAGTTCCAAATTAAGTAATATATTGTCCAAATCTGACAGTACACATTATGTTTTACAGCAAGAAAGAATATATGCTTCGATTTAATTAACAAACATCTGTACAAGGCACTAGCCTATTGGGGGTATTCTCCCAGGCCTAACTTCTTCATTTGTACTTGAGATTCATATTTCTAACTTCCTAAAAGTCATTTTCTTATTTATCCTACTTACATCTTAAACTCAGGATTTCAAACCAAGTTTGTCATTTCTCCTCCAAAACAGTTCAATGTCTGTTGATTCTTTTGTACTTTCAGTCTTCTGCATCAGAAACCCTGGAGTAATCTTGGATTCTTTCTCATTTTTTGCCTTTTCTGTAGGCCAGGGTGTCATCAAGCCCTTTTTGGTTATCTTTGAAATACTGCTTTCGATATACCTCTTCCCTTTTATCTCTACTATCACCATCTTGTTTTTACTGGAGGCGTATCTCCATTAAGTAGTAGCTTTCATTCGAACTAGGTTCTTTTCTCCCAGACTTTTTACTCTCATCCGTCTTACAAACAGATCTTTCCATAATAATTTCCACTATGTAATTTTTCCTGTATAGGTTATCTTATATGGCTTCCTCCTACCAGCTAAGTCAAGTTAGAACTTGTTTTCCTGATTTTCAGGGTTCTCTAGGGTCTCCTCCAACCATCCTTATTTCCCACTCTTGAATACACAGAGACTGTATCAGTGACCCCAGTTGCCTTATTTTATGCTCTAGGTGTTCCATACTCCCAATCTTCTAAGTAGTTTGTGTCCATGTTCCTATAAGGAGCTCCTATCCTACTTCTTCCCAATCTTCAGGATTTATTTCATTTGCCACTTGAAACTTTTCCTCATTCCTTGATCTCATCCCTCACAGAACTATAATGGTGCTTTTAGTTAGGACTACTTAGGTTATTTTTTATATTTTTGTATCTAGGTTCTAAAATTTTTCAGGACAGTAGCTCGTTTTATAATTCTTTTGTGAAACTTTCATTTTCCATAGTGTGTAGCATAGGCTATATGAAGGATTTGTTAAAATTTTGTTAATTATTTAGTAGAAGATACAGAATCACTCAGTTTTGACAAGAGTTCGGATACTGCATTAAGGATTTTTACTTATCCTTGGTTTCTGAAAATTTTTTTTATCTGTTTCTTTAGCTGTACTTCCCTAGTTTCATAGTGGTGGTATCAACTAGCTTTATTTAGTTTTGTAAGATTATGGAGGAAGCTATAGATGCTGGTGATTTGAATCATTTCACTGTTAAGTAGTTTCATTGTTAAAGATTTTTTTTTTTTTAAGACATCCAGTTTTGTAACATAATTCTTCACTTTAGTCTAGCCAGTTATGTTTGTCTAGATGTCGCCTTCACTAGTTTCATGCCTTGGTTTAAATAAAAAATTTCTGTGCGAGGTGCTAGCTGCTGGAACTGCAAGGACCAAAATAAGATGGTTTCTGCCCAGGGAGCTTGCAGAAACATAGGGAATAAAGATAAGGTCATTTGGGGAGTGGGAAAACACTCAGAAAAACTGAATGAGAGATGGCATTGGAGTTGAACCTTAAAGGAAGTGGCTATAACTTAAGTTGCATCTGGAATTTAATGAATGATATTGAAATGTTGCTGTAAACTTCAGAGAGAAAAGGTTTGCATTAGCAGCTGTAGAGAGCACAATAGAGTCAGAGAAATATAAGAGAATTTTTGGATAGCATCAAGGTCTCATTAGTTCTTCAGGAATTTGTAGTGACCTTCACTCTGCACTGTTGCATGACTTTCAACGATGTTTAGCATCTTGGAGAATGAGTAAGAAAGGCATATGAGTAAGAAAGTAAGAGACATTTTTTAAAGGTGTCTCAGAGTTGAGAATTGGCAGGATAATAGTGAAGGGATAAGAGTAAAGCACTTTGCATAGTTCAAAAAGTTAACCATTTTAGTCAAGACTGTAAGGGGAAGAAAGTAATCAAAGACCGGATGAGACATGCTGAAGGAAAGCAAGGGGTGGAGTGACTAGAAGTTGTGATAAGGTGAAGAGTTATAGGGAATAAATTAAAAGTAGGGGAACTAACACTTGTGGAGGAAAAGTTTGGGGTGTTGGTGGGATTTGAAATGTGATTGTGGTGAAGATATGTGGAAGTTAGAAAGGTTGATGAACTAGGCGGAGCAGGTTTTTGAGAAGACTGATCATTATGTAATTGAATCCTCTTGAAAAAGGAGAAAATGAACTTATTTTCTTTGCATTGTATAGGGGATGATGGATACGGTGGAATGCCATGTAGTGTCAGACTTGGTGAACTTTTTTTTCCCTTTTTTATTTTACAAAGGATGGTTTCCTGGGTTGGAAAGAGAGGAGGGATCTATTTAGAAATGAAGGTAATATAAAAACAGGACTTGTGAATAAAAATATTTATTTTGGAATAAGTCCATTTTACCAAGTTGATTTGCCTAGCTCTTTAACTAGAAAGAATGCTATCTGTCCTAAAATTGGAACTATTAGCTCAGGTTTTTGTTTTTACATCAACCTCTTTCCCATCTAGAATGGACAAAATAACTTCTCTAAGCCTACACTGAACAAAAAAAAGAATTTGAGAAGATTGATGAAGATAAAAAATGGTTAGCAGTGGTAGAAATTCTGCTACATCTATCCCTTCCTTGTTTAAATAGGCACTGTCCTCGTGTAGGTCTTAAATTATCTCTTAGTAGGTTATTAATTTTTTTCTTTGTCTAATCTTCTTTTAGTAAATTCATTGAAGGCAGACTGGCATTATTCTCTTTCTATCTCCAACTCTTAGTAGAGTGTCTTATATGTAGTTGCCCATACTTTTTTGCTGGATCAAGTTATTTAATTTTTCAAATTGTGTTATGCTTTCAGTCCTGTTTTTCAAATTATTTCTTTATTATCTGTATCAGTAAATATAAGGATAATTTCAACTGCCAGAAGAATGACAACACTGTTCTTCAAAAATTATATGAGTTGAAGGAATGATGAAAAGTATTACTACACTACTTGGATTTTTTTCCTTTACCATCAGTTGTCCCTGGCTAAAGTAATTGGTTGGAGAATTACAAATACAGAATCCTATTGTAGGTGGGATAAAAATAGATGGTCTAAGATGGTAGGAAAGATTTTCTCATATTGAATCATCAGCCAGAATGGTTCTTCTCTGACCAGGCATCCTTATTCCTTTAGCATCTATCGTATTCATTATCTGGACGACCATGAAGTTCAGGCTAGTGGACTGTCAGTCGGTGAGTTGCCAATTGTATCCTGTTTATTGTGTTCTCTTGCATGTAGGTTATGTGTCAGCCCTTCCTAGTTTGGGCCAGGTTTGTGCATTAATTCTGAATCTATTGCTGGGTATTGTGAAGAGATGGGTAGGAAGATAATTTGCCATATTTACTTTTGTTGGCCCATTCTTTGCATAGTGATACTTCACTGTTGTTAATAGTCTTATTTTTTTATTTTTATTTTTTGGCAGGACTGGCAGGAGTTGTGGGTGGATGATGCCATCTGGCGGCTACTATTCTCCATGATCTTATTTGCCATTATGGTTCTGTGGAGACCATCTGCAAACAACCAAAGGTTGGGGCTTATTTTTAAATTTCATTTATTTTTGCTGGAGCAATTGGGGTTAAGTGACTTGCCCAGGGTCACACAGCTAAGATGTGTTAAGTGTTTGTTAACAGATTTGAATTCAGATCCTCCTGACTTCAGGGTTGGTGCTCTGTCCATTGCCGCCTACCTGCCCTAGGTTGGGGCTTATTTTATCTTGTTGAGTATACTGTCATTATGGTAAAGTAGGAGCATCTATTGATGTGGACTTTGGTTCTTTCTTGTTAAAAGTGCAATTTGGACTTCTGAGTCCTCCAGGAATTGTTATGTGTAAATGAAGAGAAAGATATGGGAGAATACTAAACATCCCATTTGGTATCCAACTTGCAGAAGAAAATCAAGAGTTTTATTAAGGATTCCTATTCTTGAAAACTTGTTTGACTGTTTTAGGAAGTTAATTTCTAGATGGTAGTTGGCTTTAGGAAACTATAATTAGTTCTCAGTTATTTAAGGAATAGCTACCAGATAGCTTTGAGAATTATCCATTCTTTTTTTCTTTCTTTTTCTCTCCCATTGGCTTTGAATTTGGGCATTTTATTGTTGGTAAGCATTGTTGATGGAGACAGAGCATAAGACGCTGGTGTAACTAAAACCAGCCAATTTTTCTAATTGATAAAAGACTTAGGGAGAGAAAAGCTTGAATCTCTGGGTTGACTCAATAAAATTTTCAATTGTCTAAGATTGTTATCTTGCCCTTTATTAACAGAGGTAATTGAGTACTTTTTTTGGGAGGAGAGTTTCTTATTAGAGATGTCCAAAAATGGAGTAGTCTGCTTGGCATAGTGGTGGACTCTCTTTTATTAGCAGTCTTCAAGCAGAGGCTGGATATATACTTTATGGGGATTTATTACAGTGAGGATTCCTTTCTAGATTGGATTAATTGCTGATGAGTCCCATTCAGCTCTAAAATTCTGTGATATTGGAGTGAGCTCCAAGGAGGGGCTTTGTTTGTTTTGCATGGGCAGCTGATTGCAGAAATAAGCTGTTTCTCACTTAACCAGGTGTAGAAGTATGGGTCTTGCTGAGTGTTTCAAAGTCTGGACCCTCAGCAGAAGCTTATTAGTTCCAACCAGTGATTGAAAAGTTATTTTCCTTGGGAAGGGACAACTCTTGTCTCATAAATATCAGGCAAGTTCCTCAGTTTAGAGGATTCTCTGATGCTACTTGGTTGCTTCTGTGATAATAAAGTCTCTTTCTCAGAGAAATAAGTCCGGTCTCTTGGTAGTTCTTAACCTATTGAACCTGCTCTCCCACTACAATAGTATATTATTTTTTAATGTATGAATATAAATGCAGTAGTAAAAGTCTTATAAAACTGGCCCTTTTAATGTCATATAATTCAAATATTAGAGTCTTTATATTACCTTCTTTTTCTTCCACATTTTGCCAATAGGTTTGCCTTTTCACCATTGTCTGAAGAAGAGGAAGATGATGAACAGAAAGAGCCCATGCTGAAAGAAAGCTTTGGTAGCTATAAAATTCATCTTGATTGTGCATTTCTTTCTAAAAATGACAGGGATTTTTAGATTTTTGAGTAATAGGCACATTTTACTCTTAAGTTTAACTTGATTTCATGTAAGGAAACTAGATCTTTGTCTTCCTTCATTTCTAGTGTTTTTCTTATCCGTGGTGTAGTAGTACATAGCTGTATTTCTGGATCTGTTTCTATATTCTTTGCTGCTCTGTAGCTATCTGTGGAGCTAATTACACTCTATTTAATTCAATCTTTATACCTTTATTTGCAGAAGGAATGAAAATGAGAAGCACAAAACAAGAACCAAATGGAAATAGTAAAGTGAACAAACCTGTAAGTATAAACTCTCTCATTTAAGCCTCTTCTTTATCTCCCATAAAGTCCTTAAAATTTTGTATATTCTCTGAATTGTAAATAAAATCTAACTTTACCATATAGTTTGTTTTGTTAAAGTATCTCATGGAACAGTGTTGAAAATGTAGATAAAAATGGAATTTATGACCAGTTTTTGATTAAAGCTTATTTTAATCAAATTTATTTTCACAATAGAAAAGTAGCATTGAGCTTTTTTGGATTTGCACTAGTTTTTGATCGTATTTTTGTATTTACCAGATAAATTTGAATTATGGGGGGGGAATCTAAACTATAGCATATATTTACTTTTAGTTTTCTCATTTTAAGATTTTAAATACTTGGTAGGCAGCTAATTTTTTTTTCTTTCTTTTCTTTTTTTTTTGGTCAGGCAGTTGGGGTTAAGTAATTTGCCCACGATCATGCAGCTAGTGAGTGTTAAGTGTCTGAGACTGGATTTGAACTCTGGTCTTTTTGACTCCAGGAGTGGTGTTCTATCCATTGTGCCACTGCAGCTAACTTTTATAAAAATCCATGCATGTTGTATTATGTGCTAAAAGTGTTTCAGGCCAGTCTTAACAGTTTTGTATGCGAGTTTTCATCAGGAAATCACCATTTTGGGTGTAATAATAGGCACTTTAGCTGAAGAAATACCTCACTGATAACCCAAGGTGATCTGTTTTGTAGCAGTTACTAAGATTTTCTTAATAAGAGCTAATCAGTTTGGAAAATATACTTCCATTTCACATAAGGGTACCTTATTCATTATAATGTTTAATGTTTACTCATAACCATATGTTAGAAGGAAAAATCTTTAAAAGTAAAACTATTGCAAAATATTTTTAGTTTGTGTTATCACTTTTTGTTTTTATAATGCGACCATTACTTCCAGGAAATCATCCTTTGATAAAGAGGAAATAGAAATTAGTTTGGTTAAATAATGTATCATCCATCTAGTTATATGCACTTGAAAAACAATTTTCATGCCGGCAGAAACTTAAACTAGTGATTAGAATACAGTACAAGATTGCATCAAATCAAGAATTTAATTTAGCTTGGAATAAAATCATTGAACTTGTTCATCGCTTAGCAACTCCCTTCTGTGAAATTAATGTAACTTTAGTGCTCAAAAATATATTTTTTAAAGTTTTAAGATATTTAAGAATGTATAATATTTTTTGGTAGTCATGGCATTTTGAGGGAGCTATTTTTCATAATAGAAAAGTAGCATTGAGCTTTTTTGGATTTGCACTAGTTTTTGATCGTATTTTTGTATTTACCAGATAAATTTTTTAAAAATTACCTAGCCTAACTCTTGTGTTGTCCAATTTTCATTTTGGTGATATCTGCTAAATTTTGATCTTCAGCAAGAAGATGATTTGAAATGGGTAGAAGAAAATGTACCTTCTTCTGTGACAGATGTGTGAGTATATATGAATTGTGGCTTCAAAAAATTGCTTTTAATTGCCAGAATGATTTTGTTACTTAGTTGATGAACTAGTTAAAATTACAAAATGTAGAAATGATATAAGAATTTGAAATTAAAGAAACATAGGTTGATTAGTAATTTAGATTTTAAGTTTCTAATAAAAATGATAATCAGTTATTTTTATTATTTTTTGCTCACAAAAGGAGAAAATGATTTAAATTCAGCAAGAAACATTTCAGATAAAAGAAAACAAATGAAGTTCATTTAATATTTTTCCTTAATTTTCTTCTTAAGGAAACATTTTTGTTGAGTTAAGAGTAATCTTGCCTAAAATGAAATAATGGAGGAGATTTTTTTTTTTTTTTGAAGTTCTTTGTTTTTTTGTTTTTAAACCAGGGTCCTAAGCATAATAGATTATTAATTAGTATGTAAAATCTTAGTTCTGCTTTTTTTCAGTACTCTTCCATTCTGTTTCTTATGACATATTTCTTGTTCTGAAAGGCCTCCTGGATTTTTTTTGGTACACAAAAGCCCTAGGTAGTTGTAGCAAAGTCTTAATTTGCATTCATAATAACACTTTTTAGAGCATTATGTTCTCTAACTGTTGGTGTCTCTTTTTTCCTCTACAGAGCACTTCCAGCCCTTCTAGATTCTGATGAGGTTAGTAAACAAACTTTTAAAAGTAAACTCTCTGATCTTATTACATGCAAGAGTCATTAACAAGACTGTTTTGACTTTATTTACCTAATGTCCTTGATAACTATTATTAAGGTAAGATACCCTGAAACAATATCTTTCAAGTATTTAGGGAAGGTTTTGTTTCCTCTGCCCCCTTGCTGCCCAAATATTGATAAATTAGACAATCTAGATTTTTGTATAAATTATATATGACCAACTTTTCGTATTTATTAATGTCCTCCTGAGATGACTTTCACTTGATGTGTCCAGGAAATATACAAGTAATTTTAATATTAAACTGTATTTAATACGGAAAATTAAATAGCCCCCAAAATAATACAGTACACCAAAGCAAATGGGATTTTGAATTGTGTATGGTTATTCATACGATTATGTCTACAGCTAGATACAATTAGATCATGTGCAAATTTTTTTTGGTCTTTCTAATAACTGTATAATAATAGGCAACTTCCTTGATTGCTCTTTTCCCAAGTTTTGTCATTGGTATAAACTGAAAACAAATAACTTACAGATATGAATCTTCTGGCCTATAGAATTGAATCTGCCCAAGTTTCTAGTTCTCCTGATAGTCTTCCATGCTGATATTGCACTCAAAAATTATTTCTTTAGCAATACTTACACAGCTTCCACAACTGCATGGTCCCCAAAGGCTAGCACCTAGGACATAACCTTTGGTTGCAGATAAGCTTATATATATATGGTAGTCTTGGCTTTGGCAGCCTTTCTCATCTTTGTGCTTTTTGTCTGGAATAACTTTACAATATTTGGTAACCATATTTACTCATTATACAAGTACAATTTCATTCAAGTATTAAAATTATCAATGGAAAATATAGTGAAAACTGCATACTCTTCCCCCTTAAATATTGAATGGGTGTGAACAGGTCCTTTGGTGGATATATATTTTAGAATATTTAATAAAACCAATAATATATATATAATATGTCATTTTTATATATGATGTAATCCATATATAATATATATTTATATATGTAATACATATATATTTATATATAATAATATATAATAAAATGTCAACATGCCTAATCTAAAGAAGAAAATTTTTGAACAAGAAATTGTGGTCCCTCTAAAATGAGCCTTTTTTTTCTTCTTCTAGGAAAGAATGATCACACACTTTGAAAGATCCAAAATGGAATGAAGAATGGATGGTTTTCAGGGCAGAGCTTGTTAGCATCAGGGAAGAGATCAGCATTTGTGTCAGACTTCTGCTGCTGTTCACTGACTGAAAAAATCAGCACACTCCTGATCTGTGTGTGTGTATGTGTGGGTGTGGGTGTGTGTGGGGGTGTGTGTATGGGTGTATGGGTGTGTATGAGAGAGAGACAGAGACTGAGAGGCATTACAACCAGGCAAGCGTCCCATTGGGAAACAGGTTATAGAATAACAAAATCCTTACAAAAGGTTCTGATTTACGATTCCCCCTCTTCTATTCCAGATTCCAACTTGGATGTTTAAACAAGCCACAAGTATTGTTGCAGCTATATAATTAGACTAAAATTTTAACAAAGGGACAATGTCCATAATTTGTAATGCCAGAAGCAACTGCCTATGATTTTATTTATTTATATTTTTTTTTTTTTGAGAAGTGATGGGGAAAGTTATTAATTATCCTTCAGTTTCCTGGGGAGCAAACATCACACCTTGCAGAGCTAGTTGGGAGACAAAAGGGCCCCTTTGAGTAAGGGAGTCCCCAATGCTATCAGTGATTAAAAGTACCAAAAACCAGAAAGATTTGAAAATGTTAACAGTGGGATTCAGATCATTTTTTAAAAGCAAAATCAAGTGCAATTTTGTTTACAAAATGGTGTATATTAAAGATTTTTTCTATTTCAGATGTAATTTAGAGAGAAAATATTAGCTTAAACTCTTTTGATGTCTGCTGTTGTGACACATCCCATTGCTGGCAATGTGGTGCACATCTGAGAACTTTTAACTACTGCTCTGAAAGCCTCTAAGTGCTGCATTGCTATCTCCTATGCAATGCTTTGTCTGCCCTGGCATTACAGGGATAATAGGTGTTCCCTTGGTATTGCAGCAGGTGTAGAGGCATTTCTTCCACCCGAGAGCATATGAGTAAACTTCCTGCTGGAGGGTACTGCAATGTTTCAGAAGAGGACAACTGATTACAAAGGAAGCAGGTCCTTCCAGCTTAGTTGAATATCCCTGTATGGGGTATAGGATACATTAAGATAAACTTACTGGTGTTGGTTAAGAATGTTTAGAGGCGTCACAAGGGGAGTTGCTGAATTAGAAATCATTTTAAGGACTCCATTTCTGTTCTAACAGTTTTCTCAACTTTTGCCTTCCCAAGTTATGGATTTCTGTTCTAAATACAAAAAGTTCATGCCACTTTTTAATATTAAAAACCTTAAAGTCAAAAAACATTTCTGATTTTTCTTTTCAAATTTTCTGTTTTTAATGACTTTTCTGTTTCAAAGCTCTTATACCCTCTGTTATGGGAAAAATGTTCATTTCCACATTTTTTATTTCTTTGTGGCTGGAAAACTTTGTTGGTAATAGTATCTACTTAAAAAATGTCTACCATCCTTTTTGGGTTGTACTTGCTCTTCCACTTACCAGAAGTTTCACAAATAGATCTTTTCAAGTAACAAAGATTTGAAGAGCTGGTTACTTTCACATGTTAGCTGCCTAAATATTTGCCATCAAAGGCTGGTAGCTAATTTTGATGCTTGCATTTTTGTGCCATAGAATTAAGAAGCACCAACTATGATGTTCCAAGTTTTGATTTCAAATTGTTCAGGACTGGCAATGAAGTTTATATGGTCAAGTCCATGCCTCAGGGGCTGGTAAGTCTTCCCCAGTTGCTGACAATTTTTCTAGATTATTGGAATTTGATGACAGCATGTCATTTGCATGAACATTATGATCAGGAACAACTATCAGACTTTTAGAGTATGTGGGGATGAGACATGGTTCTCTTCCTGGAGCAGTGGCTAGATAGGTTATGTCACAAGGTAGAGACTACAGTGTAACACTAAAACAGATGCCTATCATACCAGTGGGTCACTGTAGCTGCAGGTCTTCATCCCTTTCCAGACATTGACATGCTCTGATCAGTTAATAATTAACTAAAGATGTATAAAACCTTGGTTATATGTGCACATTGCTTGGCACATAGGCGCTTAAATAAATACTTGCTGAATTGAACTAAAAATACATGTTTCTAGTCTAGAATTCTTCCTCCATTCTGAACTTTCAAGAACTTACTTTTTTTAAACTTGATTTTCTCCTGAGTGAATATTGTCCACATTCAGATTATTTTTAGGACTAGGACCTTCATAGAAACTTCATTAAAGAGAATGGAATCTGGGAGTCATTAAATTAACATGTGATACTACAGATAGAAATTGGAGTTACATGCACATCACCCAAGGCCCAAAGGGGAAAGCCCTTAAGTAGAATTTGCTGATGGACAGAAAAAAATTGGCAGAAAATTTTTTCTATTTTTTAAAAAAGGAAACGAATTATTATTGGAACTCAGTAGAGAAGGTAGACACTTGGAATCTGCATCTTGAGTGAGGACCCGGGAAGGGAGAGTGAAGTTTCCCCATTGGTTTACAAGAAGGTCCAGTAATTGAGACCCACTTGGGGGTGGATGAGTCTCACTGCAGCGGCTGGGCCAGTTTCATTTAAGATTACAGGGATCCTAAAGACAGAGAAGACCAGCATCATTTGCCTTGTTTTTCCAGATGGGGCTGCTTTTTGCCGCAGCACCCCTACCCCAAGCCCGCGGTCATTTCGCACCGCTCCTCTCCTTCCTCTCCCCCCTCTCTCCCTACCCCCCTGTTTCGGATGATTGGGGAGAATTTCCCACCAAGAGGTCCACGTTTTGACTTCAACGAATCCATGTGTTCCCATGGGAAATGATGGAACATTACATTCATTTGAATTGTAAACTGTAACTTTATGATTGTTTCCTTCAGTTTTCTTTTAAAAGCTACTCTTTTCAGAAGGGGTCTATGGGTTATACTAGATTGACAAACGGGTTTATGACTCATGGGTCAAGAAGCTCCGGATTACAGTTGCCTAGAAGCAAGTGGGATGTGACTGTGATTCCAAGTTTAGGAGGCGGGCACTCTGGCGGAAGGGGTGGGGCCTCAGCAGCGGAAGGGGCGTGATATCTCCATCGGAGCAGGAAGTTTGTAGCTGTCGCCGCTGTCGCCGCCGCCTCCGCCTCCATCTCTATCCAGGCCGCCGAGGCTGGGGGTTAGTCCCCCTGCCGCAGATCTTAAGTTGCTTTCCACTGGGCCGCTGCGACGCGGCTGTTTCAGCCGCCATGCATGACGCTTTCGAGCCTGTCCCGATCCTGGAGAAGCTGCCGCTGCAGATCGACTGTCTGGCGGCCTGGGGTGAGAGAAGCGGGGCGGGACTGGGAGTGTGTGTGAGTGTATAAGTGTGTGTGTGTTTGTGTGTGTGCACGCGCATGTCTGAGCGTGTGCACGGCTGGGGTTGTATTTGGGGGATGTGACCTCCCCGTGGGGTGGGGCAGGTGGGGTTCGCCAAGCGCTTGGGGTCCGAAACGCATCGTGTGTGGGGGGCGGGGAAGTCCATGGGTGATGGAGGGAACTTAAACTTGGCCGTGGCTGGGAGAAGCAGAGAGGGATGAGTTCTCTGCCTCTGACGGCGTCACTTGGACGTTCTTTCCTTAAGAATGTGGAGTCCGACGGGTCAGTGGACAGAGGAAGTAAGCGGAGCAGTCGTTCCTCAGTCAGGCATTTACTAAGCTCTTACTCTTTGTCCCCCACTGGGCCACTGATACGGAGACGGGGGTGCGCCACCTGCCCCTGACTTGGAGGCGCTTGCAGCCTGACTCTACGCATCGGACGTGCATACCTAAGAGAGACTAGATAGCTTGGGGTCGGAGGGGTGATGAAGGATCCCCAGATGCCCGAACAGCGGCCAATCAGCGTTTTTGAAACTCCGCGCTAAGCACCCGTGTTGTTTGAATTTTTCCTCCTAAAGCTAGTCTTTTCTGGGGGGCACTCTTCCCTATCATTTTAGTTTACACAGCTTACCAAAGACTCCTAATGAATGCATCACCAGCATCTTTCTTTTTTTGAAGGTAAAGTAATACTTTTCAGTAGAGATTCAGAAAGACACATTGTTGAGCTCAGAGAAAGAGGCGGGGAGAGCTAGATCTAGCTTTGTTTTTTTTTTTACTGCTTGTAGCTCAAACTTTGTTTGAAATCGTGGCTGGAGTAGCATCATTCCAAATTGTCATGAGATGTGGCCCATAAATATTGCAGTGACCCATTTGGGATCCACCAATGCAAAGATCTAGGCCTGATAGCTCCAAATTGACCTGAGTGACGAACTGAGTTCCCAAGGAAATGAATGAAAACTATTTGTTTAGTGTGAGTCTGGTGCATGCTGAATTTGGGAGATACAGATACAGAAATAAAGATAGACTTGGCTCTCTCCATGAGTCTGTGCCTTCTGATGAGGGAGACAAAACACATAGACCTAGATTGAAGATATGGTCTATATATACATGTATATATGTATATATGGTCTATATACACATAGGCCTAGATTGAAGAATGGTAAATTGAGGTTTCCTTTCAGGAAGAAATGACATTTTATTTGGTCATGGCTAAGCAACCTAGCCCTATCTCACCTAAGCAAATCTGCTGTGACTACTTCTGCTCCATTTTTCTAAAATCTCTACAGGCATGCATTCAGAAGTGTACTTTACTTGAAATCAGGCAGCCTTTAAGAAGCGGATCCAAATTTTGAGGATCAAGAAAGGATCCTACATACTATAAAATCTCTCTTAAGCTACAGTCTCTCCCCATTAAACTTAGAACAGACTTAATAAAATGTTTGGTTTGTTTATGAGTGATACGTGGTAAATATGGCCTAAGAAGTATATATTACTTTAGAATCTTGACACCTAGAAAGGAAAGGGCTATGCCGTCTGGGCATGTCTTTGGCTGTGGAGTCTCTTGAGTCAACTGGCATGGTCATTTTAGCTAATTTAGTTGCATAATTCCAAACTGCTTCCCACAATGGCCGGACTAATTCACAGCATTACTAACAGATAGATAATAGATAGTTGCTGCCCTTATCAACCCCTCAAATGTTGACTATTCTCACCTTTTGTCATCTTGGCAATTTGCAAAATCTGAGATAAAATATCCGTGTGGTTTTTGATTTGTGATTTGGAGCATTTTTTTCAAACTTTTAGTGATATTTGACAGAACTATTTTTTCCCTAAGGTGCTGGATCATTTTCTGAACTGTCCCATTGATTCTCACATTATATTTTCAAAAGAAGCCTAAGGTTTCTTTTTTGGTCTTCTTTCTTTTTTTCTTTCAACCATTTTTGAAGTCCAGGGATAATAGGCAAAATAGACCCAGATTTGAGAAGTTAGAGCTAACACAGCCTTCAGAAAGATGCTTGATGGTGTTACCTAGGAGCCCAGACATACTTGCTGGACTATGCCCTAGTCAGACCATATATTCAATGTAATATTCAATTCTGGACACCACATTTTAGGAAGGATACTTAAAAATTGGACCATTTACAGTCCCACTACTTATTTGGAGTATCTACTGACTATGAGCCATTTTTGTTTTATGCTTTAACATAAGATCATTCTCCTTGGCAGAAAAAAAAAAAGAAAGTGGAGTTAAACAGCTCTTATCTTTTCTCTGTGCCTCTTGATCTTCTTCCATTTCCCGGTGCAGCTTTCAAGAGAACCCTCTTTGTTGTCTTTAGCTTTTTTTTTGTCAAACTCTGGCTCCTTAAAACTTTAGTATCCATTCCTGTATACTCCTCTTGTAGGAATTGCCTTGTTTTTTAATTCATTTTTTGAATTCAAATTGAATTTTTTAATTCATTGGTTAGGTATTCTTGCTTCTATCTTTAAAAATTCAAGAATGGGTGATTTGTTCTCTGTGCCTCTCCATCTGTCCATTTCATTCATATACCATAATTTATTCAGCCATTCTCCAACTGATGAGTATCCATTCACTTTCTAGTTCCTTGTCATTACAAAAAGAACTGATATATATATATATATATATATATATATATATATATATATATATATATAATTTTTTTCTTTTTTTTGCAAATGTGGATATTTTTGTACATTTGGATCCTTTTCTCTCATTTATGATCTTTTTGGGATATAGACCCAGTAGAGACATTGCTAGATCAAAAGGTATGCACAGTTCAATAGCCTTTTGGCTAGAGTTCCATATTGCTGTCCTGAATGGTTGGATCAGTTCACAACCACAGCAACAATGCATTAGTGTCCCAATTTTCCCACATTCCCTCCAACATTTATCATTATTTTTTCCTGTCATCATAGTCAGTCTGAAAGGTGTATAGTGGTACCTCAGAGTTGTCTAATCAGTAGTGATTTAGAGCATTTTTTTTTTCATATGACTAGAAATGGAATTAATTTCTTCATCTGAAAACTGTCTGTTCATATCCATTATCAGATATTTTTGATGGAGTGTTCATTTCCCTTTAAGATCTTTGTCACTTTCATCCCTGAAACCAGTTCCTCTTGGCTGGTGAAAATTAGATCCAAAATACAAATTCTTTCTTAAAAAATGAAGAGCCCACTTCCTCACCAAAGTATCTGTTGCTTCCACACTTAAACTAGATCCTCCTTTTGGTGAGGATTGAATCCACAAGGGAATTTCCACCTTTTGGATAGTGGTTTCATTCACATTTTTAGAATCTCTGCTTTTGATAGATAGGGGGAAAATTCTAGCATACATCTGAATAATTGAAGTCCTCAGTCACTACTACATGTCATATTTCTGTGCCAGGCTTATTAGCTATTTTCACTTTCAGTGCTTGTAGGTTAAAATATGATGATGGCATTCTTAGAGCTACATTGAAGTGTTTTCTATCTTGCTTCTCTTTCCTTTGGTTCTTGGATTTCCACATGTGATTATATCTTTTTAAAGATATTCCCTTTTAGGGGCAGCTAGGTGGTGCAGTGGATAGAGCACCAGCCCTGAAGTCAGGAGGACCCGAGTTCAAATTTGATCTCAGACACTTAACACTTCCTAACTGTGTGACTCTGGGCAAGTGACTTAATCCCAACTGCCTCAACAACAACAACAAAATAGATATTCCCTTTTACCCACCCTTATATCTGTTCTGTGTGTCTGTATGTGTTTTTAATAACTTTACCTTTCCATGACCATATTTCATTCATAGATCTCTTAGAGAAGTCTCTCAACTAAGAGTAATGAGATCTCTTGGACGAGACATTGCCTTTTAGTGGGTCCAGTGTCCCAAAGACAGTTGGTCAGAGACTGGAGAGAAAAACAAAAGCAAAGAATCTTACACTTTTCATAGGATTGGGAAGGATAGAGAAAGGAGGCTTCATTTAAAGGAGAAAAGTGAGGTCTCTGGGGGAATATATACCATGTAGTTGTCAGGGTTTGTTATTGGAGTGAGAAGGCATTCCTGAAGGGCAGAAAACCAGAGAAGATAACAAATAACTTTTGCAATTTGTCTTTTAGACAAAACTTCAGGAACAAGGTAACCATTTAGATAGGAGTGCAGATGTTTCTTACCTAAGGATAATAAGTAGTTACTACAAGAGATGCAAACATCTGCTTTACATGTTTGTTATATTTTATTTTCTCCTTTCTTTTCGCTATTAAACCACTAGGTAGTTGAGGGATTTCTCCATTGTTGGTCCATTGAAATGTCAAGAAACAATTTTGCTTCCTGTTTTTCCCTACAGGTCTCTTGTCACCAAATCTCACTATTAACTATAAGGTCAATTTTGCCTCCTTGTATTAGTTTGCCTGTTACTGACCCTTTCTGCATTTATGTTTAAGTGTCTGAGGCCATGGGTTTTTATCACTTGTTCCTTTTTTAGATTTTGTCTCTTGTGAACTTCTGGGTGTATTTATTTTTTCTATAACCTCTAGGGTATCTAGAAGGAAGAGGCAGTGAGGTGTGCACTGGCTAGGATTCTGGGCTTGAAATAAGAGAGACCTAGCTTCAATTATGGCTTTAAACCATTACTAGTTCTGGGATCATGGCTTTAGTTTCCTTAGCTATAAAAAATGAGAATGATAATAGCACATGCCTTCTAGGTATGTTGTAAGGATCAAGCGAGATCATATTTGTAAAGCATTTAGTACAGTACCTGACTCATAATAGGAACTTAATAAATGCTTTTCTTTCCCTCTGTAAGTTAGAATAGGTATAAATAGACTTTTCCATCTGTTTTCTTGTTTGTTTGTTATTGGTATGCTGTGTTTTTATATCACCTTCATTCTCTTCCTTTAACCATTAAGAAATTTACTAATACGTCAACTAAATCTGACCACATATTTAGCAGTATATACCATTAGTCCCATACCTATCCAAAAAAGGGAAGGAGATAGTTGCTTTTTTCAGTGCTCTTTTTTCAGTCTCACTCATTAGTGAAAAGCAAAAGTATATAACATTAACTTTTCTGATGTACTATCTTTCCCTCTGATTATTTCTGAGGAATCCCATCTCTGAAGCCATCCTAGGTTCTGATAGTATGCTTCTACTTTATGTTGACTGGAACCAGGCCTCTATCTCACTTCTAAATCACCAGCTCTTATTATGTAATGTCTTTATCTGTTATAGTGTAAGCTGCTTCAGGGCAGAAATTGTGTTTGTATTCCTAGCACAGTGCATGGAAAAAAATAGTATAGACATATCACTTCTAATGTCATTTCATCGTCTTCATATTTGTAAAGTCAGAGGTTTGCAAACTTGTCTTATTTATTATAGACAGTGTTTTTTTAAAAATAGCTGTAAGCTCAGTATATTTTTTAAAAAATGCAAATGTCATCTAGGGGTAGCTAGGTGGCACAGTGAATAGAACACTAGCCCTGAAGTCGGGAGGACCTGAGTTCAAATCTGATCTCAGACACTTAACATGTTCTACCTGTGTGACCCTGGGCAAATCACTTAACCCCAGTTGCCTCAGCCAAAAAAAAAAAAAAAAAAAAAAAATTCAAATGCTGTCAGTAAAATTAATTTTTTAAATATTTTGTCCCAATAGAATCCTTTAGTAATTGTTATTTTTTTTTATTTAAAAGTCTCAAAAGACAATTGCTTTTCCTTTTAATGTACTATTTCCTTTTAAAAAATAATTACCTTTACTCTAGATTCTGAGGACATGAATTTTTTAAAAAATCATACCAGATTAGGGTCCTCATTGACTTAGAATCAAAAGAAAAATACCAACTCTGTGCAATCCAGCACTCAGCCTTTTTCAATAGTATCAAGAAATAGTTGTGAGAAAGAATATTTAGTTGTCTTCCATGATGTCATCCTCAAGAAATTAAGCCATTATACCCCTGGGGGGAAGAGATTATGTGTTGTGGCTGATAAAGTGCTCTAGTTGGTTCTAGAAGATCAGAGTTCTAATCCCTGTACTTATAATATATGTTAGTTACCATTGGCAGATCACTTCCCCAGGCCTCAGTTCTTGATTTGTAAAATGGATGAGTTGGATTAGAATCTAGATGATTCTGAAATTCTTTCTATTTGATAATCTTTTATTTTACAAACATCAGTCAATATCTCTTCAGCATTTGTCTTTTCAGACTAAAAATGTCTTTAGTTTTAGTCATCTGTTCCTATAGAGAGGTCCTTGATTCATTGAATCATCTTTGAAAGATTTGGAGCCACTATTATGCCTTATAATTCTCTTCTATTTTCCATAAAGCCTAGTAAAAATGTATTTGTTTATCAGTGAATGACTACATTCCCCAGTATTGCAAGAAAAATCTTTTTAAAGCTGTTCTGATTTTTCACTTTTTCCATAGTGCATTTATGTGTTCTTGTGGGGAATATTGAATCAAGGAAGTAAATGAATGTGTGTGTGTGTGTGTGTGTGTGTGTGTGTGTGTGTGTGTGTGTGTGTGTTTATGCATTAAATATCACTGAACTTCATCTCTTTCTTTCCAGAGGAATGGCTTCTTGTGGGAACCAAGCAAGGTCATCTCCTTCTCTATAGGATTCGGAAGGATATTGGTGAGTAGCAAAGGCTTCTGGGAAGTGGTCCTTTCTAGAGCAAAGAAGGTAGCAAGTTCTGAGGCCCAAGTGGCTTCTTTTTAAATCATAGGATATTATAGACAAGAAGATGACATCCAAAAATTCTTTCACCTCTAAAACTTAGTGATTTCATGATTCTTAAGTTAACTCTGTGATAAATATCCAGGGATGTCTTTGTTTGTGATATATGTTGTTTATTCAAAACTTCCAGTAGGAAATTAGGGGAAAGAATGCTGGATTGGGTGTCAGTAGACTTGGGATCTTGTCCTACCCCTCATTAACCACATGTCCTGGGTAACCTACAGCATTGTAAAGATGAAATGGGATAATCCAGGTAATCAGGTGACCTGGGCTAAAATTCCAGTTCTTCCACTGATTGTCTTTGTGATCTTGGGCAAGTCACTTGCGCTTTTTACGTTTCAGTTTGCTCAACTGTACATGAGAATGAGGGGATCTCAAATTCATTCTTAAATTTAAACTCCTGTGTGATGTACTAGGGAAACATCATTCCCTTGTAAGATGACAAAGCCCTGGGTAGAATACTTGGCTATTCCATTGATGGTGAAATATTTTATTATGTCTCTGAATAATACTGGACTGGGGTCAAAAACATCCTGTCTTTTCCACTTTACTTTGTGAGTTTGGTCAAGTCACTATTTTTCTGAGCCTTTGTCAATAACAATATAGAATAATGTGTAAATAATTCTGTTGGTAAGCTTTTCCTGTAACTTATCTAAAAATCAAATATTCCTCATACCCTTTTCTGATTTTCTATCTTTTCTCTCTGTAGATTTGGTAAGTATGTTTATAATATGCACATGGACATAAGTTTTAAATGGCCAATTTTTGGTAGTTTATGACATATGAGCCAGGGTATATGTCCTCTTTGGTATCTTTGATAAATTATTTAGTCTCTTTATCCCCCAAATAAATGGGAATAGCAATATTAGCTTAACTCAGAGGATTGGTAAATTGGACAGTTAATCAAGAGTTTCTGGAAACTATTCTTTCCCTAGTAACCCTTGGAATAGATCTAGCCTAGCTGTTGGTAATGTAGGTCTGGAATCGTGGACCAGAGATTCTCTTTCTGTTCCAAAGGGTAGTTCAGGGTAAATCAAGGATTGATCTGAAGTATCAGTTTATCTCTAAAGTGGATCCAAGTTCATTCTGTTTCATAATCCTCAAACCACGATAGGTTCCTGAGGAATGGGATCAGAGGAACATGGGATTTGAGCCCAGGTCTCCTCAGACTCTTGATTCAGTGTTCCTTGTTATTGTACCTTGTTATCTCCTGAATTGATCTGAGTCTTCTCATATCAATCTATAAGTAATAGAACTTTTCCAGAATTGGATCATATGGGGGTGACAGCAGGTGACAGCAGGCTATAGTTTGGGGAAGGAAGAAAGAAACATTTCAGTTTGACATTCATCTACAACTCTCCACCTCTTCCTACTCCCATTATATTTTGTGCTTTGTTAAGATACCAAGAAAATTCTTATTGGATAAAATAAATAACCTATTTGTGAAAAGTAAAGTATTGCATTGAGGAGGATATAATTAAGATATCCTTTTCTTGTGGGGAGTATATCATCCTGGATACAATTTGGAGGGTCCAGCAGAGTTGGGCTCTGTCAAGTGCTTTGTCTGTAGCACTCAGAGAGAGAAGAAGTGAAACAGGACTTTGGTGGTGTGGCCATGGTGTTAAACGCAAACAGTGATCTCAGTTTGCATAGAAAATAGTATGATATCTATATGGAAAATATGAAAAATATTTAACAATAAAAATGTACCCTGCCATTTATAGTCTCTGATTTCTAAGGCTGGGGCATTTCTAAGGCTGACTTGGGTTGAGCATTAGTCTTATATTTTTGTGGTATATAATGTTTTACTCATTTTTGCAACAGTACCAACAGATGTGGCATCCCTGGAAAGTGGCAGTAAGTTTGGGTGCTTGAAACTGCTTTGACCGTTGGGTTGGAGTTGAGTGTGTGCTCTGTCCTGTGGTTCATAGAGTAGTTCTTGGGCTTTATTTGTGTAGATCCAAAGTCTTCCTTGGGATAGGTCCTGCAGCTTGTGCTCTTTTATTTGGTAATTTTGTGAAAGTCCTTTCCTTTCAGAATTTCTTGCCTAGACCTTTGTTAGAAAGCCTAAGTTCTGTAGGCCCATAAGTGCTTTTCAGCTGAACAGAACTTCTCTAATGGAATCTTGCTCTGCTGTTAAGGGAAGGGGCTTACTGTCAAGTTGAAGTTTAAATATTTCTGCCCTTTTGGCAAAGACAAGAAGAAATTTTTAATCTACATCTTATTGACATTTCATACAAAGAATTTTACAGGGTTTTTTGCTTGTGTTTCATGGGCAGGGGTTTGGCTAATGTATTCCTTCATTAGAACTGTATGCAATTATTTCTTTTACCTAGGTTGCAACAGATTTGAAGTGACTCTAGAAAAATCCAACAAGAACTTCTCCAAAAAGATTCAGCAGGTGGGTAATTAGAAAAGCAATGATGTCAAGAGCTTGAAAGGGGGTCGGGCTTTTGCCAGGATCCTCTTTTAATTGTAATCTCTGCTAACTGCTTCAGCCTCACCTATTTCTTCCTCATAAAGAGAAACCTGAATACACAGCTCATAGAGTGAGGTTCTCTTTCACAATAAATTTTGGTCCCGTATTGAAAAAACCTATAGATTTATGCCATAACTTTAAGAAGTGCTGTGAATCCCTTATCAGTATTGTAGCCAAATGAATAATGATGGATAGATTTTCGGCATGTTTTGTTTGAGTTAAATGATTTGCGCTTTTTTTCCCTTCCAGATCCATGTGGTTTCCCAGTTTAAGATTCTGGTCAGTTTGTTAGGTAAGTGAAGAAAGGATTCTTTTGTATTTAGGGGCTTTCCATTATGTCATATATCAGAGAGAAAAGATTCAGCCTGGTTAACTCTTTCACTTCATGATTAGGTGGAGCTAGTTATATTTTTGGATGCCATAGAGGACCAGCTTTCATCCTGCTCAGGCCCTATTCTAATAATGATGCTGATCCATCACCTTTATTCTAGCTTTACTCTTCACTGGCTGACTGTTTGGTTGATCAGTCAGCTATAGAATGTAAGCTTCTCTCACCCAGTCACCAGTTGTACTTATCTAGACTTCTACCCTAGGTTATTCACATGATGCTAGATGCTGCTAGAGGAAGGCATGCAGCCATGCTGACTAGGTTTACGGCAGATTTGTTTCATCTCACCAGAGCTCTCACTACTCCAAGGCAATTCTTTAATTTTTTAGTTGACTATCAGTGGAATCTTTAATTGACTCTTAGCAGTAATTATTTCAAACCTTTGCCTCTAACCTCCTTCATCCTTCCTCTCAGCAAAGAATTTTATTACCTTCTACTTTACTAAAAAAAAAAAAAAAAAAAAAAAAAAGAGGATGTCCATCTTGATCCCCTTCTCTTATCCTATCTCTCTCTCCTCAACACTTTCTTTTCATTTACTTCATTCTCTGGTTGCATTTCCCTCCTATTTTTTAAGAGTTTGCCTCCTTGAACATGGCCTCTCTCTCTTCTTTAGCCTCCTCTTATCCATTGGTTATTTTTCTACTCCAGTTCTGTGCTAGCTCTTAAATAACCTTTACTTGCTTTCCCATCTCCTCAATTTGTTGTTTCACAGCTTTTCTCCACTAAAACCAAGCTAATACTTGTCTTCATTTCTATGTGTCCCATTCTCTTCTCAGTCTCTAATCAGCTTATTTTCTTACCATCTTGGCTTTCTCTAAGTATATGTTTTAGAGTATAGATTTCACAGAATCAAAGAATTTGAGAGTTGAAAGAGACTTTAGGGGCTTCCTCGTCAAATTCATACCCAAAAAGCATCATTGTAACATATCCACAATTTGTCTGAAGACTTATAGATGGGTAGGAGTCCTTCACTTCCCCCTCAATGTCTCGGAAGACCATTCCACTTTGGGCCCACTCTGTTTAGGAAGATTTTTCTGATGTTGAGCCTAAGTTTTCCTCTTTTTAACTTATCTCCTTTGTTCCTAGTTCTGCTCTCAGGACCAAATAGAACAAGTTTAATCCCTTTTTCACCTGACAGGCTTTGAAATAGTTGAAGACCAATATTATGTTTATCCTGAGCCTTCTCTTTTCCAACTTAAACATGCTTAGTTCCCTCAGCTGAAGTTAATTCAGGACCCTTTACCATCTTGTGACTAATGGACACTCCCCAGCCTAGTTGTCTTTCATATTCCAGATGAGGTCTAACAGGGGGAGAGTACCTTGGGACAGTCATTTTTATTTCCTAAAAACTGCTTCTCTTACTTCGATCCAGGATGCTATTTAATTTCTGAGATGCTACATCCCATTGCTGACTATTATTGAGTCTTTACTCAACTCAACATTTCTTTTTCAGAAGAGTTGTTTTCTATCCATGTCTCCCTAGATAACTATATGATAACTAGTCATATAGTTATAAAGTGGATTTCTTAAGCCTAAGTGAAATACTTTATATTTATTCCTATTGGATTTAGATTTAGTCCAATTCACTAGGTGAAAGATCTTTTTGGATACTGTTATCTACTGTGTTTGCTATTCTTTCCAGATCTGCAAACTTGATGAGCAGATTATCTTTAGTCTTTGATAGACAGTGCTAAACAGCACAAGGCAAATACAGATCCCTGAGCTTCTTCACTGAAGATTTCTTGCTGATATTGAACCATTAACAAACTAGGTTTTGAGTTTGGCCATCCAATTAGTCTGAATCCATTTGATTATTGTCTAATCTTTTTTTCTGCTTGAGAAATTTTTATGTGACCCCAGGCATAGGTGTACAAATCAAATCTTTACTGATAATAGATCATAATTTTGCAATTCCACATTCAATTATACAACCCCATATGGGGTTGCAACCCACAGTTTAAGAAGTTTTAGTCTAATCTATATTTTTTCATGTTTTCTACAAAAACAGTGAATACTTTAATAAAAAAAATTTCACTAAGATCAAGGTAAACTATTTCTAGACCTACTATTTCATTAATCCTGTTCAAAAAACGAAATGAGATTACTCTGACATGACATGTTTTTGGTGAAGCCATGTTGATTCTTGGTAATCATCTTTTCCCTTTCTAAATGGTAACCTATCATTTCATTCATGAGCCATTCTAGAATTATCCCCGGAATTGTAGTCAGGGTCACTGGCCTCTGTGACCACATGCTCAAGGAAATAGGTCTCTTAAGGCTTTAAGTAGTCTCTGGAATAGCTTCAAATGACATCCATTTTATTAAAGCACCCTAAAGTCACTAATAACATAGATGAACATTTTATTTCCCTGACATAAAGGAGCCTTTGACTTTGGATTAGGATAAAATGCAGTGGCTTTCCTTGCTTGTTTGAGGCTCTCCATGTTACCCTTTAGAATCTATTTCTGGGCTCACTTTTTATATCTTTGAGTTCCTTACTTTGGAAAAGAAAGCAAAGGAATGCTTCAAACTCATTTAGCCACTCCCAAAGGAGTGGATATAAGACCTTTGATCTCTGTTATTTTTCCAGCTTTATTCCCACTCCATCTCTCCATTTAATCTCTGTTTCATGTAATTGGACTCTTAGCTGTGGCCCACTTCTCTCTTGTAGTCTCGCACCTCCATGAATTCATGTAGGCTTGGAACACACTTCCTGTTCCTCTCTTCCAATTAAATTCCTTTCTTATAAGCTCAGCTCAGTTGACACTTCCTCCTGAAGCCTTCTCTGATTATTCATTCCTACATGACTGCTGAAATTCCCTTTCACATTTTCCTAGAGCATACTGTCTGGGTTGTTGCTTTGTTCCTGTCACTTCTTGCTTTGAGTTGTACTGATTTTTGTCTGTGTCTTCTCTTCCACCCCAACATCCTAGAAGGCTAGAAAGTTCTATTTGGTCATGGACCTTGTCCTTTTCACTATTAAGAGTGCTACCACCTAATACAGTGCCTTCTGGGGGTAGAAGATGTGTAATAAAATTTGATTATCTTTAGGGAAAGCTAAATATAGACTTGAATTTTTATTTTATGGTTGGTACATAAAATTGAATTGGTCATCTTTGTTTAATTTTGTTTTTTAAGGCAAGGAGTTCTTAATCTCGAGTCTATGAACTTGGGCTTTTTTTTCTTTGTTTTTAATAATTGCATTTTGGTGTCCTTTGTGATGACATGTATTTTACTTTATGCATTTAAAAACATTCTTCCATGGTTTCAGCCATGATTCCCCAGATTGCCAAAGGGATCTATGATACATAAAAAGTTAAGAACCCCAATTCTAAAGGCCAAACATTTATTTATTTTAGTATTGTTCATATATTCATATATGACCAGCATTTTAAAGTTATTTTCTGATATGTGATCTGAGACTTCCCATGTTATTTCCCTTTTCTCCTTCCATTAAATGTTTGAAAAGTAATTATATGTCTCTTTTAAAACAGAAAATAATATTTATGTTCATGACCTCTTGACATTTCAACAAATCACTACTGTTTCAAAAGCCAAAGGAGCATCTCTGTTTACCTGTGACCTCCAGGTAAGTACTGGCAAAATAATTCATTATTCTTTAGCTATTTATTACTTAATGGAATAGAATAGTTGCATAAGTTTTTCCAAAGTAGCAAGATGATATTTGTTTTGGCTTGAATATATACCAATTTCCAAATAAGCTATGTCCTTAAAATGACCTTTCTTTAAAAGGAAAGAAAATATGGACGGACACCCTGAAAAGTAATTGCACCAAGTTAATATACCAAAATTTTACTGTAAAACTTTTATCTTTTCTGTCAAATAAACATTAAGTATTCACTTTTATTATAACTGTTCTCTGCCTTCATAATTTTTGTTGTAGTTTATGTTAAGAGTTCCATTATAACTGAACTCTTTGAAGTCTTTTCATTTTGGGTGACCTGGATTTTGCTCCACTGACATGGCCTTCAAGAACTGAGGCAAAGAGGTCTGAATAACGGTGTGTCAGTGTAGGATTAAAGTTTTGCCAATAGAGAATCCCTACTGACTTTATTGTTACCACATTAGCAGAGCATTAAATCACCTTTGATAGTCACCATTGAGCCATGAGATACACAAAATATGTCCTCAGGGAGCTTGTGATTTCATTTAGAAAAGACAGGTACATTCATAGTATTCTTTCTCCCTTTTTGCCAGTCTCTCTTTACCTCATCTCATTTCAGATCTGGCCTCAAAAATACTTTGTTTTTTAGGGAGCCTTTCTTGATGTATTCCACTCAGGTCTGATCTCTTCTCTCATTTTTATCCTTTTGATATTTATGAACTTGATATTTTGCTAAGAAGTTGTTTATTATTGTTCTTGATTCATTTCATGTTGATAAATTTTGGTCTTCTTCACTAAATGGTTAATTCTTTTTTTTTTTTATCACAAATAATCTTTATTATACATTTTCTATATAATATGAAATAATATCAAATGAAAATCCCAACAGATCCTACTTCTAATAAGCAGTTTCACTAATCACTGAGACTAGATGCAGCAATGATTATGTGGAGGTAATAAACCAATTAAAAAGTTTAATAGGTCTTTAAAAATAATCATTAATGTTAAAATAAATCAAACATTAAATTATCACAAATAATATTTTATACAATGATATTATAATAGGAAATATCAAATTAAAATCCCAAGAGATTCTATGTCTAATAAATGATTAATTCTTTATGAGACAAGACCAAATTCTTTATTTTTGTGTGTTCCTTCTTAGTACTAACTTAATTGCTTTGCATGGGTTTTTTTAAAAGATAAATAATTTTATTATTATGATTTTTTTTTTTTAAGGATAGATGTTTTTGAGGGACTAGTAGAATATTGGAGTGTGTGTGTGTGTGAGATAACAATAACAAACAACATATTACCAAAAATAAACCATTGTACCAAGTGAGAATATAATGTGGAGAAAATAAAAATTATAGAATGGATCAGACCTGAGTAGAATAAATTAAGAATAACTCCCTTCAGGAGGTGAATTTAGGTCAGATTTAAAAAGAGATGAGGGAAATAGATAGGCACATAGGAAAAAAGAATACAGTGAACAAATGTTTTTTCTAAATGACACATTTCTCTGTATATGTGTTTGTGTGTATGCATATACAAATATCTGTGTTCATTATGTATGTGTACATAACATATATTGCATGTGATTTTAGTGTCACAGGTTGGAAGGGGCACGTAGGTGATAGGTTGGTCATTTGCCCTGGAAAGGTTTGGATCTCTTTCCTTTAGTTTATTCCAGGATGGTGAAAAGTTGTCTGGCCAGTCACTGACTTGATGGGAAAATCAATTGAGTGCTTATCATCTTCCAATTCTTAGAAACTTAGGAGCTAGTCTTTGGGAAATGGAAGAACCTGACTATATGCTGACTTTTGGAAATCGAAATTGGATGATGGAGAACTTTTAATGGAATGTGGGAAAGGGGACACAAGGAGAGTAAAGGGCAAGGGAACATGGTAACAGAAATTAGTTATTGTGAAAATTAGCCTGTGAGTTATTTGGGGCACATTCAAAAAGAAAAAGAAATATAATTTACCCAAATAGAAGCGTGTTGTTTGAATAGAAAATTTATTAAATCTGTGGCTCTTGTTTGTAATGGGGCCTTCAGTGGTCAGCCTGTAAAAGAACTGATCAAGATGTTATTCTTTCACCATTCCCTGTTTCTGAATACATTTTCAGCATCAGCAACACTTTGCTGGGCTCCTTTGCTGACATGAATTGTTTAAAAGAATTATTGAAAATATTTTAAACTAACTCATTTGAAACATAAAGAGAATATTAATTTTTAGCTGCATTTTTGCTTTGAGCTAATTGGAAGTTCTGTGGCCCAACTCTGATTTTCTTCACTTATTCTGCTGTGCTGCCAATATTTTTTCAGCACACTGAAACAGGGGAGGAGGTGCTTCGGATGTGTGTGGCCGTGAAGAAGAAACTCCAGCTCTATTTCTGGAAGGACAGAGAGTTTCATGAACTTCAGGTAAGTTTAGTGTGAGTCAGAACAGGAGCCTTTGTTAAAGTTGACATTCACTCTGAAGGCCTCCCAATTGACTTGTAGCAAACACTCTCCAGGATTTCAGTGTTCTCATTCTCTTTGAGAAACAACATGACCTAGTGAATAGAAAGCTAGCCTTGGAATCAGTAAGACCAGGTAATATGCTTACTATATGGCTCTGGATTGGATACTTAAATTCTCTGTGTCCAGGTGTTGAGCTGCAGTGATAATTTAAGTTCCTTGGTGCAGGGAGCTCTTTACACTCATGAAATCATAGTTCCAGTTAAGAAAAAAAAAGTTCCCTTAATACTCTGCTACTCATTTTCCAGGGTTCTTACTTTCAAAAGATAGATGTGATACAAATTCAGTCACTTGGATTCTTTATTTAGCCAACTGATATTTATCTCACACTAAACATCTCTTGCTTAGTATTTGGTAGGAAGCTATCCTTTAAAGGAGTAGTTTCAGTACTCTGCTCCACTCTGAGCATGACTCTTTCAAAACGGGAGAAAGGATAGTAGATCATGATTTTTGATTCTTAACATCTTTCCCAGATGAATTGACTCCCTTTTTCTTTAGGGGGACTTTAGTGTACCAGATGTACCCAAGTCCATGGCATGGTGTAAAAATTCCATTTGCGTGGGATTCAAGAGAGACTACTATCTAATAAGGGTAAGTTTTCACTTTGACACAGCAGAATGCAATTGGAGCTATGTGTTGTTTTTGCAGAGATCCTTCTGTGTACACAGGCAAAGTGGGAGAGATTTCCACATAATAAATGCAACTCTTCAGCACAGTTAAATTCAATATCACCAGCTCTGTAGAAATTACTCTTACAAGTCCGGGGGGCAAGGAGGGGAGTTTAGTTGAGACACTGTTGGATTTACTTTGAATTGTAGATATGATGCAAACACAAATACTTTGTTAATATTTTGTCTTGTAGTTAAGAGAAGTGTAAAAGTGCATTGTGAAGTCCATGAGGAATGTCATTTGAAAAGAACATCAGTAAAGATTAAATTAATGAGCTTGCTTTTATTTGCACTGGACTTTGAAGGTTAAGTGAGAAATTATCAGACAAAGAAGTAAAGGGAACCCATTCTAAACATTATGAGCAGTATGCACAAAGATGGAGATATAGAAGATATGTATAGTAGGACTCAGAATGTAGGGTAGTAAAGAGGGTCTAACCATTTTGGCTCGACTATAGTCGAAGAGAAGAAGTTTTTAATCTAGGTTCTATGAACTTGCTTTTAAAAATATTTTGATAATTGTTTCAGTATAATTGGTTATCTTTCTACATACGCATTTTGTTTTATATATTTCAGGACATTATCCTAAGAAGGGAACTGTAGGCTTCAGCATTCTTGCAAAGGAATCCATGACACATACAAAATTAAAAACCCTTGCTCCAGAGAATATGGGAAGGGAGTAATAGGTAAAGCAGGAATTGGAGTGGAAAGTAGAACTGTGAACCAGGTTTCGAACTCCTTGAGAAAGAATAAAGAATAATCTGGGGGCTAAATGATACATATTAACCATAGGATCTGGGGAAAGTTACATATCTTCTGTAAAATGAGGGAATTGGGTAATAATTGTAAAGTGCCTGGCATATCAGTGCTGTATAAATATTAGTTGCTGTTATTATTGTTGTTTTTAGATAACTTCTTAGGTCCCTTCTAGACCTAATCTGGAATTAGATGAGGGATTGTTCAGCAGTGGTGATAAGGGAGGACTTGAACACAGTGTTTAAGAAGCAGCAGCTTATCTATTCCTCTTCTTTCTGTCCTGTGGCAGGTTTTAGGGGATGAGAGAGGATTTGGAGGAAAGAAGGTACATCCAGGCAGAGAGAGCAGTCAAGGTTGCAGCTCCTCTGGAAAGTTTCTGTGATTACAAGAAAAGAGGGAAAGAGCCTGAAAGGAAGAATTCTAAAGAAAAGACAGTCTTTTTAAAAGAGTGGGATCTCTAGAGGGTAAAGGAAAGGGATCATAATGGAATAGAGATGTCCATCCATGCATGTGGAAGATGAGAGAGCTGTCATCAGGGAAGGGAGCTTCTGTTGAGGCAGCCTGCAGCTTTGAATCATGGGATCCTGAGGAACTGTGGGCAATAAACTGTTGTGTCCTTTGATGTAATAATGGGAATGTTGTTTTGATTATCATTTTCTGAATAAAGGGCCTCAGAAGGAAGGCTAGGTGGGAGAGATGTATATGTGTATGGATGTGTATGGGTGATCACAGACCAAATGGCACAATTCCTGTTCTCACTAGGCTGTGATCAGGTCTTAGATCAGAGGGGACCTCACTGTTTATAAAGGGTAGATTTATGGTTGATTAACATCTGCCCCAGGGTCTGATCAGAAATCATTCTTTGCTTACCCTATATTCATTCATGTCTAACAATACAGACAATTAAGAGTTGAGTATGTTTTAAAAGAATATTGGTGTTATTATACTCAAAATTGCACTTTAAATTTCTTCTCCTTCTTATTTCCTTCACTCAAATATAGGACTTGAGATATGCACTTAATAGATTTGACTATATACATTATATGAACTTACCACTTGTTTAGCAAATGATTTGTTTGATGTATATAGTATGTTGGAAAGCAAGGATTAGTTTCTTGGGTTTTTTGCCTTTCTTTATTTTAAGTTCCTAGCACAGTAGTAGACTGTTAGGAAATATTTCTGGACTTAAATTATATTAGGATTCCCATCTTCCTGCTATTATGGATCTAATTCTTGGGTTTGTATCCCAGGGATTGAATGTTTTGAAATCCTCCTCATAAGAGTACATGTATATTTTATAAGTATGAATATGAGTTGATAATTATTTTTCTCCATCAAAAAAGTTATTGTTCTCCTATTAGAGAAGAAGAATGATCCTTCTAAATGCTAAAGCAGTATTCAGAATTTTCTAGTTCTTACATTGTCTATTTTTGAGCAAGAATATTCTCGCTAACTTTAGGGTTACTTTTGGAGTACTGAACTTCTTGTTTTATTTTTTGTAGGTGGATGGAAAAGGGTCCACCAAAGAGCTCTTTCCAACAGGGAAACAACTGGAGCCCTTGGTGGCACCCCTGGCAGATGGAAAAGTAGCTGTTGGTCAAGATGATCTCACTGTGGTGCTGAATGAGGAGGGCAACTGTACACAGAAATGTGCCCTGAATTGGACAGATATACCAATTTCCATGGGTGAGAACCAGCATTAGCTATTCACTTTCCATGCCCTTTCCTGCCATTGTTATCTTGACTCTCTAATGAAGATAGTCTGAATTATATGTGTATGTTTGTTTTTTTTTTTTCCATCAACAGCATTTCTCTTATTACAAGCAATTGAGTGTTATAGAGTTATTAAAAACTGAGGAATCTAGTGTATGAGAAGAGTTTGGGAAGTAGAAAGTATATATGACCATATAAGAGAAGTATGTGTACATGTCATTGTCTTCACACATATCCTGTGTTGTTTCCCATTTTCTTGCTCATGCTCTTTCTCTTTGTTAGAAAACTCTTCCTTGGCTAGTGAGTAGGAGCAAACTATATCAAACTACATCCAGATGGCATCAGACCATGTTTCCTATTTGTCTACTCCAAACATCTTTGCATAACCACATACACATTCAGATATATCTTCCCCCTCTTCTTTGTATGTACATTTATCCAAACTGTATATTTAAATTTTACTAAATTTCATTTGTCTTTTATACTGCAATCATTTTCCAGTTACCGCCCTTGCTCCCTGTCGAACCCTCTCCATTAACAAACATTTAAACAATTGAATAAGACAAGTGCATTCTGTTGCTGTATTTGGCTTCTTACTAAGGGGAAGAGAGTATGTTTCAAGTTTAAATTCTGCATTTAATTTCAGTGTGGCGGCCTTTGCATCTTGTTTAAATTATTACACAGTCTATTTTGCCTTTATTTACATGCTCTGATCTTGCTTATTTTACTTTTATAGTATTACACAAATTCGATAACATATTTAGGAAGTGATGTGTTGATATTTTCACTTCTTTGTCCTTCATCATCTTCGTTTTTTTTTTCCCCAAGGCTGGGGTTAAGTGACTTGCCCAGGTCACACAGCTAGGAGGTGTTAAGTGTCTGAGACCAGATTTGAACTTGGGTCTTCCTGAATTCAAGGCTGGTGCTGTATCTACTGCGCCACCTAGCTGCCCCCTTTCATCATCATCTTATTGGGCTTCATATTGGGTTTGTTAGGAAATGTTTGGAAATTAAATATACTACTTGTTCCTGAAGTAGTAAGTGCAACTCAGATAATGAGCTTGGGCCCTCTAGACTGTTAGAAAATGTTTATAGAACTCTATTTATGCCTGTTAATTGAAAATTTTCTTCTCTTTTCCTGTTTCTGGTCTAGTTTGTCAGACTTAGTGATGGTCAGAAACATGACAGTCATGTGTGATTCATTTTGATTAACAAACAGTAGAATTTATGGAACTTATGACTATAATGAATTGAAAAGTATGCCTGTTTTCCTTTGAGAAGCTCATAGTTTACTTGGGGAGAGATAAAGCTTTGTTAAACAGCAGTCAGAAAAACACTACAAAGAAATGTATAGTTAGGAAGTAGATTAGGTAGTCTGAAATTCAGTCAAGAGGAAGATAATTGTGAAGATAGTCAGTGGAGGTTTTGTGGTGGTAAGACTTGAGATGGGCATTCTGCAAGGCAATGGGGCTATATGCCCAGGAATGGACATCCTGTGTCTATAGTTTTATGTTCTAATAGTAAACACTACATACATAGGGCAATGGTAGCCAGAGTAAGAGAGTTTGTGTCTTGAGGAGACAAAAAAAAAAGATCAACCCAGATAGAAGGGCAATTTATTGTCATCCTTTTCAAAGCAGTTGTATTAATTTGATTACTATTCCTAGAGCAAGTGATGGAAAGGGAAAGTAGGTTATGTGTATAATAGTAGGAAAAATGGCAAATGGATATTTGGGGTGGATGAATTTGAGGCAGTGTCTAGGGCCATCTCGATATCTTACCTTCATGTGAGACTGCTCTTACAAACTGGAGAAGAGTGTTCTAGACAGGAGGAAAAACATGAACAAAGGCAAGAAAATGGCAAATGACATAAGATACATGAAGACAATGGGCTCCTTATATTGGTTTAGCCAGAACCGAAGGTTTACATTGGAGTTGTGTTATTATTGTTGTTATTTTCAGTCATGATTGATTCTTTGTGACTCCTTTTGGCGTTTTCTTGGCAAAAGTACTGGAGGGGTTTGCTGTTTCCTTTTCCAGCTCATTTTATAGATGAGAAAACTGAGGCAAACAGTGTCACACATCTAGTAAGTGTCTGAGGCTAGATTTGAACTCAGTCCTGACTCCAGTCCCAACACTTTATCTACAAAGCCAGGTAGCTCAAATAGATCTACTTAATGGAGAGTCTTGAACGATAGAGAAAGAAATGTTTCTAAGCAACTTGAGGAGAGAATTGTCTTGTTCAGAAAGTCTCTAAAATTCTCTAATGTAGTTTGAACAGTTCAAGAGACCAAATAACATTAAAGCCCCTGTACCAATAATGATACCTTCAGGTAAGAAAAACCCATAATGAAGCCATGCTGCAGAGCCAGGGTAGTGACAAGAGCATTGAATTTGGATTTGGGAGGTTTAGCAGGAAATGCAAGACAAAGTTTATCCAAAGAACAAACCTTTGCAGGAAAAATCCTATTTAAAAACACAATGTTGATCAAGGTCTGTTCTGTTTATTTTATTTTGGGTGAATTCTTATATTGAATAGTGCTGTGGGACATTTTTTTATGGTTTGCTCTTCTTGGCCTCTGTAAGTCACTCTCAGGTTAAAAAAAGTAATCCTTACTCTTCTCCTGCCCCTATTGCCAGTGATTGTGAGAAGGTGCTGTCTGCTCCTGCTGATCTCACCTTGTTCTCCTTGTTTATCTTTTCAGCAGCCAGTAGGAAAGAGAAGAGATTGATGTTTCTGGGAGCAGGGGTTCTGTTAGTTCTTTGAGTTGGATGAGGTCACTGCCTATAAATTCATGTCGCTTTGTCCTTCCACTGATCTGGACAGTGATCAAAGAGTTAGAGATCAGCTAGAGTTCCACTTGAGTGAACAGTGTTTATCTCAGATGATGCCCATGCATGAAAAGCAGGCCCCTTTCTTCAGACCAGAATGGTTTCTCACATGAGGTCATGTTGCCCCTTCACAGAGCACCAGCCTCCATATATCATTGCGGTGTTGCCTCGGTATGTGGAGATCCGGACGTTTGAGCCTCGGCTGCTGGTGCAGAGCATTGAGTTACAGAGACCCCGCTTCATTACCTCAGGAGGGTGAGGACTTGCCACTTACTTTATCCTCCAGAGCTTTCACAGCACCTAAAGACCACACCATTCATCCTTTGCTTCTCTCTTCATGGCTCTTGCTCCTGCTCCAGTTCAGACATCGTCTACGTGGCCAGCAACCATTTCGTCTGGCGGCTCATCCCTGTCTCTATAGCGACCCAAATCCAGCAGCTTCTCCAGGACAAGCAGTTTGAATTGGCCCTGCAGCTGGCGGTAAATTTCCTTTCTCTTCCTGAATTCCTCAGTTTCTCTGAGGGCAGGTAACTAGGAGGCCAAAGCATGTTTTTCTTGGTTGGCACAGACATTTATAAATTTGCAGATCTAGAGAGGAAAGGGACCTTCAGAGTCATCAAGTCTACCCAGCTCCTTTTGCAGATGAGGAAACTGAGGTCGTGAGAGGTGAAGGGCCTTTGCATAGGTCTGACCCTGCTACATCACACCATAAGCACAGGATGTGGGAGAGTTAGAAGACTTTGGTTCTAATCCTTATTTGGACATCACCTGTTTGTGGGATTGGAAGATTCTGAATTTGAGGGGTCTCAGTTTTTTATATATAAAGTGGGGATAATATAAGAAAGTACTTTGAAAAATGTGAATATATACCAATATGAGGTGATTCATTTCAATTTAGCAAACTTCTGGTTGAGTGACACCATGATATGCAAGATGCCTTCTGGGAATAAAGAGATGGCTATTACAACACACCAGACTTTCAAGGAATTTATGGTTTAATAGGGTAAAAGATATGCTTGCAAGTAATGTAATAGAAGGCAGAATGCAAATAAGAAGTCTGGGCAATAGGTTGTGATAGATGTGGATGGAGAGATCACTTTCAGGTTGGGAGTGGGAGTGAGGAATCACTTGGAAAATGTTGCATTTTCTTTGGGCCTTACAGGTGTGATAGAGCTTCAACAGAGATGGAGAAGAAATATATTTTAATTGTTAATGCATTATTGACATAAGCAAAGACATAGAAACAGGAGAAGATGAAGAGGTGAGAGTGCAGGGCAGTGACATGTGGAACTGGAACCTCAAATATGTGAAAGGTCAACACTTGTTGATAAGAGAGACAATTGGAAAAGTATCTCAAAGCTGGCTTATTGGGTGTGGAGATCATGAACTCATGACAGTAACATCATTGCCATTAACAGTAGTAATAAAAGTATATCATTCTAGCACAGAGTAGTTAAAACAAAAACTTAAGATCACCTTTCCCTAAGGCTTTTAGTCTTTTTGCAGTGTCTCTCTTTGAGGAATCATGGAATGTCAGATCTGGCAGATTCTCCTTAGACATCATTTAATCCAACCTCCTTACTTTTAGATGAGGAAGTTGAGGTCCTGAAAGTGTGATTTGTTCACAGTCACATAGGTACTTTAAAGAAGATCTGGTTCTAAGATCAAGCCTCTGCCTGTAATTGTCAAGTAATTGCCAAAGTATGATCCAAGGAGTTCTGGGGGTACTGGGATCCTTTTAGTAGATTTGTGAGGTCAAAATTGTGTTTATAATTTTACTGATTATGTAATTGCAGACTAATCTTACCCCCCATTTTTTGCCTTTGTAAGGGAGAATCTGTTATGTGCTTAACAGTCTATAAGAAGTTTCATTCTAGGTAGGAAAACAAAACTCAGATATTAAATAATTTGAGATGAATTTAGTATTCTCTGGTATTGATTTAGTAGGAGAAGACTTCATTATATATATATATATATCTTGGGCTGCTCCTTGAATATATATATATAGCTCTTGGGCTGCTCCTTGAAGGATAGGTAGATAAAGGGAAAGCAAGTGTATTTTAGGTTGAGCCAACAACATAAACAAAGGCATAGAGTGGGACATTTTCAAGAAAGAAAGCCAGACTTGGAATAGAAAGTATATGTTCAAGCTAGTGGGGATATAAGGTTAGGTGAATAACTGGGATCAGATTATGAAATTATCTTGAGAGCCAGACCAGATGCTAGAGAGACCTGATTAGGGCTTATTCTAGGATGAGAGCAGAAGGAAATCTGAAAGAGATGAATGAAGAAATTACAGGATTTGATGACAAATTAGATATAATGATAAGAGAAAGGGAAGAAAGATGACTGAGCTAGATTTTTAAGTTGGATCTTACCAAAGTAGGATAGTTAGGAAAGAGAGCTAGTTTTGGGTGCAAGATAAATGCAGTTTTTTATATATTGACTCACTCATTTACAAAAGACGAATGCAGTGAACAGATATTATGTCCCTTCTATGTGCTGAGCATTATGTTAGGTGCTGGAGTTGAAATAAGGTACAAATAGTGTAATGGTGAGTAATACGGCAACATATATAGCTAGAATATAAGACATAGGTTTTAGTGATTTAAAAACAAAATTTTATGTGAGGTCTTAACAGTAGGTTTATCATCAACTGAGAGGATCAGAGAGTTGAAGACAATAGTTTGATTTGGGCTTTAAGAAGAGGTGAGAGTTCATTCAGAGAATAGGAGGAGGGAGGAAATTGCAGGCATAGGAAATCAACCTGGGCTAAAGCTAAGAGGCCTTAGATGTCCTCAGGAGAGCTATTAGCTGAAAGGGAGAGTGTGAATAGGAGAAATCATGTCAGTGGTGGAGTTGGACAAAAACTGTGAAGTGAGAAGAACGAACAAGGTATTATAGGCTGGGGAAAGGTGACCTTGGTTAAATTTGAAGGGCCTGTGAGGCTTCCAGATGGAGCCTATGGCAGCTGGAGGTACAGGACTGGAGCTCAGAAGGGAGGTTGGGTCCTGAAATAAAGATATGGGAATCAACTGCATAGAAATGGCAGCGGAAGTCCTGAGCCTCAGTGCGATTATTGGAATATAGGAAGGACTTGCCAAGCACACATTTTTCTAGGACACCCGCATTAAGTGACTAGGAAGAGAGTGAGGAGCCATTGAAGGAAGTGGAAGAGTGCTTAGAGAGGCAGGAGGAGAATCACAGGGAGTGAACATGTGCTTGCTCTTCTCAAGTGGAGGAATTCCCATGTTCTATTGGAAGTAGAGGACTTGAGTATGATTTGAGCTGAAGATACGGATTGGAGAACTCATTGTCCTTCAGGTATTAATTGATGAACTGGCCAGTTCAGGGAGCAGGAAAGAGAAAAACAGAAGGCCAAGTACATATCCTTAGGGAAGAATTTGCAGTTAGAGTGGAAAGAGAAGCCAACAAGAAGTTAGAGGCTAGTTAAGTCTCATGTATATTGAAAGGCCTTGTAGTTTTGGGAGACAGGAAGGCTGGTCTAAAAAATAGCTTTTTTTTTTTTTTTTTTTTTTTTTGGCTGAGGCAATTGGGATTAAGTGACTTGCCCAGGGTCACACAGCTAGGAAGTATGAAGTGTCTGAGAGCAGATTTGAACTCAGGTCCTCCTGACTTCAGGGCTGGTACTGTATCCACTGCACCAACTAGCTGCCCCCTTAATAACTTTTTATTATCAAAATATATGCAAAGCTTACCCTTGCAAAACGTTGTGTTCTAAATTTTCTTGCCGTCCTTCCTTCCACTCCCTCCCCTGCCAGCAAGTAATCCAATATATGTTAAACATGTACAATTTCTCTATGCATAAGGAAGGCCTGTTCTAATCCTGTCTCAAGTACCTACTAGCTGTGTGACTTTGCCAAGTCATTCTCTGGGCCTCAGTTTCCTTATCTGTATGATGAGGAATTAGACTTGATAACCTTCTAAGATTTCTTCCAGTTTTAACACTCTAATCCTATAAAAAGAGTTTAGAGGATAGGAATGGGAGAAAAAAAGACCATTGGATTTGATAAGAAGTCAAGTAAAACTTCATTTGAATGATGGAGGAAAAAATTCAGATTTCAATGGGAAGTGGAGACAGATTCTTAAAAACATGGAAACTGTATTTTGGAGATGAGAGATGTAAGCATGTTTCAAGGTCTAGGGAAGTATCCTGTAAAGGAAAGGAAGAATCCTAGAGGAAAAGAAGAACAGGGATGGGACACAGGCTGGGGAGTGAGATGTTAATCTTAAGACAAAAACATTTTCCTCTAAAACTGGAAAAAAAGATGAGAGGATAGTTGTATTTCATCTGTTAAGGGGAAAACAAAAAGGAACTCCTGATGAAGTCCAAATCAGTGGATTTCTCCTAGTTCCATTTTCTTGATCTCCCAGGCAAGTCCCCTCCTAGACACAAGGAAACTTAAATGTTTGGCTCTTTACTAAGCTAATTTCGCATTACTATTATTACTTTACCCAGGAAATCTCCTTGTCTGGTTATGTTTTTTGATTATTTGTTTTTTAAGTGAGGCCGAGAACATTGAGCTTTACTTTTGCTTTCTTCCTGGTAGGAAATGAAAGATGATTCTGACAGTGAGAAGCGACAGCAGATCCATCACATTAAGAACCTGTTTGCTTTTAACCTCTTCTGTCAGAAACGTTTCGATGAGTCCATGCAAGTCTTTGCAAAACTTGGCACAGGTGAGGAGTGGATGTGGGCTAGGATTAGGGTGATGGGAGAGCAAAATTCAGCACTGATAGTAGGGATAAGAATAAGGAAACTAAATCTGCTACCTAGCAAGATCCTGTAGATGGCAGTATTTCTTTATTTACAGTTTAACCTCATATTATCTTGATGCAAATGATTCTCAGATTAATTTGTCCAATCCTAACATCTCTCCTGACTTCCAATCTTATATCCCTGACTGCCTATTGGATGTTTCTAAATGAATATCTTATAAATGTTTTAAAATCAATGTATTTAAAACATTCCCTCTTCCTAACTTCCCCTCTGCTAAGAAGGGTACCGTCATCCTCTCCATCACCCAGGCCTGCAATCTAGCTGTCATTCTTTGTCCCTCATTCTTTCTTACCTCTTCCCCATCCAGTTATGTGCCAAGTTCTGTTGTTTCCATCTTCATAATCCTTCTTTTATGCACTCCCTTCTTTCTTCTGATACAGACCTTCATTACCTCTTGCCTGGACTTTTCCAATATCCTGTTGATTGATCTCTTTGCCTTAAGTCTTTCTCCTTTCCAGTCTATACACTCAATTGTAAAATTGATCCTAAAGGATAGATCTGACCATGTCATTTGCCCTCTTCTCTCTTCTCCTATTTAGTCAATTCTAGTGGTTCCCTCTTTCTTCCAAAACTAAATATAAAATACTTTGTCTTTTAATAATCTGTTCCCTACCTACCTTTCCAGTCTTCTTATCCCTCATACTCTTAATTTCCTCTCCCCCTTAGCTCTACTCTACTTACTCTTCCGTTCAGTGGTACTCCTTTCCTTTCCTTGCACAAGAAGTCCATCTCTTATCCTTACCTCCTGACTTCCTTGTCTTCCTTTAAGTTACTCTAAAATCCTACCTTCTACAAGAAGTCTTTAGCTTTCCTTCAGTTGATTATCTCTAATTTAGCTCATAGTATCTTGTTTGCATATGTATCTCTTTTGCATGTTGTCCCTGTATTGAATTGTAAATTTCTTGAGAGCAGGGACTGTCTTTTGCCTTTCATCAAATCCCCAGCACATTGTTTAGCACACAGTAGTAGGTACTGCTAAGTACTTATTATGTGATTGCCATGGTCATGTATGGTCTGTGTCCCATGTTGGAGTATAGTATAACTTTGAAGGCAGTTTCTCAGAAGGGTCCTAGTGTTCTCCTGGGGTGCAGAAAAAGAGCTGAATTTGGACTTAGGATCTCTGGGTATGAATCCTGACCAGTCCCATCATTTACTACCTATGTTTATCAGGATGAGCTGATTGAGCTTTTTTGCCCTCAGGGTTCTTATGTGTAAAATGAGGGCATTAGGTTGCCAAGTCCTTTCAGCCCCAAAACTAGGATCCTATGAGCTGATGATTTATAAGATCTTATTACTCAGAACTAGAAGATTGGAGTGTTTGTATGCTCAGTTTGGGTTAATCCATACAGATTAGTTCTTATGCTGTTTGCTCTTGCCCTTTCTTGCCTTTTGAGACAGCCCAGTGTAGTAGATTGATCATTGGCCTTCAGCTTGGCAGAAGCCTGATTTTGAGGCTTGCCTCTGATACTTAGCTGTGTAACTCTGAGGAGGCCCCTTTAATGAGGGAAAGGAAAGGAGGAATCCTATTTCTCAGTGCATAGATAATAAGATAATCCCATGAGGCGCTGTGTCCCCTGTAAAATGAATTTACAGGCCCGAAAACCTAGATTGCTAAATAAAAGGTTTATTTTAGGAATTTGGAAGTAAAGTTCAGTTACAAAGACGCCAGGTCCAGAGGTGGCCGCTGGGCGGGCAGGAACCCCTACATGGCTAGAAGGATACCATGTGTTGGCTGGGAGGACTCCTGCAATGAGAGCGCTCCGGCTCACCTCTTTCAACCCAAAAGATGATGGGCAGTACCCCTAAGTTCTGGCGGGCTTTTCAATTAGCTCAGATCAGGTGAGGGCTGGGGGAAGCTGAGCTGATGGTGGGGGCTGGGCCTGGATATTCAAAGAGTGCCTTTGACTAGGATTTGTGAATCAAGATCAGCCATGGGTTGGGCAATTAGAAAGGAATCTTAAAGGGACCTCAACTCCCATCACCTTCACTTCTCAGTTTCTTCATCTAAAAAATGGAGATGATAATAACAGTATGTGGTTGTTGTAACAGAAATGTTTTGTAAACCTTAAAATGCTATATAAAAGAGACTAATTGTTGTTTTGGTGGTGGTTATTATTATTCCCACTCAGAACATTAATAAGTCGTGAAAAGGGCAGTCTTTTAATCTCAACTGGAGTGACTTTCTAAACTTTTTATCTTCCTTACCTTTATATCTGCTCCACATCTCTCAGTTGGAGATTTCTGAGTTGGATTTGTCATTGTCCTTTATAAAGTGCAGTAATTATCACTGAGCAGTCTCTACTGGGATATTTGCTTCCTGTTCAAATGAACTTAAAATTCCTTAGGAAAGAAAAAAGAATGAGCATTTTTATAGAATTTACTGTGTGCCAGAAACTATGCTACGTGCTTTACAAATATTACCTCATTTGATCTTCAAGATAGTCCTACAGGTAGGTGATTATTATATTATTCTTATTTTTCAGTTGGGGAAATTGAGGCAGATAGCGATAAAATGACTAGTCCAGGATCACATAGCTAGTTATTGTTTGAGGCTACAAATGAAAAGAATGGGAGCCCTAACTAAGTATAAACTTAAATAATTCAAAAATCTATAATTTTATCAGCAGGGATACTCCCTTCACTGACGCAGATTGCATCCCCTCTATAATTAAGTAGGTAGTCTTAAAGAATTGTAGGTAGAATAGTAATTATTTGCAGACAATCAGGGATTGAAAATATTTGGACTTAGCTAATTCTTGGACAACAGAAATGCTCTTGGTCACCAGATATATATTCAAAGACTTCTAAGCTTGATAGGGCCCCCCCAGAATTTACACATTACTGGAATAACCTTTGAGATCCTGAAGGAAAAATGTAAAATGGCTCTTTGGTCATTTTGCAAATTATCTTTTTGATAGATTGGTGGCTGTATACCAGTAATTGTACTGTGTAAAACATAGGAGAAAGAAATGTGAGATCTAGGTTGCAATGAACTCTGCCACCGATTGCTGAAAAACTCAGAAGAGTTGTTATCCTTTGACAAATAAGGGTGACAATGAGTAATGTCGTCTAGATCCTAGAGCCAAGTATGTAGATCATTTTCTGTTCCCTTTTCCTCTTCATTTAATGATAATATTAGGAAAATGAGCTAATTCTGGAAAGAATGTAATGTCTTCTTTTCACTGGATTCAGACATTTATAATTTAAATTTTTTTATTTGGAATATTTATTTTCATATTACCTTCATTTATATTCTCCCTCTCTTCCCCTACTTAGGTGAGCCCTTTGGAACAGTATAGAGAGGAGATGGGAAGCCAGTTCACCAATATTAATCAACCTATCATCCATGTCCAACAGTATATGCAGTGTATTACACTTATAATTCCTATCCTCTATAAAGGAGGGAAAGAGGTACATATTTGTATCTCTTCTTTGGAGGCAGAGTTTGTCAGACCACTTTTGCAGGTGGGTGGGTAGCAGTCAGGTGGGATTAGACTCTATTTATAAAAAGTCTTATAGCACTGAAGACTTGAGAAAGCTGAGGAGGATATAGCTCTCTTAACTTATTCTGTTGTTCAGATCACTACAGCTACTACTGTCTTGTAGCTAAGCTGTCAAGTTAAAAATTAGTGTCCTTTGGTGAGAAGTGATGGCAAACTTCCATCAGCTTAGGGAGCAATGGGGCACTAAATTTAGTCTGAATTCCTCTTTGTGATTGAATGAAGATGCTGCTACATATGAAAGAAGAGTCCTAAGCTTTGTAACTCATTAATAGCTTTAGCATCTAGAAAAGATTGTGTGGAATGGTGAATTAATTAGTACCACAGTGGTTTTCCTTGTAAGGAATAGGGGAATAATCTTGTCATTATTAAATCAAGTGTTGATGGCATACCAGAAGATACTGAGAAAAGAATCCTTTTAGGTTGAGGAAACTCATAAGCAAGGCAAATTAAACATATTAGTGTATGTTTATATAGTGAATACCATTGGTTGCTCTGTCCTTTGTCAGTGCAAGGTCTGTAGTCTCTAGCAGCTACGACCTTTCCTTAAAAGGCAGTATGGTATGGTGGGAAAAGCATAGGACTCAAAAGCTCACTAGGATCTGGGTTCAGGTCATAACCCTGACACTTAGTAGCTATGTGATCCTTGACAATTTAATTAATTGCAGCTCCAGTTGACTTATTTATAAAATGGGGATCATGATGGTTGCTCTTAGGAACATCCCAGATTGTTGTGGGAATAGTACATTAGAAAACATGAAGGTGCCTTATAAATCGAGGTGGTTATTTGTAGGACTATTGCTTTTATAAAAACTGTTAGTCCAATATTTGGGGTAGTGCTCTCTGGGAATTTAACATTGACAGGGATCTTGAGAATTAATTTCTTGTTTTTCAAAAGGAGTAGGCCTGGAGTCTTGCTTTGCCTCATGGTTACAAAATGTCCTGGCCTTATTTGGTAGCTATTACCCAAGCAAGACTGATGCAGATCCCCCCCCCAAAAAAAGGGAGTAAAAGCTGTCTTTGCTGCATTTGAGATAGTAGAACAGGGGAAGATCCCTTTCCATTGTCTTGCTTGGAGTTTCCTAGAGTGATTCTTAATTGAAATGTAGGTTATTAGCTATGAGGACCCTGGAACTGGAGGCATAAAGAAATGCACTCAAAAATTGTTCCATCACTTAACTAAGCTATGTGACCCTGGCCAAGTCCTTAACATCTTTGAACCTTAGTTTCTTCATTTGTAAGTTGAGAATAATAATAGTATCTACCTTAGAGGGTAATCATGAGAATCAAATCAAATGGTATATGTAACATGCTCTGCAAAACTTAAAAGAACTATGTGTATGTAAATTACTTATAATTAGTTTTATTATAAAAAATTCATGATCTATTCAGTAATAGTTTTGTTAACTATTAGCTCAGCCTTAAGCAATATTAGATTTTGAGAAGTGGACCAGGATAGGGTAATACGTTTTGTTTTTTGTTTTTTTGTTTTTCCTTAGGCTGGGGGTAAGTAACATGTTCAGGGTCACATAGCTAGGAAGTGTTAGTGTTTGAGACCAGATTTGAACTTGGGTCCTCCTGAATTCAAGGCTGGTCCTCTATCCATTGTGCCACCTAGCTGCCCCTCAGAATAGGGTAATATGTAATTGTGTGATTCAGAAATGGTGAGGGGCCACCATTTTAAAAAAAGCTGGAGAGATCTCTAGAAGCAAAACAAAAGTTTATTGTATGTTCTCGGGAGAATCATCCTCCATTGAGCAGGCAATCAAAGGGAGGAGGCACCTTTTAAGACAGGTTTGATACTTAAATCCCTAACGCAAATACCTGTTCCACCTCTGACCTTCATCTCATTGGCTGAGGGTCTTCCATTCTACACTTGTGAACTACCCAAGAAATTGAATTTGACCAATAAGTACATAGTTGCCCATATTTGATTGAAATAGGGAAAAAATGATGTCATGGGAGTATAGCAGGAAAGGGACTTAAGTATGCCCTTGAATCAGTGCTCAAAAGATCTTCAGGCCTACTCAAACTCAAGTAGATGAAGCCTTACTTGATTTTCACAACTGTCTTGAAAGATCTCACCTCATCTCATTCATAATTATTGTGATTTTACATATTTTATATTGGTTTATCCATGGATAAGTTGTTTTTCTTAGTAAACTAGTAAAATTCCTTGAAGGCAGAGACTGCTTGATTTTTGTCTTTACATACTGATGCCTTGCACACAGTGGGATTTCATAAAGCTTGTTATAGAAGGAAATTTTTATGGAAGTGGAAAGCCCAACAAAGTCAAGAAAGCCATTAAAAATTATTGATTTTAATTTTTGATCCTGCCTCCTCCCATCCCTTCTTTCAATCCACAAAAAGTATTAAGAAAGTCAAAGATACTCTCAGAATGCTTTGTCTGATAAAATCATATACCCTATAGACAGCCCAATAGTAGATGTTCTCAAAAATTTCTATTCTTTTTAATACTCTTCCTTTCTTTCCTCTTTGTATATTTTAGGTATTGAAGTTAAATTACATCCAGTATATGTTTAATAACTCGCATACTGAAGCTTATTAATTATTATAGTTTTGTTCTCTCCTATACACATCTCTAATTCAAATTTATGATAATGACAGTAATTATTTGATTACTAGAGTTGCTTGGGTTTATTTGATTTAGTAGAATATAAGAACAAAGTAAGATTGCTTTCTACCTCTTATTTGTTTGTAAATTGTTTGCCTTTCCATAAGTCTGTTCCATGTTCTTCAGATTTTCTTTTTATCTCTTCATATCTAGGTCTTGCATCCACTTTGGCCTTATCTTGGTAAATGGTGTAAGATATTGGCCTTTGTACTTGTAATTTGTTAGAATTTTCTCATTATTATAGCAATTAGAAGTAGTATATATAGACAAAGGGAACAGATATGAGTTGAATATGAAGGTATAATTTTTTTTAATAATAATTGATGAATAATCATCATAATAAATGATGATATTAAAGGGTGAGAGACAAATGTACTGGGAGAAGTGAAATGGTGCTAATTATCTGCCACTTTAAAAAAAGAGGCAAAAAAAGCTTGGGGAAGGAACTCAATATGGGTATAAAAATCCTATCTTACCCTGCAGGAAAATAGATGGGGAATGGGATATAACAAGGGGGGAGGGTGATAAAAGAGAGAGAAGACATATTAGAGGGAGGAAGTAATCAGTAGCAAAACACTTTTGAGGATGGGCAAAGTAAAAGGAAAGATAATAAATGGGGGAAAATTCAGTTAGCAATTGTAAAAAGAATTTCTAAGCAAGTTTCTCTGATAAGGCTTCATTTTTCAAACATAGAGAGGGAACTGAGTCAAATTTATAAAAAATAAGAGCCTTGCCCCAGTTGATAAATGATCAAAAAAAAAAAAAAAAAAAAAGATCTGTACCTAAAGGGCTATAAATTCATACATATCTTTTGACCTAGAAATACCACTATTAGGCATAAATACCCAAAAAGATTTTTTAAAAAATAAAAGGAAATTGACCTATATAAACTATTCATAGAAACTCTTCTCAGGGCAAGATAATTGGAAATTGAGGGGATACTACTCATCAATTGGGGAATGGCTCAATAAAATGTGGTACATGTTTCTGATGAAATATTATTGTTTTGTGGAAATGATGAGCAGGATACTCTCAGAAAAAACAAACAAATCTGGAAAGTCCTCCATGAACTCTAGCAAAATGAAATGTACTGTATACAAGATAATAGGATTGTTCTGGCAATTGGAATTAAGTGACTTGCTCAGGGTCACACAGCTAGGAAGTGTTAAGTGTCTGAGACTAGATTTGAACTCAGGTCCTCCTGACTTCAGGTCTGGTGCTGTATCCACTGTGCCACCTAACTGCCCCTGGTAATTTAATTGTGATGGCATTGAATATATAGATTAGGTAAAATTATCATTTTTATTATTTTAATCCTGCCTATCCATGAACTAATAACACAAATAATTAATTAGTTCAATTAATAATATTAGTAATTAATAATTAAGACTGTTCATGTCAAATGACCAATTTGGTTGAGCTGGTAACCACATGGGTCATTGTTGTGTCAAGAATGTTATTATACTGGGAGTTGGTAACTTGAACTTGAATATAGCTTAGCTTTGATATTGGGCAAGTTAGCTTTCTTTTCTACACCCTACAAAAGGAGGAGATTGAATTAGATGGTCTCTGAAGTCCTTTCCATCTCGATAAAACTATGTTCCTGTAAGATAAGATTAAACACTGTAATAGGCTCTGGGTGGCTAAAGATTTGGGTTTCTTACTTTGGTATTTGAAAATCTCTAATAAATTTTAAATTTGATCATTCAGTAGAACGACATTGGTTCCAACCATGGGCCTAATTGAACAGATTTTCTGCCATTGTTGTTCATGCTATAGCATGGAGTAGTTGAAGATTTTTCATTCATTTTAACTGAGAGACTGTTTACAAGTTGGTGAAAGTGGTCTCTTTACTCACTCTCTTTATGGTTATTCTTTGTTCTTGGCATTGTATGGTCTTCCTAGATGAATAACCAGATGGATGCATGTTATATTGACTGCAAAGATGTGGGTCCTGGTGGTTCAAGCTAAGGCTTTGAAGTTGCCAAGAAAGAATTGTTTGGATTTTATCTTTCATTAAACTTGTCCAAGAAAAAAAAAATTCTGGGGCCTCTTCCATAGAAGTCATGTTTGTCTTCCATGTAGATCCTACCCACGTGATGGGTTTGTATCCTGATCTGCTGCCCACTGAATACAGGAAGCAGCTGCAATATCCCAACCCGTTGCCAGTGCTCTCTGGGGCTGAACTGGAGAAGGCTCATTTGGCTCTAATTGATTATCTGACTCAGGTAATTAGGGAATGGGGATTCTTGTTGGGAGTTCTGTCTAGCATTGTTTGGTGGTGGATAAGACTACAAATCAGGATGTCAAGAGGTCTTGGATGACCCACTGATTTCTTGGTTTTTTTGTTCATAAGTCCTTTTGCCTAACAGGAGTGAAAGCTGACCTTGTGTATGACTCTCAGCTTTACTAGGTGTACGGTATAGCAATTTGTGGCTACCTTTGGAGCGTAAGTGTAATTTCTAAAAGAATAAAGTACTATTTTACTCCAAGCATCCATGACTCAGGCCCTGCCATCTAGGATCATTACTTATTTCAGGTGGCCCCCATTCAAAAGTATGTTAATATCTCTGAGAATTCAGTTATTTTTCTTTTGCAAAATTTCCACAAGTCTGTTTGTACATTTTTATTTTTAGCATAAGCACTTGGAAGTATTTATAGAATATTTGGTCTGCTGGCCACTCCATCCTGCTTCTGGGAAAATGGATATAAGGATAGGTGTATTTCAGCAATAGACAATAGGCACACCCTTGGCATTAGCCTGGGGTGTTGTGTCCATCCTGTGAGCTAAAGGCTAGAGTGCTGTCTGAGCAATGGCTGACAGGCAGCCTTTAAGCATCCCAAATTAACTTTTCCCCCCTCCCCCCATGCTTTGCTTGGTGTAAAATTCAAGGGAAGTGGGCTTTCTGCCTCTAGTTTAAAGAGAATATCATAGATTTTCAGTTCCAGGGCTGATTGTCCCATGTTCTGGAATTAGGATTGGGCATACTGCCAGAGAGAGTGCTTTTCTGTATATGCCTCTGATTTAGAGATCTAAAGCACATGCAGAGTCATTCTCCCTAGTTCCAGTGGAATGTAGCTGGGTTACACCAAGTTTTCCAGCACAAATTTCATCAGTGCCAACTTTGAATTCTCAGATTCATGTATTAAGATGGAATGAAGTTAGCTGCTTAGGGGGTTCATGGTGTGTGGGTGCACTCGTACTCAGGGCAGATCTCGAGCCTTTTGGTCCTATGAGGTTCTTATCCATGTGTTTTTATAAATCTTCTAAAAAAGGATCCATCTAACACTCTGGAGATGTTCTCATGGTTTTACTGTCTCGGAGATATGAGTATAAGAGAGACAGTGGAGTGTGGTGATTGGAGAAGTGGCCTTAGAGTTGGGAAAAACCTGGGCTCAGGTTCTGTCTCTGACTGACATACTGTCTGTATGATCTCAGTCATGTCACTTTGTGTCCTCCCACTTTTCCCCCCAGATGCCAGGCAACTTTCTAAGATGTGAACAAATCTTCAGCTTGGGATGAAAACATGTCTGATTTAGGGAAATAATACACATGGCAGAATCATCTCCTCAGCTCCAGTGGAATATATTTGGATCCAGTGGGATCTCCCTAACTCCAGTGTGATGTAAATGGGTTGTACCAAGTTGCCTCTGGAAGAAATTACTAACTTGGGGCCTGTTGGTCTTCTGGATGGCAGAATTTGTACTGTTGTGTGCTATTTACTCTGAGTTTCAGAGAAGGTGATGGTCTACCTTGGCTGAGAGAAATATTCTTGCTGACATTGCCTAGATCCATAAGGTCACCAGGCCAGTCTACATCCCTCTTTTTTTCCCACTCTTCATGGGCTTTTCAGTCCTACATGTCCTTTGTGGTGTATTCTTGCTACTACTCATGCATAAGTCATCATTGGTCATGTGCCTTGTCAGCTTGTTCCCTATATGCCCTTTGGATTACTGATAGTTTGGATTACTTTGGGATTGTGAGCTCCGTGGTGTTAGAGAGAATAGACTTGGGTGGCAGCAAAGCAGTTTTTTAACTAGTGAAAAAATGCCACAAGTTTCCCCAAATCCTACTCACATAGTCTCTGTGATAATGGCAAGTGGCCATGTAGGTCTGGAGAGGGCTTCAGTGAGATGGATTCCTCTGCTGGCCAAGGAGAAGGATTGGGGGAATTCTGGTTTTTTATGCCTCCTTTATTGCCTTTTTAGAAAAGAAATCAACTGGTGAAGAAGCTCAATGACTCTGACCATCAGTCGAGCACCTCCCCCCTAATGGAAGGTACCCCCACAATCAAGTCCAAAAAAAAGCTTCTGCAGATCATAGACACCACCTTACTCAAATGCTACCTTCAGGTGAGTGCAGCACCTTGAACTGGCAGAGAAGCTGTCTGGCTCTTGGTGCTAATGAGGCAAAAACATGCTGGGCAGAGAATTGGAACAATTGTCCTAATGTTTGTCATGCTTCTGATGATCCAGGAGTTTAGTGGATAAGATAAGCTTTCTCCTTTGGACCTAAAGAAGACTTATTCTTTTTCAGCTCTAGCAAAGTCTCATTTAGGTAGGCAAGAGAGGCAAGCTCATGAAGAACACATTTTTTCCTCTGAAAGTTCAAACTAGAGGAGAAAAAAAAAATTTATTAAATACTTACTGTTTGGAAAACACTCTCTTTTCTTTGGGTGCCTTGTTGCCTCAGAGATGCTGACTTGTAGCTTCATGGGGTACAGTTAGTAGTAATGACTGACCCCTCCTCTGTAGCTATTATCCCAGTGGTTTAGAAAATTTGCTGTTCCTGGAGCTCTTAAGTTTCCCTGCTAGTCAGTGGCAGTTGTTCAGTGGTTGGTATCATTAATAGCAAGAATGGCTAACTTCTTGTAAACAGAGTTGCTCCCCTGGGAGTTGGCAGTGGAAGCTGGGCTGGAAGAAGGACTGTGGTCTGGGAGGCAGTGCTGTCTCAGGGAACTGCCTTTCAATAGCAGTTGTGCAGTGATTAGTGTCGGTTGTGGCAAGAATGGTTTTGGAGGCCAGACTGCAAGCAGAGCTGTGGCCTGGGGATGAGGTTCACTGGCATTCTTAGGGCCCATGGGCGTAGGATCCTGCCTTTTAATTACATTATGGTCAGAGGAGAGGTGGTAGCAGTGACTTGCCTGGCACATGCTATCTCCTCTGTTCCTCAGGGTATCTTGCTGCTTTAGCTGCATGAGCTTGCTTGACTTGATAAGACAATATTAGGCCTTTGCCCATTAAGTGGCATCATAAGCTTTCTTTGGTTTGTGCAGTCCTGCAGTACAGGCCCAATACATCATGGGCCTAGGCAGCAGGGAGGGAACAGGAAGATCCTCGGAGAAAATCTGATGCTAAATTGTGTTCCCTCTGCAGACAAACGTGGCCTTGGTGGCTCCTTTGCTGCGTCTGGAGAACAATCATTGCCACATTGAAGAAAGTGAACATGTGTTGAAGAAGGCTCATAAATACAGTGAGCTGATCATCCTCTATGAGAAGAAGGGGCTTCATGAGAAAGGTGATGCCAAGAGATTCTCAGTGTTTGCCTGCCCGTACCTCTTGGGCCACTGGGGGATAGATTGGTATGGATAATAAGAAGCTTATTCTCTGAGGAGTGGGACTGGTTCGTGATGGCATTTTGGGGGTTTCTATTAAGCTTTACAGGTACTGGTGGACCAGTCTAAGAAAGCCAACTCCCCCCTGAAAGGTCATGAGAGGACAGTGCAATATCTTCAGCATCTGGGTAAGCATCCCCTTTGGGGTACCAATATTTGGGAGAAGAACTAAGGGATTGTCTTCTTTAAAGATACCTCATTGTAGCCAATCTCTAACTCTTGGCAGTCTTGTTTCTCTCCTCTGAAAGCACTTAACTGGTGGCCCCTGGCAGACTGGTGCTAGTGTCTGCTTTGTGGAATTTGGAGCTGGTGCACCAGGGGTCTGGTGTTAGAGTTATTTTCTTTTTAGCTTTTAAATCATAGTTTGTGCTGTGGTACACCTACAACCCCCTCCCCCCCACCCCCAATTACATGTAAAGGTAGTTTACAATGTTCCTTTTTTTTTTTTATTTAAGATTTTGAGTTCTAAATTTTTTCTCTCTTCCTTTTACCTTCTCCCTTCCAAGACAGCAAGATTTGATATGTTACACATGTACAATCATTTAAAACATATTTCAATGTTAGTCATATTGTGAAAGAAAAATCAGAACAAAAGGGAAAGAAACCACGAGAAAGAAAAAGCAAATTTTAAAAAGTGAAAATAGTATGCTTTGATCCACATTCAGTCTCCATAGTTCTCCCTCTGGATGTGAATGGCATTTTTCATCCCAAGTCCATTGGAATTGTCTAGGATCGCTGTATTGCTGAGAAAAGCTAAATCATTCGTAGTTGGTCATCACATAATCTGGTGTACAAGATTCTCTTGTTTCTGTTCACTTTACTCAGCATCAGTTCATGTAAGTCCAGGTTTTTCTGAAATGCTGCCCCTGCTTTTTGTGATACTTTGTGTTTCTTATTCTAGGCACAGAGAACTTGCATTTAGTGTTTTCCTATTCTATTTGGGTGCTGAGGGACTTCCCAGAAGATGGGCTAAAAGTACGTCTCCTTAATTCCATCTTATTTTATCTGTACTGTGATTGTCATATTTTGTCCTTGTTACAGAGCTGTCATCCATGCTTGATTATGTTTTGTATTTTGTGAGTACTTATATGTATACTAGCAAGAGAATGTAAGTTTATTGAGGACAAGGACTGTTTTTTTGTGCAGGGCACAGTGCTTGATATATAATCACTATTTAGTAAATGCTTAGATTGGTTGGTTGATTGATTGACATGGAAGTTATTAAAAGGATCATGTTTTTCTGTAAATATTAGGAGAAGGGAAAAGTTTGTGGCCCTCCTTCACAAAACTTAACTAGGAGTTATCTCTGGCAGAAAGCTTTGTTCTTTCTTTGTTTATATTGTGGGAATCCTTTTTCTATGAACTGAGAAAAATGGGTGTCAGCTGTTTATTTTTACTAATTAGCTAAAATTTTATGTAAATTAGGTTACAATTTTCAATTATGCTTACCTGATCTGTATACATTGAAGCCTTTTACTATCCCCTTGTGTGGAATCAGGAAGCTGATCTGGATAATGGTGGAGTTAATTTTAAATTCCTATATTCCAGTGAGAGATTATTCTCTTGGGATTCCACTTAGCATTCCCAGAAGGTTTAAGTCCTTGTATAGAGCAGTTAAGGACAACAGCACATCTAGTATAGTGGAAAAAGATCATCAAGAATGACTGGGAGTCAAGATTTGGGATTCAGCTTCTGGTTCCGTTATATCATCTGTGTGACATTGGGTAACTCTTTGGGTCTCATTTTTTTCCATTGTAAAATGAGGGGTTGAGGCTGATGATTTTTAAGTTGGCAGACAGATTCTCCTCTATTTTACATTCTGTGATTCTTCCACCTGCTTATATATTTGTATCTTCCTGAGCTCAGTTTGGGGTGTCCATCAGTGGCTCTGATGATAGAAACATATTTTACTCTGACAGATATTTACTGAAGATCTCCCTGAAGTGGAGGCTCTACCACGAGACCGTGTGCTGAACTTCTTAATAGAAAACTTTAAGGGCTTGGCTATTCCCTATTTGGTAAGGTGCTCTTTTTTGTAGCCTATTTATTTATCTAGTCTTAAAGTTCATTACAGAACCATCCTGGGTTATGTTTAGGACATGGGACATGTGAAAAAAGACATCTGTGTCCTTAAGAATGAGTAAACATTTCTTGAAAGAAAAATGATAGATTCAAAGCGAAGACTGAGGTATATTATTTTGGGACATGGCCAGCCAGTAAGGGAATTTGCTTAATTCACAATCAAGTTATAAACTTGCATGTTTATAACAAGAGCTTTCTTCTCCTTGCTTTATCTATGGTTGAGAGTGAATTTATTGGAAGGGAAAGGGAGAGAAAGGTAGATCTTTGTGAAAATAAAATAAAATTGAATTAAAAAAAAATTGGGTAGAATTGTAAAATGAAAAGTTTGCTTCAGTATCCTTTGAAACACTTTGACAAACTACATTTGGTGTTCGGAGTAGATACTTTGACAATGTTTATGAAACTTCACACATTTGTGGCAAGCCCTGATTAGTGAAAGAAAGACTGAATGGAAATTTTGACCTATGTTGGTCCAGCCTGATTTTCAGTAATGATAACTAATTAGATTTTAAATACCTAAAACACCTTTGTCAAGATGGGATTATTGGGATTAAGCAAGTGAATTCTTGAGTTTAAATTTTAAAAGACTGCTTATCAGGAAAATCATTTCTGACACTCAAAGAATAATATAAGTTATAAAAGAACTGCTATTTAATAATTTGTAGATTGATTAAGTTTTACAAGGTGTAAGAATTTGTAGGGTTTTCCAAGTTAAATTATCTGTAGAGAAGAAGCTAGGGGGCGCAGTGGGTAGAATGGCAGACTTGGAATCAGGAAGATTCATTTTCCTGAGTTCAAATCCAGCCTCAGACATTTACTAGCTGTGTGATCCTGGGGAAGTAATTTAATCCTGTTCCCCTTGTTTTTTTTATCTGTATAAATGAGCTGAAGAGGGAAATAACAAACCATTCCAATATTTTTGCCAAGAAAATCCCAAATGGGGTCCCCAAGAACCAGACATGACTGAAATAGAAGATATAGGCCAAATCTGTTTTTCATTCTAGGAACATATTATCCATACCTGGGAAGAGACAGGTTCTGAGTTCCATAACTGCCTTATCCGGTTGTACTGTGAGAAGGTCCAAGGACTGATGAAGGAATACCTCAGCTCTTTCCCTACAGGTACAAATGCCCTTAAAAATCTCTGATTGTCCCATAGATTGAGCACAGAACTTGCCAATGTGGAGCATGTGGTGGATACAGATCTTTGTATGGGCAGAAAACTTTTAGAGGCATATATATGCCCAAGTTAACCAACCCCAGAAGAGTCAGATTTGGGAGTTGCAGGTTGTTCTGATAAATGACTCCCTATCTCTGAGAGCTCCTCCCAGGCTAGAGCCAGCCTATAGATGACTGTAGCCTTGGGAAGAACCCAGTGAGGCTTTTCACCTAGATTCACCTTGTCTTTCCATGGTACATATAGATTACTGTTTCAGTATTTCATTCTGAATGTGACATTCTTTTTATTCTGATTGTGATGTTGCCCCTTGTGGATCACTTCTTGCATAGAGCCTCGTTTTCCCCTAGATAAGACTCCAGTTCCTGCTGGTAATGAGGAGGGGGAGCTAGGAGAATACCGCCAGAAGCTTCTAATGTTCTTGGAGATCTCCAACTGCTATGACCCAAGCCAGCTCATCTGCGACTTCCCTTTTGATGGTAAGTTATCTAACTGGAGGCCATAGCCTACTACAGTTATCTGGAAGGCACAGATTTACATTTGTATAGGGCCTCAGGGCTTATTGAGCACCTTCATTTCTGTTTCATTTGGATCCTTATAACAATTCTCTGAAGAAGCTTTGCTTTTTGGAGTCACATCACACTCAGTCTACCCTAGGTGTTTTTTTTGTTTTTGTTTTTTTTTGTTTTTGATTACCCAGTTACTAATGAAATCTTAGACATATGCTTTACATTTGCATGTATAAAGCGTAAAAAGTTTGTTCATATGATCTTTGATGTTGCTCTTATGTGTCAAATTTTAGATTGAGTTCAGGTTTATTTGTGACAAACTCTTGAAAATAATTTCCTTTTTTTTTTCCATTCAATATTATACTTAATTTTGCTGGATATAATATTTTCAACTGCATTGCTAGTTCTTTTGATTCTTGATATATAGTATTTCAGGGCCTTCGGTCTTTTATTATACCTGCTGTCTTGTGCAATTCTAATTGTAACTCTAGCATATTTGAATTGTTTTTATTGTTCTTCTTGTCCTTGGTTTTGCTTGTAAGATTTTTTTTCCCTTGATCTGGAGTTTTGAAATTTAGTGATGATATTCCTGTATGTTTTCCTTGTAGGATCTCTTTTAGGTAGTGATTGGTGGATATTTTCTAATTCTACTTTTTCCTCTTGTTCTGTATCTTCAGAACAATTTTCTTGCGTCATATCAAGATTCTTTTTTTGATCATAGCTTTCAGGTAGTTCAGTTATTCTTATGTTTTTATGTTTCTCCTCTTGATCTCTTCTCTATATCGTTTATCTTATGAGATGTATCATTCTCTCTTCTATTTTTTTATTCTTTATATTTTAAAAAATTTATTTCTTGGTCTCTTATAACCTCACTGACTTCCCTGTGCTCAATTCTAATTATCAAAGACTCGTTTTCTACTTCCCAACTCTCCATTTCTAGTTGGTTGACCTTTTCATAATCATTTTTTCCCCTGGGATTGTCCTTCTTTAAAAAAAATAAATAAATAAAATAAATTTTTAAAAGTTTTTCTCCAATCACTTTTATTTGATTTTTAGAGTCTTTTTTGAGATGTTCTATGAAATTCTTTTTGGATAGATAACCATTTAACATTACTCTTTGCTGTAGGAGAGTTTTTTTTGTTTTTTAACTTCAATATCCTCCTCTGAAGAAAAACCCTGGTCTTTCCTATTATTAAAGTAATTGTCTATATTTGTTTTGTTTTTTGTTTTTTCCCCTTTTACCTACACTTCTTTTTTTTTCTTTTTAATAAGAATTTCTTAGTTGCATTTCTCTTTAGTCTTGGGGTGAGGGAAGAGAAGATGGTGCTGTCTGGCTTCACTTCAGTTTTCCCTTCTGTCCTAGAACCCCAAACCAAGAATTCCCCTTTTTCCTAAGTGCCAGCAGCCAGCAGCTTCCCTGTCTGGCTGCTTCTGTGCTCCCTGGGGAGTGCTAGTTCCATCTTGCCCAGAGTGACATCTCAGCAGCTTAGCTGGGCCTGGTGGTCTTTATCAGCTGAGGTTCCTTTGGTCTTCCTGGACTCAGACACTTGACTATCTCCCTCTGTCTGGGAGATGAAAGTTCCTGTCGTTGGAGCTGTGGTTAACTCCAAACCCAGCTACCCCCAGGGCTTCCCTCTTGCTGTTTCAATGGAGCTAGCTCAAGACTATTGACACTTCACACCCACCAACCCTCCATCATGGGGTCTTTCTTTGGATCTTCTCTTGTCTCAGAAATACCTTTGTTCTGCCCTAATTCTTATTTGTTTTTCATCAATCTGTGTTCACCCTGAGGTACAGTTTTGTGTTATTGGGGGGGGGAGATCTGGAGAGCCTGGAATTTTCTGACATACTCTATCTGAGTCCTAGGATCTTCCCTGGCAAGATCCTTCTACTTTGGTGTCCAATAGATATCTCAGACTTAACTGGTCTAAAATATGCTTTTTCTTCCCCAACCTCTCCCTATTCTTAATTTTCTTGAAGTTTGGATGAACACCACCGTTTTATTTCAGTCAGAGGTTTACAGCCTTGGAATCATTGTCTGTTCTTTATTCTTTGTCAGCCCCAAGTGGTCAGTCAGTTTCCAAATCTTTTCAGTTGTGCCTCTACAAAATCTGCTGTATCCATGTCCATTTTTTTTTCCTAATGTATGCAATCATCACCCTAATTCAGGCCCTTATCCCCTCTCACCTAGGTTAGTATAATAGCCTCCACCTTGCATTTCCTGCTTCCCTTCTGTACTCCTCCAAACCTTGTTTCACATTGAACTGTCTAAAGGATAGATATCTTTTTGTTGTTGTTCGCTTGCATTTTGTTTTCTTACTCATTTGCTTCCTTTTTTGATCTGATTTTTCTTGTGCATCAAGAGAATTGTATAAATATGTTTGCACATATTGGATTTTTAACATAACATCTAGGAGAGGGGGATTGGGGAGAAGGAGGGGAAAATATGAAACACAAGGCTATGCAAGGGTCAATGTTGTCAAATTATCCTTACACTACCCTGCTTAATGAGAAGTTAAGTAATGCAGTGGGTAGAATGGTGGGCCTGGAATCAGGAAGATCTGGATTCAAATATGACTTCAGGCACTTACTAACTGTGTGACCCTGGGTAAATCATTTCACCCTGTTTGCTTCAGTTTCCTCATCATAAAAATCATATGAGCTGGAGAAGGAAATGACCAATCCCTCTAGTCTCTTTGTCAAGAAAACTTCAAATAGGATCATGAAGAGTCAGTCACAACTGAACAAAAACCACCAACTAGCTCCACAGTGACTCTCAATTTGCATCCAAAGTCCTTCACAAAACCCTCTACCCTTTTCAAGGCATGTCTTGTTGCTGCCCCTCACAAATTCTCCATTCCATTCACAGCTTCCTTACTTGCTGTTCCCTGTACATGACATTCTGTCTCCCACATCTATACTTTTGACAAAAAGAGAGGGAAAATGCTCTCCTTTTTCACCTCTGCCTTTCTAGGTTCATGTCAAGTTCTACCTCTTACACAAGGCTTTCTCATCCCTCTTGTTGTTCATGACCTTCTCCCCTTTTATTTTGTATCTAAAATTAAGTACCTTGAAGGCAGGGAACATTTTGTTTTGTCTTTGTATCCCTGGTAATGGTAATGGTAAGCATGGAAATAATGCTTGTGGAACTGAATGTAATGAAAGTCACTGTTTGATGAAAAAAAAAAACACATACAATCCATTTGTTTGGGGATCTATGCTCCAATTTCTTCTCTATAAAGTAACCACAACATTGTGTCTCAGTGTTCCCTTCCTTCCCCGGGTGTGTGCTCACACATTCATCCTAGCCAAGTTTTAACTTGTTTCATTACATGTGTTTGTGGCTAAGCTTACTCTTTTCTAACTCAGTAGCTCAGTTGATGGATGTGACTTCCTGGAAAAAGTTATGAATTATTTTTCCTAGGATATAGGCCAATTCTGTGGGTTGCTCATGGTAGCCTAGAAGCATATTTTGGGTGTTTGTAGTTATTAACTCTTTTTTGGGGGGAACACAAATAGTCGATATATTTCTTTTCTTATTCTAGTCCCAAGCCATATATGAAATTTCTCTTGCAATTTAGTTTCTTCAAGCAGACCTGCAGCAGTGGTTAATTTCAAATAAAAATTTCTTATAGGTCTTCTGGAGGAAAGAGCTCTCCTTTTGGGGCGAATGGGGAAACACGAACAAGCCCTCTTCATTTATGTCCACATTCTGAAGGATACAAGGATGGCTGAAGAGTAAGTGGTCTTTATAATCCTAATGTTACTTTTCTATGAATATCTAGAGTTAGGTGTATGTTATGTTCAAAAGACAAAAAAGATATCTGGAAGCATCCTAGCCCAAAGAAACTTTTTAAAAAAATTATTATAGCTATTGACAAAACATATGCATGGGTAATGACCCTTGCAAAAACTTCTGTTCCAACTTTTCCCCTCCTTCCCTCCACCCCCTCCCCTAAAAGGCAGGCAGTCCCATACATGTTATACTGTTAAAGTATATGTTAAATACAATATATGTATACATATTTATACAGTTATCTTGTTGCACAAGAAAAATCAGATTTAAAAAGAAAGCAAAAATAACCTGGGAAGAAAAACAAAAATGCAAGCAAACAACAACAGAAAGAGTACAAATGCTATGTTATGGTCCATACTCATTTCCCAGTGATCTTTTGCTGGGTGTAGCTGGCTCTGTTCATCACCGATCAATTGGAACTGATTTGGAACCTCTCATTGCTGAAGATAGCCACTTCCATCAGAATTGATCCTCATATAATATTGTTGTTGAAGTGTATAATGATCTCCTGGTTCTGCTCATTTCATTTACCATCAGTTCATATAACTCTCTCCAAGCCTCTCTGAAATCATCCTGCTTAGCCCAGAGAAAGTTAAGAATACTAGCTACTTGCAACGACTACCCAATAGAGAGAAAATTGTCTGCTATAAAGGCACCCAATTCTAGTAATTTATCTAACAAATTATAAAGCTGTTCTATGAATGGAAATGTCCTTTATCCATGAAACTTTGGCTTTGTTCCATTCCTGATTTTACCACATTTCACTTCCAGGTACTGCCATAAACACTATGACCGAAACAAAGATGGCAACAAAGATGTAAGTTGTGACTTTGATCCCAGCTATCTTGTGGTTCTTGAATGTGGTCTCACATCTTTTTCTGATTGCTCACAATCTACCTAGCCTTCTGCAAGTTTGTTGTAGATTACTCTGATTGGAGTGAATTGCTAAGATGTAGTGAGTCAGTGTGTTAGTGCTATTGATGCTATTGACTTGAGATACCTGTGTTTGATTTGTAAATGGATCAGATATAACCAGTAATGGTTAAAAGTGAGTCTCTTCTCTGTTATCATCCTTTTTGATATCCTAAATTAGCACAGTATTTCATATATAGTAGGTACTTAATAAATGTTGACTTTATTTATCTCACTTCCTGTGATGTTTTAGATTTAGGTATATAATGCCTGAGAAACTGAGGCAAGATAGAGATTAGAGAGTTTTTAATATTTTATTTTTTGAAGAGCTTAATTGATTGACTAGATCAGATTCTCCTCTCAAAGTATCTAGCAGCGAATGTGAGTTCTCAATGACATAGGTATAGCTCTTAGCTCAGGTAGCTAAACAAAGGTAGGGGGTGGAGTCCAAACTCTGGTGAGTGGGACTCCAGGCAGGAACCATCAATTCGGTTCTGACAGGTTGGGGGGTAGGTTCATAAATTCTTGATGACTTAGGAGGAGTTAGGAAGTCTGAACTCCCTCTTGAGTAATAAATACTTTTAATTTATAACCTTAGTGTAACTAGCTCTGAGTTATATCAGTCCTAGTGAACCAGAGAGGGGGTTTGCAAGTAAGGGGATTGAGACAGAACAATTAAGGGAAACTGAGTCAAAACAATTTAGGGAAACTGAGTTGGGACAATAAAAGAGAACTGTGGCACAACAGGTATATGCTATTTTTAGGATTGGGATCATAGAATTTTACAGCTGAGAATAATCTTTAGAGATCATCTAATTTAATCTAACTTTTTTATTTCACTGATGAGAAGAGGAGAGCCAGACAGGTTAAATGGCATGTGCCAAAGTTCATCAAGTTACTACAACAGAAAGAGAGCCTTGGGTCTCCTAATCCTCAGGAGTTTGCTCTTTTCAGCTTTTCATTTTGGCACAGTGATTTTTTTAGAATCCAGCTTTACAACTGGTACCAGAATCTTGGACTGAATCACCTCTGATGCCTCTTCTCACCTATCAAAACCTTAGCATAGATAGGATCTCAGCTTTCAAACCTTTTCAAAAAGGAAAAACCTTTACTGAGTTATGCTTATTTCTTCTACCCTTTTCTCATAGGGAAGGAAGCAAATTTTAAGTTTTTAAATTATTTTTATCGCTAATTTCATATACATTTTAAAAAAACATTTGAGTTCCAAAACTGATCTCCTCTTCCCTGTCCCCTTCTCTGAAATAGGAAGCAATCAGCTATAGGTTATACATATGCAATTATGTAAACCATTTCCATATTAGCTATTGTTGTATACATTTTAAAGAAATAAAAATTAATGACTTTTTAGACACTGGCTATGTGACCCTGGGCAAGAAAATCCCTTAAACTCCCTTGTGTCTTAGTTTTCTGGTCACTAAGATGAAGTAGTTGGAGTCCATGGCTTCTAAGGTCCTTCCCAACTCTATGATCCCGAGTGCTTAATGACAGCTGCTGCCTCCAGACTTCCTTTTTTATAACAAACTCTTCACTATCTCTCTGATTTAGTTGGTATTTTGGGATTCTCTAAGGGTTACCAGTACTGCTACCAATTAAGTGGTATATTTTCACTGGATTTATTTGAAACAGGTATATCTTTCCCTGCTTCGGATGTATCTGTCCCCACCAAGTGTTCACTGCTTGGGACCAATCAAGATGGAGCTGCTGGAGCCCCAAGCTAATCTCCAAGCTGCCCTTCAGGTTTTGGAATTACATCACAGCAAACTAGACACTACTAAGGTCAGGCTCTTCTTTCTCAATCTCTCTCTGCTTGGTTTACCTTATTTGAATTGAGAGGAAGGAAGACATAGCATTTGGGCTGGACTGAGGAATTATTAGTTCAGCTATTTTAAAAGGTTTTTGCATCCTTCTCAGCTCACTATCCCTTTTTCTGTTCCTTTGTCCTCAGGCCATCAATCTTCTTCCTGCAAACACTCAGATTAATGAGATACGCATCTTTCTGGAAAAGGTCCTGGAGGAAAATGCACAAAAGAAACGTTACAATCAAGTCCTCAAAAACCTTCTTCAGGCAGAGTTCTTAAGGGTACAGATATTCTGAACACTAGAGCTTTTCTTCATTTCTCTGCCTGAATTTTGTCCTGATCTCTTTCTGTGAACTCACATGAGAGAACTCTCACCCTTGGGCTTTATATATGGGTCACATCCAAAGATGACCTTTAAAAGTTTCCAGCTCTTTTATTGCAAGAAATTGGTGAAAATTGGGGTGGGGAGAGGGAGGTATCAGGGATGCAGTAAATGTACTTTCTCTACCTTCCTTTCTTATGGAGATTAACTGGCATTCAAATACTTTTGGATTTTGGTCATTCTCCCTTCAGGTCCAGGAGGAACGCATTTTCCACCAGCAAGTAAAGTGTATCATCACAGAAGAGAAGTTGTGCATGGTGTGTAAGAAGAAGATAGGGAACAGGTGAGTCCCTCAGACAAGCCTGGCTTGTCCTGAACCTCTGTAGGTTCTTGTCTAATAACAGGCAACCTTTCTCCTTACTCAGACCTCGGACTGAGTAGCTAGCAGTGAGACAGGATCTTCCATGAGGCATGTTCAAGATAGTAGCAAGCAAGAGTGGATATTAAAGTGCTCCCATGCCCAGACTCATTTCTGAAGTGACTCATCAGGGATGAAGCAATAAAGGAATTGCATTTTTAAAAATCTTCCTAAATTTTCTTATATATTTCATCCATCGTCCAAAGTGGAGGCAGATTGAGTCCAATTACTTTTTAGACTTGACCAGTGCAAGAATTTATTTTTCCTGATTATACATGTTTGTAACAGGTTTTGTTTTTCTTGCTTTTTCAATTTGGGAAAATAAAAGAGGAAAGGATATAATGTGGACCTAAAATAAAAAGAATAGTCTGCTTCTTAAGAAAATATTGGAGAAGCAGGGTCAGTTTGAGGAATACTGATGTTTAGGTGTCCATCTTTTTCTTCAAAGGTGGGCACATCTGCCACCACCACACTATACTGCTTTAAGCCAGTTAAAATTCACTTTTGAGTTAGCTCTGGCCTTTTTAGCAGATGGAGTAAATATGTGCTCTGTTTCTAGGCTCATTTATTGAAAAGACAGATGCATACTGTTTGTAAAAGGCTTGTACTAAGCAATTCAAAGAGATTAAACACCTAGCTGGTGACTGGCCTGATGTTTTTTATGAGATTTTAGCCTATATTAATACAATTATAATGTCCAAAGCACTCAGGTTATAGCTGGGGTATTGACTCTTGAGTGGTCAAAATTATGCCCTATCTGAAACAATTGAAGGAATTATGGGGTTGTTTAGCCTGGAGATGTGAAAACTGTTCCCCTTAGCCCTGTGGGGACTAGTGAATGGAAGTACCAAAGATACAAATTTCAACTCAGTGTAAAGCTCATCAATGGTCCTATCCACAAGTAGAATGGTGTGTCCTAACAGAATGAGCCTGACATTATTGTAGGTCTTCAGTGTAAATGATTCTGCAAAGTAAATTCCATCCTTTGGATGGAAGTTGGACTTGAAGACTAGGATCTCATCAGAGTCTGATTCCTCAAAAGCTGTGCCTTCAGGTTCTTTATCAGGACAAGCCCAGAATTTGTCCTGATAAGCGTTTTCAACTGACACTAAATTGGCCTTAGTACATGGGCCTACATGTTCCCCCAGCCTGTTTTTGGCTTTTGCTTTCTCAAACACATGTTAGTTAACAGGAGATACAAATGTAATGCCAGAGAAACTGAGGCAAGATAGAGATTAGAGAGCATTTAATTTATTTAAAAGGGAGAGATGGGGCCAAATAGATCCATTGTTTGGTCCCAGGGCTGAATGAGACTATGGTCTCCAAGAATCCAGCCAACAATGTGAGTTCTCAATAATATATATACACCTGGCTCAGATACAGGGGAAAGACAAGGCAGGGGCAGAGTCAAGAGTGCTGAGAGCAGGAACACGGGACTAACAGTCCGGTTCTGACAGGGTGGGGGAGGCATGGGGGATATCTGATATCTGATAATTGGGATTACAGAATGGGGAGAGGCACCCAACATTCTGGTGATGTCTAATTTAGGAGGTCTTTCTCCTTATCTGGATCATCATGATTAGGAGGGAGGGATGGTGTTGGAGAACAATTCAGGAAAACCAAGGCAGGACAACTAGGGAAACTGAGTTAGGACAATAAGAGAGAACTGTAGCACAACATTCCACACTTTCTTCTGAATATTCAAATCATTGAATTACCTTCCTCTAGGTAGGTCTTAGCATCATAAATTTTGACCAACCCTATGTAAAGCAAATAAACCAAAATAAAACTAGAAAACTGTAAGGAATTATGGCAAGGGCAAAGTCCTTTGAGAATGCTGAAATATTTATTAAGGATCAAGGGTAACAGGAGTGGAGAAACAGATCAGAGAGATTGCCAGTCCCAGGACAGGTGTCTGATTTCTGCTTATTTCTAAAAAATAATTCCCAAAACTTGAGTCAGCTAGGGCAATTCCAACAGAATAAGGGATTTCAAAGTTAAAGCATATCCAGCAAAACATAGTCCAGTAAATTTAAGCAAGGAGTAAAAAACGAAAAGGACTGTTTAAAGGATTTCCAATTCAATCTGAACTAGTTAGATGGAAGTGGGGCAGAAGTGCCTAAGGCAAAGTGAATAGGCTTCCCATTCTTTCAGGTATTTTGAGAAAAATACACCAGTTTCCTCAATTTCCTATGTCTTCTTCCTTCCCCCCCCCCTTTTTTTTTTTTTCAGGGAAAGGAAATATCAAATAACCATCCCACATATAAATCCCAAGAGTGAATCAAAATTCCTATATATAACAAACTAATACAGAAGGGTTTCCCAAAAATCTTTCAACCATACAGCAATAGTTCCATCCCAAATCTTAAACAGAGTAATACAGTTAAAATTTTACCGTTAATTCATCAACCACTTTCCCACTCCCCCATATCAGTCCGGCAGGGGTAAGGGACAAAGCCTCATTCAAAACTGCTTCAGGTTGAGTGTGGGCAGAGACTCTCAGTCCATGCCGGGGATATGTGTGGTGTGGCCTGGTGTGCTGACAATCAAAGCTGATCTAGGTCCCAGAAGCAAATCAATACCTGACCAAAATCTAGAACAACAACAACCTCCCTCTCTCTCCCCCCCCCCCCCAAATCTAACAAATAAAGGTTAGAACAGTCTGGGATGGAAAGATTGGTCCACAAGGACTGCTACAAGATGTGGCAAGGCCAAAATAGATTGACCAGCAGCTTTCTATGTGAAGAGATGCTTGTCTCACAGGCAAAAGGCTGTCAGCTATAGTCCCCATAAAAAAAGCAGCAGTTAGGTCTCACAGACCACTGTTAATTGTTCTCTCATTAGATGGAAACCTTTTAAAAAACACTTGAATATCATAAGCATAACATCTAGTAACAGATAGACGATCAGGCTAAATACTTATTTGCCCAAGTATTTAGGATATAATGATTACATATAACCAGGTTGGACATAGCAAGGTATGACATAATTGAATTGCATTAACAGTTTCTATTGACCATTGCTCTATAATAGAAATCAGTCACAGGAGGAAAAAATGCAGGGACATAACTATAACATAACATAAGCAATCAAAACTGATCCCTATGCTCATAGCCTTAACCCAGTTTTACTCCAGATAATTGTCCCAATGGAGCTTTAAAACTCTCAAATATAAGCCCAAGAAATGTTACTTCCAATAACAAATCCCATTAACCAAAGTTTCAGATAAATCCTAAACAGATATTTACCATAATCTTATATTGATAACACTAAGAAACTTGTCTCAGTAAGTTCATATTTAAGTAGACAGTTTCATAAGTGAACATTATACATGCAAATCAGTTTGCTTTTAAAATAGACTAATATCCCAGATTGCATATTGTCCCTAACAGAAACATTTTCAAAAGGACAAAGAAAAAACCTGTTATTTTCAGATGCTCTTTAAGTGACCTCAGATTGACCCAATACACTCAATTAAAACTTAGATAAAATATCCTATGCAGAATATCCTAATATCACATTAAAAAAAAATCCAAAAGGTTCTTAAAAATATTAAACTTTTAGAAATAATCCTACCAAAGTTTGGATCACATATGTGACCATATTCCTTAACCAAGGAAACTATTATGTATCAAAAGAAACAAATATTTAATCAATTAATTAAAAGTCGGCCTATCTCTTGAAATCATTTGCCAAAGCCAACCCTCTGCAGAAAGTGTCAGGAACACACTTGGAGGGGGAGGGGATTCCACGTGGCCACTCTTCCCACCACTCTACCTCCAAAGAGGCAGGGGGGAGGGAAGATGAGCTAAACTGCACTCCAGGCTAACTAGATGCTCCATTGCTAAAGTAGCAGAGAGCAGTGGGGGAGGGTTAATCTTCACCTTTGAAGACAAAAGATCCTGTTTCTCCCTATCCCATCCAATCTTCTTCCAATGCAAATTTTCCTTCTAGTCTCTCCTAAATCCCCTTCAAAACTTAAAATTCACAATACCAGTGGCTAGCTAAATGATTCCGTAAAACTTACATGTCCAGCAGAGCTGGATTTAAAATATAACTTATAATGTTATAATATAATATAACAAATTACCCACTGTGTTTTAGAAGGTACCAAACTTTACCTAATCAGAAGTATGTGACCCCTTTCAGACAAGTTAACAGAACTTCTCTTTTAAGAGCTATTGTTCTTGAGATCTTATACTCAAAGATAACCAAATCTAGCCTGCATAGGCAACAGCAAAATTATTTCCCACAAATTTTAAAACTGCCTAAAAGAATACTCAGAACAACTCTGGCATGCAAAGGCAGTAGTAAAATCATTTTCCACAATTTCATAATCATCCTAAAATTCCTAATCAAATATTTTCTCCAGCCTGAGTTTTAATCAGATATGGTTTTATTGCCTTTTACTCTAGTAGATTTTGAAAACCTGCTTTAAGGGAGGGGGGAAACACCTTCCTGTCAGTTTAAAAATAGGCAACATTTTTCTGTTCTTTCTTACAGATCAGTGCAACAGGTTAAAAAGTTTAAATTCACAAGCAAATTTTATATGCTAAATACAGATGCAATATTGAAATAACCAATTCCTAATAATTTTTCTTAAACCTTTAGCAGAGCTCTTAACTAACAGAACAAATAAGTCACACAGAACACACATAGACTGCACAGTTACAACATTAAACAAAACATTTAACACACATAACCAGAGAGTGCCCAAAAAAGGTGCTCAGAATCAGATCAGACCAGATGTGTCTTAGAAGACAAACCAGAGGGAATTATCCAGCGTCTCAGAATGATAGCCTTCTAAGAATTTAATGCCCGTCAGCATTTTATTTTTCTGAGAATCCAGGTTCTTGCACAGACAGACAGACAGGTAAACAGATCAGATTAGGCCCTAAGACATCCAGACTTACTCTCCCATGGATGAAATGGAAGTGTCCACTGTCGGGCGTGGCTGCAACTGAAAACTGCTCTCTTCCCTTGAGACTTTGAAAACAAATCCAGAAGGCCTACCTCTCCAGGCCAAGAACCCAGATCTCCAGCCGCCCTAACGCCCAAGGAGGAGACCCAGAGGTCTCTAATCTCTAATCCTACTCATTTTTTAATATCTCCATGGAACCTCCAAAATGTAATGCTGGAGAAACTGAGGCAAGATAGAGCTTAGAGAGTTTTTAATATTTTATTTAAAAGGGAGAGATTTACTGGGACCAAATGGATCCATGGTTTGGTTCCAGGGCTGAATGAGACTATCCTCTCCAAGAATCCAGCGCACAATGAGAGTTCTCAATGACATATATACATGTGGCTCAGACACGGGTAATTCGAGGCAGGGGAGGAGTCAGAGCACTGAGAGCAGGAACACGGGACTAACAGTGTGCTTCTGAAGGGTCAGGGGAGGCATGGGGGACATCTGATTCATTACAGAATGGGGAGAGGCACCCAACATTCTGATGATGTCTAAGATAGAAGGTCTTTCTCCTTATCTGGATCATCATGATTAGGAGGGAGGGGTAATGTTGCAGAACAATTCAGGGAAACTGAGGCAGGACAATTCAGGGAAACCGAGGCAGGACAATTAGGGAAACAGGCAGGACATAAAAGAGAAGTGTGGCATAACACATACACGATAACTATAGTACATTTGATTCCATAGAGAACTCTGAGGAACTCTATGACTCTCTTGTACTTCCAGCCTCTTCTAAGAGATCACTTAATTTCTTTCTGGGTCTGTACCTGCTAGGCAGAAGTGAATATACACAGTTTCTGCTCTTGTTCTGGTGAGAAATAGACAGATGGCAGCTCTGCCTGTCCAGGTAGTCCAGAGGCAGCTTGATTTTCATAGGCCTCTGACTTGGCTTTAAGGCTGGAAGCTTTTCCAAGTAAAGGAAGTGCTTCCTTTTGGGGGATCATCCTCAATATCATTTCATTCTTCCCTACAGCGCATTTGCCAGGTACCCTAATGGAGTGGTTGTACACTACTTCTGTTCCAAAGAGGTCAACCCGACTGACACCTGAATTGGAGCCACATGTAAGGTCGGTGGACTATAATTCCTACATTTCCCAGAAGAGTGGAAGGAGTGGAAGCTCCTTAGGAAATGAAGATATCTCCAGGAGGAGTCTTCTCTTTGGACACTACTTGGAACCTTACAGCCTGGAGCATCATCTCTGGACTAACTCTACTCACAACCCCTACAATGTTGGCTTTTTAAGAGGAAAAAAATGACTCATATGGTTAAGTTGCTGGCAACTTCACAAAATCTCTGATACTTAGGATGTGAGGTAGATGCATCTTCTAGTGTTTGCATTGCTGTGCACTAAGAAAACTTGTTTTCAGCATTTGTAACTAAAGGGGAATTTTTCCATTAAGAACCTTTTTTGTAAAGGTAAATGCATGACTTCACAAAGACTTGGAAGCCAGACTAACTGGAAAGTCCAATAAGAGAAAATTCTCAAGAGCTGCACCATTTTTGTAGACAGAACAGCTAGCTTTCTATTTAAGGATGTTTGGTTTTTTTTTTTTCTCTGTCTAGTATTGGTGCTAGACACTCAGTTGCATTGATTACTTTTTTCTTACGTTTTTCCCATAATTCCTGAGGTCAGGAATGACTAGTATTTGGCAGTGTTATGTTTGACTTGCAAGATGTTAATTCTCCAGAATTTTTGTATCAGCTCTGCAAGTGTTAGGGGATGTGGGTGGAAAATGTAAATATATCCTATTTGCATTGCACAATCAATCACTCCCCCCTTCAAGAAGGGGAGAACAGGAGGGCATCATTACTTTTCTAGAAAAGGCATCCTACACCTACCCTTTGTCCAATGGTACTGCTGAGTTGTGACATCATAAAGACTGGATGAGCATCTGACCTCTTGGTATGAGATCATATTCACAGACCCCTGCAGTGTTGACTACTTCTAACTCATTCACCAGTAGCAAAGTTTAAATTAGTTTAATATTTGTAGATGATGCTACACACCTTGTTTCAGGTACCTCCCTGCTACTGGCTACCTGGTTGCATGCCATGCAGAATAAGCCTGATTCACAGTCTGCTGATTTGTTTTGAGGGAGCAGGTGAATTGGATTGTAATTTTGTTGGTGGTTGGGTCTCTGAGACATTTAAAGAAATGATCCAGTTGAAAGCTTTGGTATAGAGATTTCAAGTACATTTGTGATCATATTTAGGGAGGGAGGAAAGAAAAAAGGCAATAGCAGCAAATGAGCTTTTAAAGTACATCCTTCCCTTTTTCTCTTCCCACCCCCCTCTCCCTCTCTCCTTTCCAAGATTTTCTAAATCACTCTCTAGGTTGTACTCTTGACATCCACAGGATTTTTTTTGTGGTTCCATAGAGTAGAATTTGCAGCACTCCTCATTTTAAAAACTAGGACCTACTATGTCTTTAGTCCCAATAGACAGTCCAAGGATATGAAGGGCAAGGAATCCTTCATCCTGACCTTAATGGAGATGCTGTATACTTGATCACTTCAGTTTTGTCTCCTTGATACCTTTAGTGAGTCCTTGGAAGTAGGACTGATGGAGTAGTGGGTCCCTTCCTCCTTATTGGCCATAGTGGCCAACTCCATTTCCTTTTCTGATAAAATGACCTGACCTTATTTTCACTTGGCAATTTGGCATCTTTTCCCCTGTGCTGTTAGCATTACCTTCAGGTTGGTGGGGTTTTATAAACTCTGTTGCTGAGGGAGACTAGTAGTGGATTAAAGAGATCCCAGTCCTCCACAAGGATCTGTGTATACTCTCTGAAGCTATATTATTAGACTCCAACTCAGCTATATTATTTTGGCTAACTTGAGAGCAATGATGGAGCTATTTGGGAATAGGTCAGTGAGAATGAGGAGTCTCTTGGGAGAGCCCTGAAGCAAGTAATTCAGAAGAGACAGGACCAATTATCAGTTTGTCCACATTGCACGTAATAGTGCAGAAGAGTCCTGGGACCCAGCTACTAAGCTACTAAGAAAGTAGTTTTATATTGGGTAATGGGCTTTTCCTCAGATTTCCTGGTGAAGCCTTCCTAGAGGTATATAACTCATGCTGCACTAGCCCAATACCTTCTGTTTCTGGTTTTATTACTGTGAGCCAGATTTGTTCAAAGCAATAGAATAAAGATTATGTATGGTCTTATATGTAACAAGCTGCTGCTTTATCAACTCCATCCCTCTTCCTTTACCTCTTTGGGCCACAGCCCTATCTAGCAGTTACATTTGACAGAAGTCTATTCAGTACAAGATTTGGCTTGCCATATTTAATCTTAGTTGTATGTGAAATTGTCACAGCCACTAAGTGAAGTGTGGGAAATCACAACTTGATGGGGTGATCTAGTGATGACGGTCTCTTGTTCCCTTCAATAATGATAATAATAATAAAATTTAATGAACCTTTCTATCTCTAGTTTGTTTTTCCCCCCTTTGTGAAGTTTGGTTAAAAAATAAAAAGCAAATGGTATTTGATGTTCATATGTTTCTTGGAGCTAAGAGGAAAGTTGGGATCCTTGGCACAGTGAAGTGTGAACAATACCAAGTTTTTGTATTTGAGCTGTTGTGAGTGATCCAACTTTAGAGACTGCCTCTATTTTATAAAATCATAGTTATCACATTGTGAAAGAAAAATCAAACCAAAAGGGAAAAAAAACAAACCAAAAAAGATGAAAATACTGATAAGGTTTGACTCCCTTCCGGTTCCTGGTCAGGGAGCCAAAAATAATGAGATTAGGATCTCAATTCCTGGTGGTGATAAGGTTAGTGGCAATAAGAAAGTTGTTAAAATCCCCTTTTAATTGGCCACAGGTTTTAAAGTGAAAGAATTCACTTACTACCGAATTATTAATTGCAAAATGAAAGTTTATTGTTGGATAGAAAACAGTTTGCTAAAGGGCTGACTTTTATAGTGGCAAAGTCCTCTTACTAGGGAAATGGAATTTGGCGCTGAGAATGCTTTTTCAGCAGGCAGAAGGGTCCTAGCAAATTGCTTGGGCTTTGTGCAAAGAATGAGTCCAGATACTGCCCTTATGTCTTATGAGTCTTATGGCTTCAGGAGCCAACGTTCAAAGGCTTAGATGCTTATCAGTTTCCAGCCCAGATCACCAATTGGAATTAACCTCACTTCAGAGGGGTGCTTTTTGACCAGGATTTTTCTATGAATCAAAGGCTCTGGCATCCCCAAAAGATAACTTATCTGGGGGGATATGTCTTCCCCAGGAGGGGCTGAGACTGAAAGGGATCATAGATCAAAAGGAAATACAGTTTCTTAAAGGGAATACAACTTCAGTAAAGGGAACTGTTTCCCTCCCTCTTCAAAACTATGCTTCAAACTACATTCAATCTTCCTAGATCTCTCTCTGGATATGGATGATATTTTCTATCCCAACTCTATTGGAATTGTATTGGATCACTATATTGCTTAGAAGAACTAAATTTATCATGGTTGGTCATCACATAATCTTGTTACTGTGTATAATGTTTTCTTAGTTCTGGTCTTTTCAGCGCCAGTTCATTTAAGTCTCTCCAGGCTCTTTTGAAATCAGCCTGCTCATCATTTTTTAAGAACAATAATAACCTATTACATTCATATACCATAATTTATTCAGCCATTCCCCAATTGGTAGGAATCAATTTCCAATTCCCTGCCACTATAAAAAGAGCTGCTACAAACATTTTTGCACATGTGAGTTCTTTCCTATCTTTGGGTTAAAGGCCAGTGGAGACACTGCTGGGCCAAAGGGTTTGCAGTTTTCTAGCCCTTTGGGCTTGGTTCCAAATTGCTTTCCAGAATGGCTGGATCAGTTCAAAACTCCAACAATGCATCAGTGTCCCTCCAACATTCATCATTATCTTTTCCTATTTTAACTAATCTGAGAGGTGGGAAGTGGCATCTCAGTTGTCTTAATTGGCATTTCAAGGAGCTTGCATTCCAATAGATGAGACAACTTGTAGATATATACAAAGTAAGCCATATATAGCATGTATAGGAAGCAATCACTGGAATTTAGGGAGGTTGGGGAATGCTTTCCTGTCTCAGGTAGGATTTAAAAGGAAGCCAGGGAGGTCAGTAGTTGGGGCAGAGGAGAGAAAGCATTCCAGGCATGGGATTCAGTCAGAGAGAACACATAGAGCTGAGAGAATAAGTATCTTGTTCATAGAATAGCCGGGAAGCCATTGTCACTGGATTGAAGAATACAGGTTGGGAGTAAAGTGTAAGAGGATTGGAAATGTGGGAGGAGTCCAGGTTATGAAGGGCTTTGAATGCCAAACAGCATTTAAATTTTTTCCTGGAGACAATAGGGAGCCATTGGAGTTTATTGATTAGAAGAGTGACATGATCAGATATATACTCTCCAAAAATCGCTTTGGCTGAAGGGAGGATAGATTGGTGTGGGGAGAGACTTGAGGGAGACAGCCCCACTGGCAGGCTTTTGCAGTAAAGTGTTAGTACCCAGAAGAGAGAAGGGAGCAAATTCAAGAGACGTTGCAAAGGTAAAATTGCTAGGCTTTGGCAACAGCTCAGATCTGGGGGTGGTGAGAGATAGTGAGGATCTGAAATGACTCCCAGAAGATGAGCCTGAAGGACTGGGAGAATAGTATTGCTTTCTACAGTAGTAGGGAAGATGGGTGGGGAGAGAGTTTAAAGGGAAAGATAATGAGTATTGTTTTGAATATACTGAGTTTAAGATGTGTACCACACATCCAGTTTGAGATGCCTAAAAGGCAGTTGGAGATTAGAGATTGAAGGACAGCAGAGAGGTTGGGGCAGGAGAGGCAGATTTGAGAGAGCATCAAGAGCCTAGAAAATGGTAACCAAATCCATGGAAATTGAGGAGATCGCCAGACAAAGTAGCATACAGGGAGAAAAGAGGAGGTCTCTGAGGACCCCTGCAGTTAGAGGGGGTGATCTGGAACAGGATCCAACAAAGGAGACAAAAGAATGGTCAGATAGAAAGGGAATGAGGGGAGACAATTTGCCTCAACAACCTACAGAGAATCTCAAGAAGAGAGTTATCACTGGCATCAAAGGATGCAGAGAAGTCAAGGAGAATGAGAACTGAGAAAAGCCCACTGGATTAGGCAACTAAGAAACCATTCATACCTTTGGAGACTGCAGCTTTGGTGGAATGATAAAGGTTAGTTTGTAAGAGGGTAGAATAGGAGAGAAAGTATTGTGTAGATGGCCTTTTCTAGAAGTCTATCTGCTACAAAGGGCATAAGAGAGAGAGAGGATGATGGTGGAGATAGCAGAGTCAAGTGAGAATTATTTCAGGATGGGGAGAGAGATGGACTTGATTATAAATTGAAGGGAAGGAGCCACAGCTACTTCATCTTTCATTCTCTGTAGCAGTTGAAGGAAGTAGGAGCCAAAAATTCTGCCTCTTTTGTCTCCTCTTTCATGAATCCTGCTACCCTAGCTCTTGTCCCATTGTTCAGGGTCATCACATTGTGAGGCATTGGGGCATGTGATTGTTTGGGTGCTGATGAACATCAGGACATTCATTCTCTAGTCTACAGTGAGCCCCCTGAGCGGCTCACCATGCGGAGAGGAGGGGGCAAATTTTGTCTGTGCCTCTGATTGTTTTCTCACAGAATGGCGTTCAGCGGGTTGTCTGAGTTGATCGGAAACTGCCAAACAAGGCCAGTGCCATGAGTGAAAGCAAGGCGTAATTGCAGTGGGACTGAAGTTAGAGCTGAATGTAGTTGGGTTCCCAAGTCCAAGGTCAGACTTTATTACTAGCACTGACTCCTATCACTGGAAGATAGCCTCCCCAGGGGAATTAACTTCTACAGGATTCTGCAAACTGCCCTAGGGAAACTATAATAGTATGATAAGCCGTTTTAAAATGGTGTCAGGCTAGCATAGAGGCCCCCTGGCCACAGCTTAAGAAAAGCCAGCAACTTCTAGTTTTGATTTACCCTATTATTCTTTTTATTCTGAATAATTTCACTTTTAGACACTATTTAGCCAGCCTCCAGCTTGTAGAAGATGAGAATTTGGAAGAGAATGGCCGGATTTTTTCAGGAGAACATGGCTCTGGTAACTTTGTCCCCATATCTGTGATGGTGGTGATTGCCTGAGATAGAAAAGGTTAACTTTTATAAGCAAAAAGGCTTATAGCTTGAGGGCTGATGACCACAGAAAAGACAGACCTAATCTCTTCCACTGACCTGCGGTCTCTTTGCTAAGAGAAGGTTCTCCTGATGGGTCAGGTTACGCTCTGGCCAGATTGGTTACTGAGTCTTCTCTGGACAAAGAATATGTGAATAAACCATATGCAGGTGATGAGGTTTGTATCCCCTCAATTCCTGGTGGTGGTGAGATTAGGAGCTATAAAAGAGTTGCTAAAAATCCCCTTTTGGTCAGCTGCAGGTTTAAAATGAAAGAACTCGCTCATTCCCGAATTATTAATTGCAAAATGAGTTTGTTGTTGGATAGAAACCAGTTTTCTAAGAGACTGACTTCTATAGTGGCAAAGTCCTATTAGGGAAATGGAATTTGGCACTGAGAATGCCTTCTCAGTGAGCAGAGAGAGTCCTAGCAGCTGAGCAAGCTACTTTAGGCCTTCTGCAAGGAGTTTAAGGGACTATGAGTATCTTGGTGGGGACTGGGACAGCCTGAGGTGATCAGACCAGGATTTCTCAATTGAAAGAGAATTTAGAATTTCAAAAAGATCCATGGGAGTTGATTTGCCTCTCAATAGTGTTACTTCTCCCATCCTGGGAGGATGGGCCCTCTCTAAACTCCTTGGAGCCTGGGAGATCCTGATCTCTCAGATCAAAAAAGGGAACACAATCTCAATGATAATTTTAAAGGAAAAGGGAACACTGTAAAAGAAAGTTTCCCTCCCACTTCACAGAGAGGTTGGCTAGACAAAGACTGTGAGGCATACAAGTACTAAAAACACCTTTGAACCTAACTCAGGCTGCACCAGAAGATTTCTTAATGACATTTTATAGAAGATATTTTTTTTTTTTTTTTTTTTTTTGCTGAGGCAGTTGCAGTCAAGTGACTTGCCCAGGGTCACACAGCTAGGAAGTATAAAATGTCTGAGACCAGATTTGAACTCTGGTCCTCCTGAATTCAGCGCTGGTGCTCTATCCACTGCACCACTTAGCTGCCCCTATGGAAGAGATTCTTAACCTAGGGGTAGGGAAGTCTGTGTAGTCATTTTTAAAAGTTTTGATAACTGTATTTCAATATGGTTTTCTTTGTAACCCAATGAATTTTATTTTCACTTTTAATTTTAATTTAATTTAAAACCATTCTGAGAAGAGATCAGTAGGCTTCACCAGACTGTTAAAAGGGTGTATGACCTAAAATAAGCAACCTTTTTCTGTCTTAGAAAGCTAGTGTGTAGAACCTGAGTAGGGTAATGGCTATGACAGAAATAATAATGGATTAAAAAAAGACCTGGTTCAATCGTGCCATTCATGAGCTATGTGATTTTGGAAGAAATTATTTAATCTTTTTGAGCTCCAATTTTTAATCTATAAAAGGCAAATCATAAATGCATGTTGTTCTTATGTCATGAAGTTTTGATGAATCATGAAATCTTTGAAAGATTTGAAGATCATAATTTAGATGTAAGGAGATATGATTAATGAGACTAGTTTGGTTCTTTAGGACTTTAGATTTTTAAAAATATTTTTATTTCCCCCAGTTGCATGTAAAATTTTATTTTTTACATTTGTTTTTAAAACTTTGGAGTTCCAGATTCTCTCCCTTCCTCTCTACCCCCCACTCACATTGGGAAGGTACATGTGAAGTTATGCAAGACATTTCCATAAAAGTCATGTTGCAAAAGAAAACATCTTCCCCCTTACCTCACCTTTAAAAAACCCTCAAGGAAAAAAAAAAGTATATTCCAATTTATATTCAGATACAATAATTTCTTTCTCTGGGTATGGATAGCATTTTTCATCATAAATCCTTCAGAATAGTTTTGGACCATTGTATTGTGGAGCATAACAAAGCCGTTCACAGCTGATCATCCTAAAATGTTGCTATAACTTTATATGTGATACATCTCACTTTGCTTGATTTCTTGGAAGACTTTCTGGGTTTTTCTGAGAGCATCCTGCTCATCATTTCTCATTGAACAATAACATTGCATCATAATCACACACCACAATTTATTCAGCCATTCCCCAATTCCTGGGAATCCCTATAGGGCTTATCTTGCAATGTAACCAGAGCACTCATCTCTGAGTTAAGAGGTAGCCAGCCAGTCATGCTAAGACATCCTTCTTCCCTCTGCTGATAATCAGCTTCCCTTGCTTGGAAGTCATACAATATGCTCCTTTCCTGGGCAAATCCACACTTGTTAAATCGTCACATCCCTCCTCCAGTAGGCCGGGATCTAGGCCTGATTACCCTATCTATTTCTGTAGCCTTAGCAGAGACATGTGGACCCGCCCAGTTTCACCTGGTGGGGTGGCCAGTCAGACAAGTTAAATGTTAACTAGAGGAGAGGACTGACTCTGTGAGTGAGTGACTGCCTGCCTGTCCCCACAAGTGAGCACAAAGCTGCTGAGAACTGGTCTCCACCCAGATATGCTTTGGACCACTTTGCCAAGGCAGCTTGTAGGCAGGGTGCTGCCAGTTCTAGGCGCATTGCTGTTCCAGAAGAGAGAAAAAAGGGGATTTCAACTACGAAACTTCCAGGTAAGCGCAAACTGGCAAAATCTTTTCCTTAGGAAATAGTAAATATAGAAGTTGGAGGAGGGTGGAGAGCTCCTTTGGTCTCAGGTAGGAAGTACTATTTCTGGATTCCAAGTGAACAAGTGAATCCAGCATTGTAGAGAGTTATATCAGTTAGAAAATGTTCAGATCTTATCTGGTCTCTGTGCTTGTGATAAAGTTTGAAAGGGTCCTTGAAGAAAGTAAAGGGAGAAGAGGTTTGGAAATGCAAAAGGAACATCTTTATTGTTGACTGAATGTTAAGTAACTAATATGCTTTTTGTTTTAGTTACTGTTTTGTTTTTTTTTGTTTTTTTTTAATCATGGACATTGTATCTTATTACAATGTCTGCCTAGGGAAGAAAGGGGAGAGATACCTATAGAATTCTACTCCTTCACTCCTTTCCAAAAAAGCATAATATCATCAGAATTCACCCTTTTGCTGTGTATCCATTCCCTTGATCTTTTGATAAAGAAGTATCATTTCCTGGTGGCAGCTTAATATTCTCCATCCTCTTTCTCCCCTTTCTCCTTCCCACCCAGGAATCTGTAACAGCAGGCTCTTCCAGAGCCTGTCAGACCAGTTCAAGCCAGCGACCCATGGGGATCTCAAAATTTGTAAACCTTTTCTGGGAGGCTTGCCCTCTGCTTTGGAGCTAGTGAACCCAATGGACCTTAATTGTTTCATTTGCACAGTATGACCAGTTTATGCAAATTGATTCCCTAACTACCTTTCTAGCCAAATCCAGACCTGGGATTTGTGGAGTCACTCTGATCCATGGACCTCTCTCCCTGTGATATTCTTGATGCAGAACTTTGCTGCTTTTGTAGCCAGAGCCTGGGTTGCTACTTGAGGATGGCATGGGTATAGAGAAAGGTTTGTGGGGCTTTTCAGTCTCCCTGCAATTGAGTCCAAGAAACTTCTGTGATTGCAGCATGAGAGCTATCCACATTATGACCTTCGAGTGAAAGTGGTGAGAGCAAGAAACATCAAAAGCACAGACCTATGTGAGTCTCCACTAATCACTTTAAATAAATGAATGGGCATATTATCATTAAATGCTTACTATTGGCCAATCACTGTGCTAAGTGTGGGGAATACAAATAAATAGAAAAATGAGTCAGAAGGTAGCTAGATGCTACAGGGGATAGAGCACCAGCCGGAGCAGGATTGAATCTGAGTTCAGATTCAGCCTTAGACACAAGACTTACTAGCTGTGTGACTCTGGGCAAGTCACAGAACCCCAATTGGCTAGTCAAAAACACATCTAAAAAGAGTCAGTCCTGCTTTCAGGAAGCTCTTAATTGGGGGAGATAACGCAAAAGAAAGTTCAGTTTTCAGGGTAGATGGAAAGGGGCTGCAGTGGAGCAGATGATAAGATCCTTATGTCCAATCAGTAGGGCAAAAGAGAGTGCCAATGGCCTGGAGGATTTAGAGACAAGGCAGAAGATGGTAAGACCTGGTGATCCTTCATGTCATTGGGAGAAATAAAATTGGTCACTCCCCATCTTATCCTAGCCAGTTTGAACAGTTCTGAGTGAGATAATATAGAGAAACACACACACACACACACACACACACACACACACACACACACCATATACATATTTATCTCATTTACTGCCTCACAACAACTCTGTGAAGGAGATGCTATTATTTTTATTTTACAGGAAAAAGAAACTGAGACAGAAGTTAAATAAATCATTTATAGGATTACCAGATAATTATCTGAGGTATTTAAATTCAGGTCTTCCTAACTCCAAGTGCAGCAGTTCTATTCAATATTTAGATGATTTCTTCAGGGGCAGAGGGCCACATACATGTAAGAAATAGGGCGATGATTACTCTCACGCCACTACCCCTCTCTTCCAGTGTCTAACGCAGACTGCTTTGTGGAAGTACGACTCCCTACATCCTCACCATTGATTTCTAAGACAAAGGTGGGTTCCCAATTGCTGCCATCCAGAGTGGAACGAAACTTTCCACTTTCAGATCCATAAGGCTGTGAAGGTGAGGAGTTAGCTAAGGAGAAGGGAGAGCTGAGTGCTCTGTGATTTTGCTCCAATGGGCCCAGTTGTTTAGGGCCTGGTTCCAGGCCCTACCCCATTCCACTCCATGTCCTATTTCATTTTATATGACTAGCTTCCATGTGCTGCTCCTCCTATTTCAGAACATAGTGGAACTCACTCTCTATGATGAAGATGTTTTTCAAAATGACCATTTGGCCTCAGTTATGTTTGATGTTGGGGGCTTGGAGCCTGGTCAATCTCATAGTCACACCTTTCTGCTGAATCCCAAGGTGAGTCATTCTCATCCTGAGCCTGTTTATTTCTTATTTTCAGATCAATGACAAACACTTTTAAGGTATTCTTTTTAAAAAATTAATTTTTAATTGTTCACTCCAATTACATAAAAATATTTTAACATTTGTTTCTTAAAACTTTTGAGTTCCAAATTTTCTTCTTCCCTTCTTTCCCTCCTCATTGAGAAGATAAGAAATTTGACATAGTCTATACATGTGCAGTCATACAAAACATTTCCATATTGTGTTGAATAATAAGCATTTATTAAACTCCTACTGATGATGAGATTGAGTTCTGGCACGCCAAATGACAATATTGATGTAGGCAGTTGGCACCAAATGTGAGCAATTTCACCAAATTATGAGATTAAGGAGAACAATGGGCACCAAATGACAGGGTTTGTTAGCAATTCGCATGTGAAGAATTCACATTTATGAGAAGTTACAGACAAAAATGAAAAGGCAAAATAGACACCAGGAGTAGTAAATATGAAATAGATTTGGGAGAACACATCCTTAGCAAAGAAAGGGTTTTAACAATTAACAGTGGAAAAGACAAGTTCTCCAATTAACTAGGAGAAAGGGAATATGCCATGAGGTGACTAACAGGCTAAATCCATAGAGGAGTGTAGCTACTAACCAGAGGTTAGTAGAAAGATAAATCCAATAAAGGGAAGACACTATGAGGAGGGAGAGAGTACTTCATAGAAGGCTTAGTCCTGAAGGGGACTTAGCAAAGATCTTCATCAGGAGCACATTTTTTATAGAGGAAATATAACCTCAGGGAGGAGGGGAAGTACCAGTGAAGAGTTTGGTAGCTGAGAAAAAGAGATCAAGGAGGAGGAACCAGATTGAATCCCTCCGGCTGACCAGATCCTAAATCTGTCTAAAAATATGTTAATATTGCTCAAAGGTTGTTTAAAGATGCCCAGAGGTTGGAGGGATAGACTATGGATGGAGGCTGATGGAGTTCCATTCCTATTTCACTGTAAACAAAAAAGATAGTCTGGGACTTGGCTATGCTTGATAATAGCTGGATGGGCTTCTTTCTGATGAGGGCAAAGAGTACGCTCTTTTCAAAGTCCACATGCCTTACATGTGGGTAAGGTAGCAGGAATACAAAGACAGAATTCCTCCCCTCAAGAAACTTACATTCTACTAGAAGATATGACGCATACAACAAATATTGAAGTGGTGGTGATGGGAGGAAAAATTTGCAGGAGCATCACAAAGGAAGAAGCTAGTTCCTAAACAAAACCCTGGAGAAAAGCAAAATTGTGAGGAGTAATGATGAGGAAAGAATTCATTTTGGGCTTGAGAGATGATTTGAGTAAATGAACAGCTAATTGTCCAGTTTAACAAGAACAAGGGAATTAATAAGGGAAAAGATAAATTCCCTAGTAGAATTCCCAATTAATTATGAAGAAGAAGCCTTTAAAGAGAAGACACTATGAGGTGGGAGAGAGTACCTCATAGAGGGCTTAATCCTGAAAAGGAATTTGCAAAAATCTTCATCATGAGCACTTTTTATATAGAAGAAATATAACTTCAGGGATTTTGCCATGATAACTTGACAAGTCCCAAGGGAGGAGGGGAAATAAAAGTGGAAACAAGGATGTGAATTGAAATTTTGGGACTGTTTTGAAGATGCTAACAAGACAATCTGGGTACCTTATGGCTACCTTAACTATGGTAATAAACTATCTGGGAAACTAAATTCCCCTTAAGGTTATGCTAACTAGACAGTTTTTGGAAACTGACCTAATCAGAGTTGACTAAAGAGTAGGATAAGATTCACATCACTATCTGCATCCAGAGAAAGAACTAATAAATAGAAGTATATTTAGAATAATTTTATACGTGTATCTATTTGTATCTAATGGTAGCCATTTCTAGGGTAGAGGGGAAGTGTGGGACGGGGGAGAGAACAGAGGGAGAAAAAAAGGAAAAAGCAAATTTACATGATAACTTTATATACTGCATCATAAAGTCCAGGGTATTAGGTGGGGTATTAGGTGGGGTTGGCAGGAAGAACCTGAAGTATTGATAAAATTACTCCCTGAGGCAAGCAGGGAAGGGCATTGATGGAAATCAGTTTAACCTTATAGTCCTACCCTCTGTGGAGAAATCAAAGTTATGTCAAATTCCTAAAATTAAATTTTCCCTTTAAATCTGCCCATGGATGCCGTTTTTCCTGATCCCTTTGGGTTAAGCCTTCCACAACAGTGTCATTCTCCTTTTAGATTACTAATTCTTTCAGAGTGCTAAATTCCTCTATGGATATACCTTGTCAGTTTAAGGGCATTTCACCTCATGGAATATACCCTTTCCCTTGGTCAACTGTGAGTTCCATTAAGGAACTTTTTTTTTTTAAACATTGTTAATTGTTAAACCCATTTTGGTGTCTAATTATATGTTCTACCAACTCTTTTTCATATTTACTCCTGGCGTCTAATGTGCCTCTTAATTTTGTAATTTCTCCTTGCTAAAGAGAATAGGGATTGTGAATTCTTCACATGACTGAACCCCAACATTTGGTGCCTATATTAATCTCATCATCTAAGCCTTAAACACATAATTGGAACTATCCTGAACACATCATTGGAGGAATAGCAAGTTATACATGGTAGATTTGCAGTTTCATATGCAATCTTTTTTTTTTTTTTTTTTCTGTATTATGGAAATCTTGTTTTCCCCTCTGATTTGAAAATAAAATAACGTTTTTTTTTTTTTTTAAAGGAAGTAATATGAAACAAAATTGGAAAGGTTAAGTAAATCTTTCTGCTTTAAATGCTAGGCAAGTTTGTATTTCATTGTCTAGAACAGAATTTCTTAATTTGTTTGTGTATATTATGGGCCTTTTGGATAGTCTGGTGAAGCCATAAGGTTTTAAAAGCTATTAGATTTTTTAATGTGCAAAATAAAATAGATATAATTACAAAGAAAATTTAATTACATTAAATTTAACCACATGTAATTATAATACTATAATTATAGTTATTAAAATATAGCTATCAAAATATGTACTTTTAAAAACTCAAGTTCATGAGCCTTGTGCCAAGACTTGCTCTAGAAATTTGGGAGCCACCGAAGGTTTTTGCAAAAGAGAGATGACAATTTATTTTCTTCAGAAGATTATTTTGACTGCTCTTTGGGTAAATGAATGAATGAGAGATCATTAAGGGCTTATTCTATGGAAAGCACTGTATTAAGTGCTAGGAACAAAAATAGACAATGAGACCCTTCCTTCTCAAAAAGTTTACTTTTTGAGATAACACATTTAGGAGATATCTAGGAAGTGTGGAAGACAGATTAGGGAGAAAGATTGGCTATTACAGCAGCCCAAAAGAGATGGTGAACTAACCTGGTGATAGTGTGAGTGGAGAGGAGAGAAGATATTGTGGAGATGGGATTGACAAGACACAGGGACTGACTGACCGGCGAGTCATAGATGCCTCCAAGGATATGAGGTTGGGTGTCTTGGGACTATATTGGTGACCTCAATGGAAATAGGGAAGTTTGCAAATAGGATTATGGGGAGAAATTAAGAATTCCATTTGGACATATTGTGTTATGGGCATCAAAAACTATGGGCTAACTTGCAGACATCTGCTGTGTGGGACTTCAGTAGGGAGAAGGGTTAGATAATAGATTTAAGTGTATTTTGCACTAAACATAGGTGGATATTCTTTGTAAACTGTCCCTTTGCCTCCTAATTCTGCCCTCTAGCAGAAGTAGGTCACCTCCTCTCCAGACTTACTTGGCCCAAATAAGTTATAAGTCCTGATTATCACTAACACCAAGATCTTACTACTAGCTTTTGGGTCCTATAAAGGCAATAAGAGAAAGAGGACTTTCAAGATAAGACACTGCCTGCCATCTTACGAACTTTTAAGCTATAGAGAAAGGTCCTAGAGTATGTGGAAGAGGCAGTGTTTGCAATGGAATATGCTATTACATTTAATGTAGTAGCATATGAGTTCAACTCCTGCCTTAGTGATTTACTTCTGTGAACAAGTCACCACCTCTTTGGGCTTCAGTTTCCTCATCTGTAAAGTGAAGGGCAGCTGGATGGTGCCATAGTACACAAGAGTGCCAGGCCTGGAGTCAGGAGGACTCATCTTCCCAAGGTCACATTTGGTCTCAAGCTGACTAATCCAAGATAAGTCACTTAATCTTGATTGCCTCAATTTCCTCATCTGTAAAATGAACTGGAGAAAGAAATGGCAAACCTCACTCTGATATCTTTGCCAAGAAAACCCCAAAGGGGGCCATGAATAGTCAGCCATGATGAAATGTCTGAACAACAAAAGTTTAGGGTGATAACTAAAGAGGATAGAAGGGATGAATGAAAGCTTTTTGGTGTTTTTTTTTTTGTTTGTTTGTTTTGTTTTTTGTTGTTGTTAAAGTAGGGTACTTAGGAGTATATTATAGACAGCAGGAGAAAACTGAAGATGAAAAATAGAGATAAAATTGATGAGGTAAAATCTTAGCATAGACATTATTTTGAGGGTAAAGGAAGATGAACTTGGTTTTGGAAAGAAGAAAGGGTTACTTTATTCTCAGAGGGTGAAGTAAAGATATAAAAGGGATTTGATCCAGAATAGATAAGACAAAATCAGTTTATAACTTGTGTTCTTTCTTTTTTTTTTTTTTTTTCAGTAAAGTAGAAAATGAGCTTAATTGTTTAGATATGAAGATGAAAGAACTTTTAGGACCTTGAAAAAAAAAAAGGTATTGAATAACTGCTGAAGGAGGATTAACTGCTCAAAGAGGATTAGTTTGTAGAGCCCAAGTGAAGGCCCAAATAATATTAGATTACGTGGTGAGATTTCCCTATACATTGTTTAGCCAGATGATGATCCAGGATTGAACACTGAATTGATGTGAAGGGTATTGGGGCCGTAGAAAAGGGCAGTAGAGAGCAACGTATGGTTGCACTGGTAAGTTAGAAAGGCAAGACATCTCTGGGTCTTATCTATAAAACGAGGGGTTTGGACTTGAAGATCTCAAAAGTCTGTCTTTGCTTTAAGTCTGGGACCTATTGAGATGATTGATGCTCAGCACCAAATATAATGAAGTTGATATGTAAGGCATCAAATGTTGGCTTTCAGTCATGTGAAGAATTCACAATGTCCATTCTCTTTCATAAAAGCTGGGTTTATTTAGGAGAAGTTATAGACAAAATGAAGAGGTACCATAGACACCAGGAGTGGTAAATGCCAAATAGAATTAATTGGGAGAGCACAGTTAGACACCATGAGACATGGTGGGGGGAATGAGTGGAAAAACAGGAGGCAAAACACTGCCATGGCAGGCTAACCCGAAAGGGGCTCAACAAAGATGGCATGAGCCATGAACGGATTTGTAGGGAAATGTAACTCCGGGGTTTGACATAACTTGGCTTTCTGCCTGGACACAGCAAGGTGGGGCTACTCACAACATCCATAGAGGATGGGACTCAGTGCCCTTCCCTGCTTGTCTCAGCAAATAATCTTATTAGTACTTCAGGTTTTCTCTGCTAACCCCACCTGTTTACTCATGACCTCATTAATATGGCTGTAAAGAAGAAATCAGAAGCTAGAGTTTTACTGAGAAAACAGGGAAGAAGTGACTGTAAGTTTTAGGAAGATAGTGTGGCTAAGGTAAAGGATCTGGATTCAAATCTCTTATGTTTGTAACTTCTATGACCTTAATAAACCAATCACTTAATCTCCCTTCTCATATGTTGAATGAAGATTGCTTCAGAGGTCCCTTCCAGCTCTAGATTTATGGTCCTATTAGGAGTAGTTTTGATGAGGTTTCAATCCCCTCAATTCCTGGTGATGATGAGGTAAATGGCAATATAAGTTGTTAAAATCCCCTTTAATCGGCTTCAGGTTTAGAGTGAAAGAATTCCCTCATTCCCGAATTGTTAGTTGCAAAATGAAAGTTTATTGTTGGGTAGAAACCAGTTTGCTAAGAGACTGACTTCGGTAGTGGCAAAGTTCTATTGGGGAAATGGAATTGGTGCTGAGAATGCCTTCTCAGTAGGCAGGGTCCTAGCAAATTGCTTGGGCCTTCTGCAAGGAGCTGACCTGAAGGAAGCTGTTAGATTGCTATCTTGGTGCTGGGGCTGGGACAGCCCAAGCTCATCAGACCAGAATTTCTCAATTGAATGAGAATTTAGAATTTCAAAGAGATCTATGGGAGTTGATTTGCCCTTGAATAGTGTTGCTTCTCTTATTCTCAGAGGATGGGCCCTGTCTCTAGACTCCTTGGAGCCTGGGAGATCCTGATCTCTGAGATCAGAAAAGGGGACACAATCTCAGAGTGATAATCTTAAAGGGAACAGTCTCCCTCCTACTTCAGTAGAGTGGAACGATGGGAGAATAACAGAGATTAGGATCAGAAAGGGTAACTTCCAAGCCCAGAATCAAGTTTGTAGTCTAGTTCCAAGTGTTGGTGAGCTCTAAAGTGCTATCATTCAGCATATGTATAACTTCAATCAGATTGCTTACTGGAGGTGGGAGAGGGGGAGAAGAGGGGGAGAAAGGAGGGAGGCATAGAATTTGGAACTCAAAATTTAAAAACCTCAAAAAAATATTAAAAATTGTATTTATATGCAACAGGGGAACACTATTATTAAGAAAATAAAAAATAAGTGCAATCAACGAAAGTTGATGAGCTAGAAGATGGGAAGCAAGCATTTATTAAACCCCTGCCCTGAACAGGTGCTGTACTAGGCAAAGTAAAAAATGAAGAGAGTTGTTGAACTGAAAGAGCTTACACTGTTCTGAAAAGAAACAATATGTGCACAGATAAATCAAGAATAAATATATACAATGTACAGAGTGATTTTATTTTTTCACTAAGAGCTGAGAGACCAAGAAAGTTTCTGTTACTTGAGCTGAGCCTTGATTGTGATGAGAGTTAGGGAAGGGGGAACCCCTTTTGGGTCGGTGCAAAGATAGTCTCATGACAGCACAGAGTCCCCTGCAAAAGGAATTTACAGGCCCGAAAACCTAGATTGATAAAAAGGTTTATTGTAGGGATTCAGAAGTAAAGTTAAAGGTAGAAAGAAGCCAGGGCCAGAGGTGGTCGCTAGGCAGGCAGGAACCCTTACGTGGCCGGAAGGATACCATGTTTGGGGGGAAGGGCTCCTGCAAAGAGAGAGCTCCAGTTTGGCTCTTTTATACCTAAAGGGGCTTGTGGGTGATGCCCCAAGTTAGCTCAGATCCTGTGGGGGATGGGGAAAGCCCACTGACCAGGATTTGTAAATCAAAGGTCAGCCATGGCCGGGGGGGGTTCTTAAAGGACCTCAACCCCCATCAAATGGAGCTGGAACTGGGGGTTTCAAGAGGCAAAGATGAGAAGGAGAGCATTCCAGGCCAAAGCTAAGAGGAGAGTGATGGAATGGTAAATATCCAGGGATACCAAGAAGGCCAATTTGGCTTTGTGGGGTGGGTGAGAGGGGAGTAGCATTGAATTAGTCTGGAAAGATAAGCCAGAGCCAAGTTGGAAAGGGATTTAAATGCAAATAAGAGTTTATATTTTATCCTCAAAGCAATAGGAGAATTGGCAACTTATTTTTTTAATAATAATTTTTAAAGTGCTTTAAAAATATTTTTATTTTAATTTAATTTTAACTTTAAAGTGTTTTTTAAAAATGCTTTCAAAATAACAATTTTAAATACTTTTTAAAATAGCATTTTATTTAATGGAGAATAATAAAATAAAAGGGAGAAAACAATAAATAACTGGAATTGTTCTCATTGTTCCATGCCCAAATGGTCATAATCTTCTACAGACTCTTGCTTTCACATTTATCTCTCAACTTTCTCAGCCACTGCAAGGCAGTCAAGATTTTTTTTTTTTTTTTTTTTTTTTTTGCTGAGGCAATTGGAGTTAAGTGACTTTCCCAGGGTCACACAGCTAGGAAGTGTTAAGTGTCTGAACTCTGGACCTGAGTTCAAATCTGGTCTCAGACACTTAACACTTCCTAGCTGTGTCACCCTGGGAAAGTCTCTTCACCCAGCCTCAGCAAAAAAAAAAAAAAAAAAAAAAAAAAAAAAAAAGAAGAAGAAAGAAAGAAAGAAAAAGGAAAAAGAAGAAATAATTCAGCAAAGCATCAACAAATAAAAAAAAAATTGCTTTAACAATGCTGATTTGGCAACTGATTTAACATGGGAAGTAAGAGAGGTGAGATTTCAAACCTGGATGACAGGAAAGATGGTGGTGCCCTTTACAGAAGAGGGAAGTTGGGAAGAGGGATAGGTTCCATGGGAAAAATAGTGTGTTAAATGATAATGAGTTCCATTTGGGACATATTGTATTTGAGATACTGATATTGTACCCAATAGAAAGCTGGAAATATTGGACTTGCCTATGGGAGAGAAATGAGGGCTAGCTATGTAGATTTGAAAATCATCTTCCGAGAGATGGTCAGTGTAACCATGGAAACGCAAAAAAGCACTGAGAGTATATTATGATAGAAATGAGAAGTTGGGATACTTATGAAGTCCAATTTCACACATACATGTATGTAAACACGTATCTACATATATACAATGCACATAAATACATGCATGTATATAGCTATAGATATATATGTACTATACATGTATATTCAGTACACATATTTGTATATGTGCATTTATACACATACATACATACATACATGGATGTGTATTGTATGTATATGTAACGTGATGTGGGTGATGATCCAGCAGAGGAGATTGAATAGGAACATTAAGGCAGGAAAAAGGAGAACTAGGCAAGAAAAGCATTTAAAATACTCAGGGAGGAGAGAAAAATATCAAAGAAGGTCCAAAAGGAAGAAGCCTGAGAAAATACTACTGGATTAGCAATAAAAAAGTTCATGGTGATTTTCACTCAAAAGGTGGGGTCAGAAGCCAACGTTGTAAGAAGGTTGAAGGAGTGAAGAATTATAGATTAAAAAAAGAAGTCTGGTCTGCTTTAGAAAAATAGATTTTTTATTAGTTATCTTTTGTTTTTGCATCACCTGGAATTCCCCATATGTGAATATCTCTTCCCAGAGAGTCATTCCATATAAGAAATAAAAGTTTAAAAAAAAAAAGGGAAGAGAAGAAAAAAAATTCAAAAAAATAACACATTGAAAACCTCCGGTGTTCTATGTAATGTTTCCTACCCCATGGATCTTTGCAAAAGAGTGAGGGGAAATGTTTTTTTTGGCACCAAGATTCTGAAACATTCGGTTTTGTTCATTGGATGGTAGTTCTTTCCATTTATTTCTGTCAGTTCTTGACTGTGTGTAATCAATCCATGCCTGGAGGTTGGAAAGGGATAGATTAAAAAAGCCATGGGATTGGAGGGTTGAAGTGGTTAATTATGCTTATTCATCTCCTTACAGGACAGAGAGGAACTGCAGGTGGAATTTTTTCTGGAAAAAGGGTAAGTTCTGGAGGATGCTGTCTGTGCCTTCAGACTTAGCCCATAGCTACTTACTGACATAAATGACATGAGTCTTTGGGTCATTCTGCTCAAAGCTGGTAGAGCCATAACTAGGAATTCTGGCCCTTGAAGCAAGTTCAGTAGGGAGATTGTGATCCAGGAGACTGATTCCCAGTTTACTACTCATCCTGGGAATGTATGAGAGTTGCCTTATCTCACCTAATGCACAGAAGAATAATGACTACTTCAGAGCAGCTGGGAACCTGATATGCCTCCCCTCTGTGGGGAGGGAACCAGAGTCAGGGAACCATTTCTCAGCCCAATGCTTGTCTCTTGGCTTCCTGAGAGCTATCTAGACCTCTTAAATAAATGGGAAAAAAATCCAAAAAAAATAGTGTTTTTCCCAGTGGTGTGAGGGATCCACACTCAAGGGACCAGAGTCTCTCACCAACCCTGCATAGAGAGTCATTAGAAAGGAAAGGAGCTAGTTCCTTTCTATGTCAGCACCCTGGGGAAAAGCCCAGTGGCACTGTCCTAGTTATTGCTTTCTATACTGACCTGAATAGGATTTTATTCCTACCCTAGGGTGGGAGACCAAATTCTCAGAAACACTGTGGACTCCTGGGGTCCTAAATCAGGACTAACCAAGACATTGCTGTTCCCTCACTCTTGGCATGCTCCTATTTGAACTCAACTCTTAGCTCGGCTTTGGGAATGGGGAGCATAGCACCCTGGGCTTGTTCAGCTCTTTTGGTTATGATGTTTTAGTAGCACCAAGTTCTATAAATTCCTCATTCTCTGCAGAAATGTGCCTGCCACTGAAGTCATCACTAATGGGGTCCTGGTGGTGAGTAATGAAGAAGAGCCCAGGGAGCTCCTATTGCTGGGTGATGGGCATTTATTTAATCCTTCACTGTACATTTACTGGATACTCACTAAGGATTAAGCTGTCTCTGAGCAGTAGAATTAGATAGAAAGATGGTCCTGTCCTCAGAGGGTTCAGGGATACTTTATAGGGGCATTCTGGGGCAACTCAGCTTCCAGACTTCTGGGCTTCTGTTATGGCTAAAGGAATTAAGAAGACTGCATTCCTCCCTATCAGTGCTTCCTCTCTGTCCCTGCTTTTAAAAAGTTTTTAGTGTTAGCCTCTTCCTCACTCCGAGGGCCCCTCTGGGCTTTCCATTGGACTGGCTTTTTGGGGTTTCTTGGGGCTCTGAAAATTTGGGGCTGTTCACTATTTCAAACAAGCTCTTTCTTAGAAACTTGGGAGAGGCTGAATGGGAATCCCAAGAGATTAGGTCAAGAGACCCTATTCAGGTGAGGAGCAGAGTATAGCAAGTCTTGAGCATCAAGTCCTAAATAGGAATAAAGACGCTACTAAAAGATGCCTTGGAAGGGTCTCTCCAGACCACCTGCCCTGTCTCTGATCCCTCGGGTCCTCTCCTTACCCATAGGCTCATCCCTGTCTGAGAATCCAGGGCACCATAGAAGAAGCGGTCATTGCCCAATGGCAGGAAGATGGTGAGTTTCTTTAGCTTTCTTTTTCTCTCCTTGAAAAAGGTTGACTTTCAGTGATCTGGTTTTCAAGGAACTGAGGCAGAAAGGGAATTTCTTGGGGAATTTGCCAATCTCAGCATTTTGGGAGTGATAATAGTGAATAGGATTTCAGCTCTGAGTCCTGAGAGACTGGGAGGAAGAGATACTAGATATACTAGCTGTGTGACTCTGGACAAGTCACCTAATTTCAGCCTCAGTTTCTTTACTGGGAGAATAAGGGGATTATCCTCAACCAGCAAGACCCCTGCCAGTCTAAATCTATGATGTTATACTATCTCTACTCTTCATTTAACTTCTTCTGTCATATTTTCCTTTCCCCTTCCATTGTTCTGATTCCCTGTGGATTCCTGGGCTACCCACTAGTATTCTAGCTCTGGCCATATGGCAGAAATTCAAGATGGAGCAGAGGTGGGAAGTGCCATCAGCTCAGGGGTATGAGACCAGGGAACAGGAGTTAGCTGTGGGGTACTTGGTGCCTTTGGGATTACCCCTGACTCTTTTTTCCCTTGGCCCTTTGATCTCAGGAAGCAGGTTGCTGCAGGTATCATTGCCTGGGGCTTATGAGAAACCACGGTCCTTTGCCAAGTATCTACCTCAAGAGGAAGGCTCTTCAAACATCTTTGTCTTTCATATGAACCCAATCCTGCAATCTGGACTGAACATAGCTTTGTGGCAGGTAAGGGAGGCCCATGACTTTTGTTAGTCCTATACCTCTATTTCCCTATATTAATTAATATCTTGATCATATTTAACATATAGTGTGGTAAACTCTCTATAATTTTTTGAGGGAAAGAATAAATCAACAACTATTTGACTATTTGCTATGTGCTAGTCTCTAAGGATGGGCAGAGTACAGGAGATGTATAAATACTACTTATAGTCTAAGTAGAACAAAATAGACACATGAAAAAAATGACTAATACATATATATATATATATATATATATGCAGTGTACAGTAACTATTCAATTCACTATACATTGCATTAGGCAGTATATAATAAGTGTTCAGTTAAAATAGTTATTGAGGGTAGTAGAAGTAGCATAAGACAGAAGGGTAGCATTTTTTAAATTTGAGAAAGAATTTCTGGGTAATAATAAATGGGTAAATAATAAAATGACTATTTTATTAATAATGCTAGCAATTTTCAAAAAAGGTCAACAGTACTCTTGAATGCCACAGATAATCATGATGGTGGGCTCCCACCTTACATATCCTTGGAAGAGGGATGTTCTTGAAAGTGGCAGTCATATCTGATTGGTTAGCCATTAAAGAGGAGGGAGCTTTGCAAACAGACTTCAATGAGGAGCTGAGAGAGACATCATGTCACTCTTGAACTATCCATATACTGGATCACTCCCAGCCTTGAACAATCTAGGCAAAAGGTTCTATCTCTACATAAACTTGATTGAGTGGAATTTAATTTGCCTTAAATTAGAGATTCCTTGTAAGGGAGACTGGAATCTGACCATGATTGCAGAGAGTTAATTCAGGAGGCTGAACTTTGAAATGAGGCCTATAGAAAAAGGGGGAATTCTGGATCTCCCCAAATCATTGGCTATTAATAATCATTTCTCTCATAGGTTGGGAGATCAGACTGTCAAAGGGATCTATAACATGAAAGCAGCTAAGAACTCTTAGCCCAAGCTGACCTGTGTGGGTAGAAAAAGTTTCCTCATCCATTAGTCAGTGAACAAACATTTACTAACTGCCCACTGTGGACTAAAAGGGAAATACCTTTACTTCTTGTTGGGAACTCACAGTCCAATGGGAAAACAACTTGGTAACAGCTACATATATGCAAAGAAGATATGTATAGGATGAATTTGAGATAATCCACAGAGAGAGAATTAAGTAGAATTAAGAGGAATTGGGAAAAGAAAGTGGAATTTTAGCTGGGTCTGGAAAGAAGCTAGGAAAAGAGATGAATAGGGAGAGATGCTAGGCATGATGGATAACCATTGAAAATAGTCGGGGGGGGGGGGGGGGACAGCTAGCTGGTGTAGTGGATAGAGCACTGGCCCAGAAGTCAGGAGGACCTGAGTCTTCCTAATTGCCTCAGCAAGAACAAAAACAAAAATAAAAAACCAAAGAAAAGAAAACAGTCAGGAGATAGAGCTTCTTGTATGAGAAACAGAAAGAAAGCAATTGTTAGTAGACCATGAAGTTAGATAAGGTGTAAGAAGCTGAGAAAAGTAGGAGGGAACCAGGTTAAAAAAGGCTTTGAATGTCAAACAGAAGACTTTCTATTTGATCCTAGAGGTGAAAGGGAGCCATTACTAGAGTTTATTGAATGGGGAGGATGACATGTCAGACTTATACTTTGGGCAGATCATCCTGACAGCTGAGTGGAAGGTAAACAAAAAGAGGGGGACACCCCCAGCTGACTATTGCAGTAGTCCCGGTGTGATGGAAGACAGTGCTGGGGAGAATGAGGAAGATGGGAGAGATGCTAAGAAGGTAATATTTATAATTTACTGTTAATAGAGTAGGTGAGTAGTGGTGAGAGAGTGAGGAGAGTCAAGGATGACACTTGGATTACTGGGAAGATAGTGGTGTTCTTGATAGTAAAAGGAAAGTTTGAAAGAAGGATTTGGGGGAAAATATAAGTTCCCCAGGAGGTGCTCACATCAATGAAGTCACTGATCTGTACAAAAAACCCAATCAAACACAAACCCAATCTGGAGCAACCTTCTCTGGGGGACCCTGGTCTCTGCCTTCAGCTTCTGTCCCATCCTAATCCATCTCACATGGTTGTTTCCTTTCCCCCCAGAGTTCTGAACTGGAGAACCAAACCAGGAGACTGGGTAAAGAGGAGATACCCATTTCCTCACTGCCCCTGGGCCAGGAAGTGCAGCATTTAGTGACTGTGAGAAAGGTAAAATTCTAACATCTGAGGTTGCAGATGCCCCAAAATTTGCAAATCTGTCATCTCTGCATGTCCCCTGAATTGCCAAGAGGAAGCTTGGGGGTAGTCTGTGTGGAGTTCAGGCTCAGAAGGATGAGAAGCAGTTCTTAACATTTATCATCTTGTGAGGGCAATGCCAACTGGAAAGGCAGGTGGAAGGAAGATGTGGCAGCATGTGACAGCTCAGGAAACCCTTTGGGAAGAACCAGTACTGACTCTGGACCAAGAGAGTCTGGATTTAAATCCTGCTTCCTAGCACATGTGTGGCCATGGAAGTCAGTTCCTAATTTGTAAAATTAAGGGGCTAGACTAGATGAACTCTCTAATAGTTCAGCTAATAGTTAATATTTATATCACACTTTAAGGCTTGCAAAACACTTTACAAATATTTCATTTTATCCTCACAGCAACCCTGGGAGATATTATTATTCCCATTTGACAGATGAGGAAACTGAGATCAAGAGGTTAAGGGTCACAAAAGGTGACCCTTAATTCTGTCTGAGACAGAATTTGAACTCAATTCTTTCTTATCCAGTGTTCTCTCCATGACTTTATCTAGCTGCCTCTTAACCTGAATCTACGATCCCAAGAATTACTCTGGCTTTGGGTTTGGGATTGCAGAGAAGGGAGTATAGCTGGTGGAGAACAGTTTCTTTAGGAGATGGGTATGTAGACATGAGCCAGTTGCCCACAATCAGCTCTATTTTCTGTTTCAGGGACCTAAGCTGACTCTGAACCTCAAGGCAGAAGTAAGGTGAGAAGAAAGGTCAAAAGCTGTTCCAACAATACATGGGGCCTTCCCTCAGTACTCCATCAACTGTCCTGTTCCCCTTTGCTATTCCCTCCCTCTCTCTATTGAGTTCAGGCTGTCTAACACAAGCCCATGATGTTTGGTTGGTTGGGATCTTGGGCACTCCTTGAGTTTTGCCATGGAAAAGAGCAGATTCAGGCCTAAACTGGAACTGCTTTTATATTGAGAGAGAGAGAGAGAGAGAGAGTCCTCTGAGCAAGGAAGGGCTTCTCTTTGCCCTTTCAGCTTTGTATGCATTCCCATCATTTTTTTTTTTTGTGGAGAGCAGCTCCAGGGACCTTGATGTTCGCCTTGGTTTTGACCTGTGCAAAGGGGAACAAATGTTCCTGGACAAGAGGAAACGGGTAGTGTCAAAGGCTCTACAGAAGGTGCTAGAATTGGACAAAGCCCCCCAGCCTGATCAGGTATGAAATACAGCCCCTGGATCAAGGGTTGTTGGACTTTATTACCTTGGAGTGACTGCCTTGTTCTTGTCTCTCCAGTGCTTAGTATAATGCCTTAGCTCACCATGCAAACAACTGTGTACAAATTATATACCAAATAAATGAAAATAATCAACAGAGAGAGGGTGCTAACATTGAGGAATGGAAAGACTTCTTGTGGAAGTTAGGTTTTTAGTTGGGACTTGAAGGAAGTCAGGGAAGCCAGGAGGCTTAGAAGAAAAGAGAGAATTAGTGCATTCAAGGCATGGGGGACATCCAGTGAAAATTCCGGGGATCAGAAAATATATCATGTCCTTAAAATCTCTAATAGTGGAAGGCTTAAACAAGATGGATGCTGACACAGCAATGGGGTTCCATTCGATAAAGACAAGCTAGCATCTGGCTCCTTCTTCCCTCAAATGTAATCTTTGACATGTTTGAATAGTGAGGAATAGTTTTAATCTCATGACTGAGTTAGAGTGAAGATATGAGTCACATAATATTCATGTTCCATTTAAAAAAAATTCTGAATCTTGGGCAATTGCTCTCTTGTAACAATTTTAATTCTTTTTAATTTTTAAAAAATTAAATTTCTTTTTTTGTTACATTTTAAGATTCTAACTCTGACTATTAAAAAGAGATATAGTTTCTGGGTAACTTAATAATTTTATTAATAAAGCCAACTCATTAATAACAAAAATATGGTCATTTGGCTATCTCTCTTAGAACAAAGAATATCACGACTGCCAGCTCATAGTTCATATACTCTTCAAAGACTAGGTGTTCTCAGGGATGGCATTCTGATTGGATATTCCAATGGGATGAGAGCTATATAGCATCTTGGGTATGTGACTTAGATCAAGGTTTTTTAACTTCTTCCACTAGCTACCCTTTTTCTCCCAAGAAATTTTTATAAAACACTTTGTATATAGGTATATAAAATATTATACAAATCAAACATTTATTGATAATAAATCATAAAGAAATCCTTAAAAAACAAATCTTTGGTATATACAAAATTTTACCACTTATTAAAAATGAAAGCAAATTTAAATACTAATAAAATATGTATGTCCTTGTTTATTTTTACATAAAGAATTAAATGTTGGAGAAATATTTGATGCCTTTTACACATTTTTCATGACCTCCACCTTCAGTTACAACCTCATATGCATAAAAAGCTTTGAACATAGATCACCCAATCTTTTTTTTTTTAATTTTAATAGTTTTTATTTACCAGATATATGCATGGGTAATTTTTCAACATTGACAATTGCCAAACCTTTTGTTCTAATTTTCCCCTCCTTCCCCCCCTCCCCAGATGGCAGGTTGACCAACTCATGTTAAATATGTTAAAGTATAAATCAAACATATGTATACATGTCCAAACAGTTGTTTTGCTGTACAAAAAAAATTGGACTTTGAAATAGTGTACAATTAGCCTGTGAAGGAAATCCAAAATGCAGGTGGACAAAATTAAAGGGATTGGGAACTCTATGTAGAGGTTCATAGTCATCACCAGAGTTCTTTCCCTGGGTGTAGCTGATTCAATGCATTACTGCTCTATTGGAACTGATTTAATTCATCTCATTGTTGAAAATGGCCACGTCCATCAGAATTAATCATCTTATAGTATTGTTGTTGAAATATATAATGATTTCTTGGTCTTGCTCATTTCACTCAGCATCAGTTCACGTAAGTCTCTCCAGGCTTTTCTGAAATCATCCTGCTGGTCATTTCTTACAGAACAATAATATTCCATAAGATTCATATACCACAATTTATTCAGCCAATCTCCAATTGATGGACATCCACGTAGTTTCCAGTTTCTGGCCACCACAAAGAGGGCTGCCACAAACATTCTTGCACATACCAGGTCCCTTAGATCACCCCATCTTAGTCAAGGGGACATGCATTTCCATAATCACCTTTCTTGACAAAATTTTTCCCCAGACCTGTCTGAACAAATATAATGAGCAGGAATAGACCCATTATCCCAAACTCAAAATTTCTCTTTTTAAATATTATTTTATTTTTCCAAATACATGTAAAGATAACTTTCAACATTCACCTTTGCCATTTATCAGTTTTTCTCTGTTAGTGGATAACATCTTCCTTTATAGGTCCTTTGTAGTTGATTTGAATATAATACTTGGAATAGGTTAGTTGTTTACAGTTATTTTTTTGAACAGGATGGCTGTTGCTGTATCCATTGTTTCTTGGTTCTGCTCATTTCACTCTTCGTCATTTCATTCAAGTCTTTCCATGTTTTTCTAAAACCAACTTGCTCATCATTTCCTATAGCACAGTAGTATTCCATTACACTCATATACCACAATTTGATTGATGGAAATTCCCTCAGCTTCTGGTAAATTGCTATCACAAAAAGAGTTGCTATAGATATTTTAGAACATCTAAGCTCTTTTACTTTTTCTCTGATCATCTTGGAAAACAGATTTTATAGTGGCAAACATTTCAGTTTTTAAAGGCATTTATACATTATATACAAAGCTGTATAAATTTAAGTTTTCTCAGATGATCAGATGCATGAATGGAGGTGGGGGGAGGTAAACAAATGATAAAATTTTAAAAAGATGAGGCCAGTAGAGGAGCAGCCAGGCAAAAAAAACAAATCAATAATTTAAAATTTATTCCATCTATCTAACGCAGGTGGGGAGCACTGGGCTTCAAATCAGGAAGTTGCTTAATCCATACTTTGCAATTGCTTTTCCTTGTGCCTGTCCAAACCAAGATTCTCCGAATCTGTACTGTTTTATTAAGATCTTAGTTGTCACAGAGATGAAATTATAACTTTAAGTTTATTGCCCCCAATAAACCAATTCTAGACCTGCTCCCAAAATCTGCCTCGAGGTGACTAGGTGATCCAAGAATATCACTTGCTATAAATGTGGAACTTGGTTTGATAGCATCTCTATGGGTAGAGTGTGTCAGGTTTGAAGCCAAGAAGATTCATCTTCAAAAACTTTATTCTTCAAATCTATCCTCAGAAACATAAATCACTATATGATTCTGGGCACTTCATCCTCTTTGCCTTAGTTTCCTCATCTGTCGAATGAGCAGCTGGAGAAGGAAATGGCAAACCACTCCAGTATCTTTGCCATGAAAACCCCAAATGAAGTCACCAAAAAGTCAGACATGACTGAGTAATAGCAACAAAATAATGCAGGTTGTCCTGGTTTTAAGGTAGCAACATAGTACATCGTTCTTAGTTTATTTCCAAAATAATCTGTTGAAATTATCTGTCTTTGTTTTATAGATCTGTGTAGTCTCTGGTACAAAGATGGCCATTTGCGTTTGAATCACATAGCAAAGAACAGACTAAAGAACTTTAGAATTAGTTGTAGCAGTACGAGCCTGAGATCCTAGCATATCAAGATGAACACTGCTTTTGCTGTTAATATTTAAAGGATAAATTCTTGTTGTAAATGCAACCCTACGTGGTTTGAAGGGGTTTATCTATATATAGGAAGATGAATTTGTCCTCCCCACTCTTTAAAGTGCTTTGATAGGGGTTGATATTTGGTTCTATACTTGTGGCTTGCTAGTGAATATTGTTCCCAACTGGACTTGCAGAGCAGCCTGCTGGAGAGCTGTAGGTCAAATTGAAGAAGGGACCCCGAAACTCTCTTAACACTCTGTTAAGGAGAGATTCTCCTTGGACCCTGCATCTGTGGAACCCCGCCCGAGGGAAACAAGATAAACAGCTTCATTCTGTTATCTAGGTGCAGGTGGTTCAGTCCTAAGCTAAAGGATTCAAACCCTATTGAATTAAAGAGACTCATTCAATTCTAATACTAGCTCAAGCTGATATCCAGCTTGTAGATAAAAAGAGCCAACTTGGAACTCCACCCACTAGTCCAGTCCCCATGGAGCAGGCTTGGAATGTAGCCAAAGACTTCCTTATAAAAACGGTAATTCAAAACTCATTTCTTTGCAGAGGTCCTAACATGCCATGCCTTGCCATGCTATGCCAAAGAAACCTCAGCCCACTGGAATAATATTCTCTTCCAGTGTTACCCCTCACTCTATCTCCCTCACCTATTTCCCTAATGAGACTTTTTGCCTCTCTCGGGATTTCTCTAAACTTTACTTCTCTGCCAGAATTCCTCCACTGAAGAATTCAGCCTTTCTATTCCTGCATAGTAAAAGCTGACTTCCCAATGCCTATAATAAATCTCTTTTATCAGTCTAGCCTTTTTGGGTTTGTAAATTCTCCCTACTCTTGTGCCAAATTCTAAGGGGGTATAGGGGAGCCAAACCTTTCCATTTGGTTCTCTGAACCCCGAACCTGCCACTAGATCTCATCATTTAACTCCTTGACCACCAGAAACCCTAATTTCATTTTGATTCCATAAATCTAGATTTCATCATTTGGTTCCCTGACAAAGGGAACCCCAAAATCATAAGTTCCTTCTTACCAGTTTTAGTGCCTTTGCTGGGGGTTTTTGTTTGTTGCTTTTAGCCTGAAAAAAACTTTCTCAGTGGGTAGAAGGGGGAAGAGAGAATTTTATGGATTTCTGTGTTTTCTGAACTTTGAATTTGGTCCCAGCTTCATCCCATCTCTATAAGCTACTCTACCTTTCATCTCTGCATCTTGGAATTGCTAGTTTCCTTCAGAACTCAGTTCAAACATGAGGTCTTTCCTCTATACTTTACCTTTACCTCCAGCTATTAATGCACTCCCTCCCAAAACTATCTTAATTTATTTTGTATCTGTTGTTCAGTTTGGTCTTCTCCATTTAGAATGTAAACTCCTTGAGGACAGGATTTTCTTTTTGTCTTTGTGTCTCAGGCACATAGTAGGTAATTAATCAATAAAGTTATTAAGGTCTTACTATGTGCCAGGAACCAAACTAAGCATACAAAACTGGGCATACAAAAAGAGGCAAATGACAGTTTCTTAATACATATTTGATTGATTGATTTCTGTCTGATCATCAGGTACCCGTGGTGGCTGTGCTGGGCACTGGGGGTGGGACCAGAGCCATGACATCCCTCTATGGCAGCCTGACTGGGCTACAGGAGCTGGGTTTACTGGATACTGTGACCTACCTGAGTGGGATCTCAGGTTCTACCTGGTAGGTGACAGACAAAAGCAGAGGGCTATGGCTTCTTCACTTGGCTGTTGCCCTACCCTCCCATAGGCTGAAGAGTGAATACCCTGGCTAGGTGGTCAGGGAGGAGAGGAGGGTTAGGTACCATTGAGGAGGTAGCTTGTATCATAACATTCCCACTGAAGGGGAAGAAGCCCAAGAATGCTCATACACTCAGGTTCCTATCCTATGAATAGATCCACACAAGAGTAAGAATGGAAGGGCAGTGATCCCTATTGTCTTGGTCTGGACCACCTCCCATTTTTCTCTCTCCTTCCCCCTTCACCATCTCACACCTGAAATGATGAGGCTCCCTGTTCTCCAGGTGCATTTCTACCATCTACAAAGACCCTGCTTGGTCTCAGACATCGCTGTGGGACCCAGTGAGACAAGCAAGACGCTTCGTGTGTAGCAGCAAAAAAAGAGCCTTCTTGGTTGACCAATTGCGCTATTATAGTCATCAGTTGGTGGCTCGGGAGAAGAGTGGCTTCCGTGTTTCTCTCATTGACCTTTGGAGTCTCTTTATTGAGTATTTCTTGTATCAAAAGGTATGAGAAAGGAGGAGGGGGAGATGATAGATTCCCCTCTGCACTCAAAGTGACTTCCTGCTCCCCAATGCTTCTTTTTTTTTAATTTAAAATTTTTTTCAATAGTATTTTATTTTTCCAAAAATATGTAAAGATAGTTTTCAACATTCACTTTTGTTAGACTTTGAGTTCCAAAATTTTTTCCCTCTCTTCCTTCTTTTACCTCCCCCCTTTTTTCGTTTTCCCATCCAGGAAAACCCAGCCAAGTTGTCTGACCAGCGGGCAGCCGTTGTAGAGGGACAGAATCCCTACCCCATCTATGCAGGCATCAATGTCCACCGGAATGTGCCTAGCGGGGATTTTGCAGGTTTCCTGGGTTGGGGAGGATGATAGAATTTGGGGCAGGATTGGTTCCCTTAGAGAATGGAGGGAATTATCACTGGGAAGGGTATAATGTGAAAGTGGTGGATGTTGGGGGATAGCCATAAAAGGGAGCTGGGGGAGGGTTAAGGAGAGATCATTCCCTTTTTTGAATACAAGGGATGGAGCATGGGAGGCAGGGCCCTTTCACCTGGAGATTCTCTGGGTAATAATTCCTTCCATCCTTTTCAGAGTGGTGTGAGTTCACTCCTTATGAGGTTGGCTTTCCCAAGTATGGGGCCTTTATTCCCACAGAGTTATTTGGCTCTGAATTCTTCATGGGGCGACTGCTTAGGTCTCGGCCAGAGCCCCGCATTTGCTACCTACAGGGTGAGTTCCTGCCAGAGAAGGCACAGTCGGAATGGGGTCAGAGCGCGGTATCAAGCTCTGGGGGCACATCATGCTGTGGGGCAGGGGTGACAAGCTCAAAAAGAAATGGGAGCCACTAAATTATATGTAAGGATCCTTGCCAGCCACCTTTTGTCTTTTTAAAATGTAATGCTATCAAGTCACTTAACCCCACTTGCCTCAGCAAATATATATATATATATATATATATATATATATATATATATATATATATATATATATATATATATATATATATAATTTGTTATTTTGTTAAATATTTCTCAATTCCAGTTTAATTTTGGGGTGGCAGCATTTGGGAGTGATGTTGGGCCATGTATTTTGATATCTCATTCACAGAGGACTGATGACTCCTTCTGCATGGGTGAAGTGGGATGCTAGATAGGGAAGTGTAGCCAGAGGAGTGGGAAAGGGCTGAGTTGTGGCTGGGAGCCAGGCATGAAGTGCCTGGAACACAAGCATCTCCTTCCTCACTATAGATACCTCTCATTCTTTAGGTCTCTGGGGAAGCGCCTTTGCTGCCAACCTGGAGGATATCTTCCAGAATACAATCGGCTCCAGGATGGGCCTCCTGGACTCTCTCAGTGACAGCATTAATGTCAAAGGTGGGGAAAGTGAAAAAGGGAGGAGTGGGATGAGATTGACCTGAAACCTGACTGCCCTTTGCTTCCTGAGGGCCATGGTGGAGAGTGAGGGGATGAGAGAGTCAATAAAGAATCCCACATTGGATTGAATTCTGGGAACTTTTAAAACCAGGAGAACTCTGGAAGGGAACGTAAGAAAGGAGAGAGCAACCCTACGGTAGAGGCAATTTGGGACAATTTAAAACCAGAGCCTCGATCAGGCAACTCTTAGTGAACTATTGTGCTGAAACATCTTTCATCAGTATATGATTCCCTCCGTCTACCTTATCTCTTTCTTCCTCTATGCCGCTGGTACAGTAGATAGAGTGCTGGACCTGAAATCAGGAAGGCCCTACTTCAAATCTAACCTAGCAGTATAAGCTTGGGCTCGGTTTCCTCATCTGTAAAATGGGGATAATAGATTTACTTTGTTAAGGTTATTATGAGAATCAATTGAAATACAGAACATGGCACATAATAAGCATTATGTAAATGTTAGCTATTCTTATTTTTATTAACTTCTGTTTGCCTGAGTTTCCTCAACTATAAAATGGGGATCACAATAACTCCTACCTCGCAGGGTGTGAGGACCAAATGAGATAACTGTAAAATACTTAGCCTATAGTGGTGCTATATAAATGCTGGTTATTGTTACAATTCTGCCCCCATCCTCGCGGTTCCTCTCTCCCCTCAGATGACTGTGAAGCTGTACAGCTGATTGAGCCAGCCCGGTTACAGACACGGCTCTACATCCCACAAGGCATGTTCTCCAAGACCCTCATGGATATCTTCACCTCCCGCTTCACTTCTGGGGAAAACTTCAATTTTATCCAAGGGCTTTGCCTGCATGAATACTACACTGAGAGCACGGAATTTTTGGCTCAGAAAGGTGACTTCCCCAGAAGACACTGACACTCAAGTCAGGCTTCTTGTTTGTGAATTTGTCCCACTGGGTGAATAGGAGATAAGGGTTAAGGTAGTATCTCATGAGATGTCTGATCTCAGGGACGTGTGTGAGGAGGTGGGGGAGGAGATGGGTGGTAGTGGTACTTTTCTCACAGCCAGGGGATTCTGAGAGGAAGTGGAGGGGAAGAAGGGAGGAACTGTGAGTGCAGACAGACCTGTGCCCCAAGCCTCACATACATTTTTGCACATTAGAGGGTTCTTTGTGTGGGAAAAGAGAACAGGCTAGGTCGACATGCCAACATCAGCTACACTGATAATAATAATTATAATTATAATAATGGCATTTATAAAGGGCTTTAAACTTTGCAAAGCTCTTTTACATGTTATCTCATTTGATCCTCACCGTAATCCTGTAAGGAAAGTGCTTTTGTTATCATCTTTTACAGATGAGGAAACTGAGGCTGAGAGATGTTAAATGACTTGTCCAGACTCACATTCTGCTAGGAAGTGTCTGAGACATAGTTTAAGCTCCTATCTTCCCAGCTCCATATCCTGATCCTCAGTCCCCTGTACTGCTGAGCTAATTGGGTTCTTAAAAATGTTTAGCCCAAGGCCTAGCACATAGTAGGCAGTTATTAAATCCACAGAATAGCCATTTATTAAATCCTCCCTTTCTGCCTTCCATTTTTTGTCCTTCCCTCCTTTCCTTTCCCCCTTCCTCCCTCCTTCTCTTCCTTTCTTCTTCCCAGCCAGCCACCCAGATGCTTTCCCCAATAATCTGACACCTATGAAGGAGTGTCTCTACCTGGTCGATGGAGCCTTTGCCATCTCTGTCCAAGGTCCTGAAGCTGACTGAAAAGTACTGCCAAGATCGAGACATTCCCTTTCCCCGGATAGAGTTGAAGCATGAGGACATATTAGAGCCCAAAGAATGCTACGTGTTTGATGATGTAGAAGACCCCCGTGTGCCCACTGTGGTACATTTCCCCCTCGTGAATCGCACCTTTCAAAAATACCAGGCACCAGGTAAGATGGATGAGAACCTGGGCTTTGTGCTGCTGGGTATGGTTCAAATGGCCTGCTGCTACTGTATTCCCAAGTGGGATCAGAAAGTAGACAATGACGATGATGATGATGATGACAACAATTATTGTAATAGTAGAGAATTCAAATTTGACCTCAAACACTAGCTGTATGACCTTGGGCAATTCATGTAATTGTTCAATTTAATTCCTCAATCTGTCAAATGAGTTAGAGGAATGAAATGGCAAATGACTTCTGTGTCTTTGCCAAGAAAACTCCAAATTGGGGCAGCTAGCTGGTGCAGTAGATAGAGCACCAGCCCTGAAATCAGGAGGATCTGAGTTCAAAACTGGCCTTAGACACTTAACACTTCCTATCTGGGCAAGTCACTTAACCCCAATTGCCTCAGGAAAAAAAAATGGGGTCATGAAGAGTCAGAAAAGATTGAATGACAAACAATAGTAATGGTGGTGGAGGTGGTGATGAGCATTTATATTGTGCTTTAATATTTGCAAGCACTGTGCATACATTATTTCATCCTCACAACAACTCTGGGAGGTAGGTGCTGGTTTTGCCCCATTTTGCCCCATTTTTTTTAGGAGAAACAGTTGATCAAGTCTTAGTGTGAGAAGCGGAATTTGAATTTAGGTCTTGCTGACTCCCAGCACTTGACTCATATAGTCCTCCCAACAGAAACACTGAAGTAGCCATACCAGCATGAGTCCAGCATTATTGCTATTTCCCCTACCCCACACTACTGGGTTTTAGGGGCTTCTTTGAATTCTAGGATGGATAGGGGTGCATACCAGTTCCTCCAGATGTGGAAATCAGAGTGGAAAATATAGGGTTGGGGAACCTTTCCCAGTTTCTCCAAATGGAGGAGGTGTGCTCTATACATAGGTTGAATTTTATAGAAAATATAGATGTTCTGACTCTGCCCTGTCCCTTCCCTGCCTCCCTCTGTGACTGTAGATGTGGAGCGAAAGACCCAGAAGGAGAAGGACTTTGCTGACTTTACCATAAAGGACCAGGAATACATCTATGGAATTATGAACTTCACCTACCAACCAAACGAGTTTGACCGACTGGTAGAACTGAGCAGATACAACATCCTGAACAATGCAGAAGCTCTAAGGTCTGCTCTAAGCAGGGCCCTGCAACGGAGGCAGGCTGGGAGATGAGGATCTCTTGGGGCTCCAGGGAGCTGCTGGGGTGAGTCACTAGCCCTGAGGGTCAGAGTCCTAAGCAGGAATGCAGAGGATGGGAAGCGGGAGGGAGGAGGAGACAAAGCAAAGAAATGATGACCATCTTCTTCCTCCAGGACCAGCCACTGCAATTCCACAGCCCAAGAAGTGATAAGCTGCTTTAGTCTGGAAGCCTGGTTGAGATAGAGTCCTCTTCCCAAATACCTCTCCCTCCATGAAACAAAGAGACTTCTATTTTATCTCTCCAGATGCAGATTTTCCAACTGTTGTGGAAATAGAAGATGTTGTGTATGTGCATGCGATGGGAGATGAAGGTGGTATGTGTGTATATGTGTACAGGCTTGCATCATGTGCATATTTAGAGTAGGGCTGAGGGAGAAGGATTATGAGAGTTCTTTTGTCTCCTATTAAGTGGTCCTCCATGCAGATTCTACACAAAAGATCTCTGGACAGTCAAAACCTCCATTGTGAAGCAGCCTAATAGCTCCCTGCAGACCCAGCCCAGCAGAAGTTGAGATGTGTTGTAGAAGAAGGCACAGTGACTGTGGAGTCAGTAGGCCTGGATTCAAATCACCTGCAATGCTAACCCCCTGAATGATCTTAGTTCACTCGGCTTGCCTGTCACTTTATTTCCTCACCTCTATGATGGAGGGTGGGTTACTTTTAGAAGGCTTTTCTAGCTTTAAATCTACAATGTTAGTTAAGAACCAGAGCTTAGGTCCCTGGTGGAGTGACCAGGCCAAAGACTAGAGATATTTGGACATCAGTGCTACACTGAGTGGCCCACTTCTGAATGACCTGTAGCAAGATTCATTGAAGTGCTGAGGGGGGAGAGGGCAGCAGGACAGAATCTCTGAATCTACCATACCATGTAATCCCATTCCCTTTGCTCCTCTATACTAAGAGTCCCAGGAGCCCCTTGCAGAATCCAAGCTAGCGGGGTTATAGAACTTCCCCTAATTGCCCCTCAGTAGCATTCCTGAGTCAGGTCTACAGTCACCACATTATGCAAATATGGAATTCTTTGTAACAGTAGGGGAGAGAGAGAGGAGGGAGAAAGAAGAGACAGAGACAGAGGTACAGAGAAAAAAAACACAGAGAGAAAAACAGAGACAGAGAGTGGGAGAGACAGAGACAGAGAAAAACAAAGACAGGGGCAGAGAGACCGTCAGAGACAGAGGTGGCCAGAGGTAGAGAAACACAGAGACAAGACAAAAAGAGGAGAAAGAGACAGACAAAACACACACAGAATGTCATGAACAAGACTGTAAAGGACAAGGGATTGTCCTTTAATGAGATTATAATGTATTGAGAGTCTTTCTCTCCCTTTCTCTTCTTTTTCTCTTCCTCTTCTCCAATTCTTGTCCCTCCCCCCCACCCAGGTGTATGACTCTTAGGAAAATCTGCCCCTTTCTTCTCTGCACTTCATTTCTCCTGATCCACATGAAACCAACAGAAAGGGCCTTCTCAGAATTCCAGTAGGGTTGGCACATTTTAAATAGACTGACCAGGCTATATACATGGACAGCCTGGGAAAAGCAGATAGGGGAGGGAAGAAGGAGAGCCTATACCAGTAACAATCACACAAGCTGATTGTGACTGGGCAGGATTAAGTATAGCTTCTCCAGCTAGCCTGGCTAAGGTAGCTCTAGCCAAACAGAGCCTTTAGGAAAGACAAATTGGGGTCCTGCCAATATCAGCAGAGTAATTCAGTGAAGAAGGTGCCGCATTTGGAATCAGAAGACTGTTCATTTATGGGTCATATAAATAGGTCATAACCTCTCTGGCAATTTCCTAATAATTCCTAAAAATGAAGGGGTTGGACAAGACTGGGGGTTCTTAACTTTTTTTGTGTCATGGACTCTTTTGGCTGCCTGCTGGGCATTTTAGCATAGAGGTTGATAACTGGGGAAGTATTTCTAGCTGGGAAGGATGTGAGGATTAGGAAGCAAGAAGAGAAGGATAAAAGCTATGGTGGAATATGGTATAAACTATAGCAGCAAGGATACTGAGAAAAAGGATGATATTATAGTTAAATCTAAAAACAAGCCAGAAGAGGCAGGGATGAACTTAGGATGAAGGAAGAGCAGATTGGATTGGGGAACAAAGAATGGCTCATATGATTGCCTATGTTTATGACTTGAGTGACAGGTAGATTCTAACTTAGGGAATATGTCTTCCCCTGGTGATGACCTCCAATCCCTTCCCTTGTTCAGTCAAAGATAAGTTTCAAGGTCTTAGAATTAATAAATTTAAGAGATATGTCTGTATATGATCAGGCTAAGGAAAATCTAATAAAAATATATGATTGATACTTGTCTATATGTAAATTCTGTGCCAGGGAGGGCAAATAGAAGATGCCAGTGACTAACTGGAAATTCAATATGTGGGATAAACTGAGTGAAGACCCTCTCATGGGAATATGGTCTTAAACTATACTCTTATTATGACTTGGAACTTTGCAGTAAAATATTTGATTATCTTGAATGACCATTCCCCTCCTGTTTCTCCCAACTCTTAATTAGCATTTAAACACTTCTTTAAAGGCAGTTTTTCTTTTGTTTCTGGGATAGATTTCCATGTTAAAGTATAAGCTTGGGCTCCTCCAAGCAATGGAAGAAAAGGTCAAAGGGGGGGGGTGTTTTTGTTCTATTTAATCTTGTGTTTTGCAGTTTGTGTTTTACACTTTTTTTTTTTTTTACTGGCAAACACCTTGTCTGACTTGAGATGTCCTTTCTTTTTTTCTTTTTTTTTTTCTTTTATTTTCTGAGGCAATTGGTATCAAGTGACTTGCCCAGGGTCACACAGCTAGGAAGTGTTACATGTCTGAGCTCAAATTTGAACTCAGGTCTTCTTGACTCCAGGGGGTTCTCTATTCACTCTGCCACCTAGCTACCCTGGAGATGGCCTTTTTTGCCAGATCGTACGTAATCCCTTTTTGCTTTTTCCAACTCTGAGAGTCTCTGATTGTTTTTGTGGTCTCTACTGTCCTGCACATTAGGATTTAATTGGGTCAAAGATCTAAATCACTTCAAATTCTAGAATTTCTCACTGGAGGCTCCATGAACTGTATGTATGAAAGAATTTTATGGTAATTTTATTAGTAATTCTTAATTAAAAGCTCCTAAAATAGCAAAGAGAATTTTATAAGATTAGGCTTGGAAGTCTTGAGATCACTATGACAAGTTCCCCTTAAGGAGGCTTGTAGCTTCTAGAATCCGTTTATGGAGACTTTTGTTTTAAAATTAGGCTTGAATAATTTTGAAGCCATCATGACAGTCTCCCGTTAAGGGAGGCTATAAGTTTATAGAATGTATACGTGGAAAAATATTGACATCTTTTGAAGGTTAGCACAGGTGTCCCTCATAATATTTTGATTACCACCCACTTGTTTTTATCCTTGATAACAAATATCCTCAAAAAATATTTTGCCTTGACTCCTGATAGGATATTTGACCACCTCCATAGAGGATATCCAAAATCATAGAATAAAAATCTATCACAAGATAGGCCGAGCGAATATAATAAAGATGACAATACTCCCCAAACTAATCTATTTATTTAGTGCTATACCAATCAGACTCCCAAGAAACTATTTTAATGACCTAGAAAAAATAACAACAAAATTCATATGGAAGAATAAAAGGTCGAGAATTGCAAGGGAACTAATGAAAAAAAAGTCAGATGAAGGTGGTCTAAGTGTACCTGATCTAAAGCTATATTATAAAGCAACAGTCACCAAAACCATTTGGTACTGGCTAAGAAATAGAACGGTAGATCGGTGGAACAGATTAGATACAAAGGACAAAAAAGGATACATCTACAGCAATCTAATCTTTGACAAACCCAAAGATACCCACATTAGGGACAAAAATTCATTATTCGGAAGAAACTGTTGGGAAAACTGGAAATTAGTATGGCAGAAATTAGATGTGGACCCACACTTAACACCATATACCAGGATAAGATCGAAATGGGTCCATGATTTAGGCATAAAGAATGAGATCATAAATAGATTAGAGGAACAGAGAATTGTCTACCTATCAGACCTGTGGAGGAGGAAGGAATTTATGACCAGAAGAGAACTAGAGATCATTATTGATCACAAAATAGAAGATTTTGATTACATCAAACTAAAAAGTTTCTGTACAAACAATACTAATGCAAACAAGATTAGAAGGGAAGTAACAAATTGGGAAAATATTTTTAAAAGTAAAGGTTCTGACAAAGGTGTCATTTCCAAAATATATAGAGAACTGACCATAATTTATAGGAAACCAAACCATTCTCCAATTGATAAATGGTCAAGGGATATGAACAGACAATTCTCAGATGATGAAATTGAAACTATTTCCACTCATATGAAAGAGTGTTCCAAATCACTACTGATCAGAGAAATGCAAATTAAGACAACTCTGAGATACCACTTATACACCTGTCAGGTAAGATGACAGGAACAAATAATGATGAATGTTGGAGGGGATGTGGGAAAACTGGGACACTGATACATTGTTGGTGGAGTTGTGAAAGAATCCAGCCATTCTGGAGAGCAATTTGGAACTATGCCCAAAAAGTTATCAAACTGTGCATACCCTTTGACCCAGCATTGCTGTTATTGGGATTATATCCCAAAGAAATACTAAAGAGTGGAAAGGGACCTGTATGTGCCAAAATGTTTGTGGCAGCTCTTTTTGTTGTAGCTAGAAACTGGAAGTTGAATGGATGTCCATCAATTGGAGAATGGTTGGGTAAATTGTGGTATATGAAGGTTATGGAATATTATTGCTCTGTAAGAAATGACCAGCAGGAGGAATACAGAGAGGCTTGGAGAGACTTACATGAACTGATGCTGAGTGAAATGAGCAGAACCAGAAGATCACTATACACTTCAACAACAATATTGTATGAGGATGTATTCTGATGGAAGTGGAAATCTTCAACATAAAGAAGATCCAACTCACTTCCAGTTGATCAATGATGGACAGAGGTAGCTACACCCAGAGAAGAAACACTGGGAAGTGAATGTAAATTGTTAGCACTACTGTCTATCTACCCAGGTTACTTATACCTTCGGAAGCTAATAATTAATGTGCAACAAGAAAATGGTATTTACACACATGTATTGTATCTAGGTTATATTGTAACACATGTAAAATGTATGGGATTACCTGCCATGGGGGGAGGGAGTGGAGGGAGGGAGGGGATAATTTGGAAAAATGAATAAAAAAAAAAATCTATCACAAGAGCTTTGGAATATCCCTTGCTATGAAGTACCCTCCTTCCTCTGGAATGTATTTAAGTCTCTGTGCTCCTCAAAACAGCACTGCCGTTGTGTGAATTATATGTTAGTGTAGGTCTGAGTGGTGTATTTATTGGGTCTCTTTTTCCTCTCTTCGTTTTTTCCTCTTCCCCAATGATAGTTTTTGTATTAAACTAATTCCTACTGTTTAACATGTTACTTTCAGCACCCAAACTCATTAAGCAGTTGTTTTCCTCAACATCCTTGATTGGCTCTTAGGCCTCTCCTTAAACATAAATTAGCCCCCCTGAAAAGGATTTAACCCATTATGACAGCTGCTCTTATATTGGGGGACAAAAGGAAGGGCATTGTGAATCCAGTTGTAAAAAGTAAGGGTCGTCTACATCCTTTTAGGAAGGACTCCCTTATGCCAAAAGACTACTTCAAAACAATTGCTCAGCAATTAGAATCCCAAAAAGAGACTCAGATGAACTGCGACTATATGCCTTAGGCTAGAAGTCAATCAATAAACAAAGGTCCGATTATCTGCCAGTTGAATTGAGGCTGAATGAGGCTCTGAGACAGGAGCAGGATAAGGTGATCTCTTTTGTGCCATGGCCTTATTCTGGTTCTCATTCCTATCTTCCCCCTATCCCCACCAAGCTCTGTTGAGCTGAATCTGCAGCTTGGTGGAGACATAACTGTGTTGTTAGATGGATAATGTCCAAAATAAAGGAGCTATTATTGGACTACATTGGTGTTCAATTCTGAGCACAATAGTTTCACAATAACATTGACAAGCCAGAAGACATTCAAATGAGAGAAACCAGGAGTTTAGTGTCCTGGTTTGATTTTCTACTGGTTACTTTGAACTTAATCCTTTGTGCCTCAGTTTCCTCATTTGTAAAATGTTGAACTAGATAATCTTCTTGGTCCATCCCATCTCTAATAAATTGATGGTTCTGATGAGGAGAAGGACCATCTCAGAGAGGGATCAGTTGAACAAGATTGGAATGATTGTTCTAGAAAAGAGCTGGTAAGTAGCATGGGTGAGGAAAAGAGCAACCAATGGCTTTCTTTAAGTATGTGAAGGTCAGAGGATTATCCATTGTGTGACCTAGACAAGTCATTTAACACCTCTGTCCTAATTTCCTTTTGTGTAAAACCAGGATAATGAAACTTCCAGGTTTGTGGTAGCAAACAAATGAGATAGCATATAACACTTTATGGTCCTTAAAGCAATATACAAATGCTAGCTATTATTATTATTATTATTATTATTTTTAATCATATGAAGGAGGACAGAATTTGGGAATCAAGGAGTGGAAATTTCAAGAAAGTACATTTAGATTCAATGTAACAATTAGAGCTGCTCCAGAGCAGAAAAAGCAGCTTTGGGAGGATTTCCTTTCATCCTAGGTCTTTGAGAGGGGTGTAGCTGACCACTTGGTTGGGGAATGACATAGGGGAAAGGATGTTGTAGAAAACACCTTTGTTCAAATACAGAATGGATTAAGTGACATATTTGGAGATGAATGCTGAAACTTGGTGAAATTGTTCCTTAGCTGCTTATGCTAAGCTGTCATTAATATGATCATATTTTCAGAGTTCCAAGTTGGGACACGTGGTCTCAGTGAAGAAATCAGGATCATCTCAGATTTCCTGGGATGATTGTCACTGTAACTATGCATAACCAAGAGAAAGACCAATAGGAACTTTATGGTGGGTGGACAGTGGGGAAGAGAGAAAACTTAGAGCCTCCCATGTGGGTCATGGTGAGTCAGGCCCATTGACTCTGTCCCAGACCTGTTTCTGGGCTTTCGTCAGTTACTCCCTAAAGTATTTGTCAGAACTGCACCCCTACTCCAGGGCAAATTTTTTTTATAAAAAATGTGAGGCTGTTCTTGTTTTGCAAAAGACAGAGTTGGGAGGGGGAACCCAAAAATTTTAATTTCCTTCCAGTGAGACTCATCTGATTCCTCAGATGCAGGGAGGGATATGCAGGTGCACAAAAATATATCCTACTTCCTGCACTGAGCCCTGGGCAATGTTTGCATCATTTGGATGCTAGTTTACTTTGAGATCCTAAAATGATCAGATTTCAGATGAGTCATTGCAGGATTAGGTGGAGAACTGTGCCCCAGTCCCTCTCAGCTTTATTTTTGCTTTAATTTTTTTTTGGAAAATAGCTTTTATTTCTTCATTTAAGAAATATACTTTTATTCCTCCCCTTATAACTATACCTTATAATAAAATATAGGCAGTAGGTGGCACTGGGGAGACAAGACAGGCTGAGCTGTCAATCATTCATTGACTCCTCAGAATATACAATTTGCTTCTATGAATGGAATACTATGATACATGTAATGTTGCACATCCAAAGTCCTCCCACCTCTTCACAGAGATAGAAGTATATTTTCTCAAATCTTCTTTGCCAGTGAGAAATACGAGATAGATTGGGAGTGGGAAAGATCCAGATTCAGATCCTGCCTCTGATACATGTTAGCTGCGAGGCCATGGACTTAAACTTAAACCACTTAAACTTTAAGTTGGAGAGAAGGTGCTGACTTGCATTGTTGGAGTTTCCTCTTTGGGAAATGCCTTTTTGTTGTTCAGTCATGTCCAACTTTTCATATCCCCATTTGGGGGATTTTTTGATCCAGTTATTGGACTTCTTTCTCCGACTCATTTTACATATGAGGAAACTGAGGCAAACAGGGTTAAGTGACTTGCCTGGGATCACACATCTAATAAGTGTCTGAGGACAGATTTGAACAAATGAAGAATAATCTTTTTGATTCTACATTGGTAGCAGTGTGTGTAAAGATAGTCAAGGAAATGAGCATTTATTAAGCACCTGTTCTGTGCCAAGGACTGTGGTAAATACTTCAGATGCAAAGAAAGGCAAAAACAATCACTGCTCCCCAGATTATTCACGATGTAATGGAGGAGACAAAATGCAAATGATTATATACAAACAAGTCATACAGAATACATTGGAAATAATCTCAGAGGAAAGGCATTAGCGTTAAACTGCTGTCTCTTTTAAAAGAAGAAATATTAAAGATAAAAATCCAGTGTAACAGCTAGTTTTAACTTACCCTAATCATTACATTTCATCTAATCCCATAATTTAGAATATACAAAATCATCAAGCTCCATTGCCTTGTCCTTATCACATGGCTTTTTTTTTTTTTTGTATCTTGGCTTCCCAGTAATGTTGGGTTTCATCAATAAACATTTAATAGGTGCCTACTGTATACACTGGATTAAGTGCTGGGAGTAAACTGCTGGAGCTGTAGTGGCCTTGCCCAGAACCGTATAATCCTTAAAGCTCCTGCTTGCTCTCAAATGTCATGATGCCAGGACTATATGCAAATGTGGAAGCCATTATAAAGATCTTAGATAATTATAATTTGCCAAAAGCTTTCACTGAATTATCTCATTCAATCTTCTTAATTGTATATGAAACAGTATTTTTTTAATCATTCCCATTTTATAGATGGATAATTCAATTTTCCAAGGAAATAAAACTGAGGACTAGATTTGGGGTATTTGGATAGTTAAGTTTGGTTCAATGGACTCCCAATCTGGAGTCAAGAAGATATGGGTTCAAATTCTCCCTCAGGTAATTCTTAGCTATATACTCCTGGGCAAGTTATTTAACCTCTATCTACTCAGTTTCTTCATAAGAAGGAAACAATAATACTTACCTCCCAGAGTTGTCATAAGGATCAAATGAGATCCTTTGAACACCTTAGAGTGCTATGTAAATTATTATTTGACCCTAAGGAAAAGGACTTGTCACTCATTCTTTATATTGGGAGCCTCTTAGAGGCTCATTTAAAATATTCATTTTGAACTTAAATACAAAAGAAAAAAAGAACATTTTCATGTACATAGTAGAACATAAGAGAAGAGCCAATATAAAACAATACATTTCTATTTCACGGAAACCTATATAATAAATCCTACAGATTGTTTTCAAAGCTATCCAGCTTTTCTGTGCTTCTTTCTAGGTTTTCTTTTATTCTATTCTCTGCACTTTTTATTTTTTCTCCGCCCACTCCCCTGCCTTAGAAAACTACAATTAAATGTGAGTATATATACATATTTACACACACACACACACACACACACACACACACACACACACACACACACACACATATATATATATATATATATCTCAAAACATACACAACATGGATACATTGTAAGGTTAATCTAGGTTTGAAATTTCCATTAAGCTTAAAGGTATAGACATAAAGGGAGTGAATACAAGTTTATTGCTGCTCAGAACCTTGATTCAAACAAGACATAAGGGAAGAGGAAACTTATAAAAATAATACACAATCAACAACAAACAGCGATTACCATAAATTGATATAAAGACAATATAAGAAACATGTGTATGTTGTAACATACATCACCACTCCAAGGAAGCACCAACACCTGAAGTTTTTGGCTGGGAGAATCCCTAGTCCCAACCATTCTGGGTGTCGGAGTGGGAGGGTCCCAGACAAGGTATACATTCCCTCCTGAGTGAGATTCTCAAAGTCCCTTTCCCACTAGGGGGTTCTTATAGACTGAAAACAAAGAAGGTACTATGTTAAATATTCTCATCTAATACATGACTCCTGAGACAAAGTAGTCTTCCGGGTACAAGGTGCTCCATCTTGAGCATCTACCAAGAAGAATATTTGTTCATTCCTTTAGAATGACTGTGTTTATTCAGGGAACTGGCTAGGTTTCCAAGGCAAACATAGGTCAGCAATAAAGGAAACTTGTTAATCAATGCACAGAAAAGATGGGCTTCCCTTCCTGTGCTTCCTAAAATTCCATCAGATAACTGCAAGCATATTCTCATGTTCTCAGCAAAAAGTTACACATAGGACATGGCTGAGACTCACTAGGATTTCTTACTAGGATTCCTTACATACACACACACACACACACACACACACACACACACACACACACACACACACACATATATATATATATATATATATATATATAAAGCATATGCATATAAAAACACACACATTCATACTTGTAATGCATATTTCTCCTTATCAGTTCTTTCCAAATTTTTTTCTCTTTCCCTTCCCTTTCCCCTCCCCAAGATAGTAAACAATTTGATATAAGTTATACATGTACACTCATTTAAAAAAAAATTACTAATCTTTTCTCTTGGAATATACCTCTCCAGTAGACTAGAACCAGCCTCTAACCTGGAAATGGCTGGAGCAGAACAGAACAAGCAAGAGATAGGAGAATCAGGACACAAACAGAAGTTTAATTAATTTCAAAAAGAGGAAAGCATTTTCCCTCCTAAAAGGGCAGGCTTAATATCATGAGGCAGGGCAGTACTTTATATACTTAAAAAAAAATACAAGCGGCCTAAGCCATGACATAATCATTCTCAGGTCCTCACAGTAGTATTTTTCATGGCAAGCTCATGCATGGACAACACAGGCATACCTCCTCCTGTGGGAACAGTCTCCAAGTTGATTGTCTAACAGCAAGGTACAGAACCAGAAGGAGCGGGAGTAAAATACCTGGTTTGGTTCACTTGGCAATTACAAGGAACAGAGATTGTAAGCATTTCAAGAGATGTGATAGATATTGGCTCTCAGGTCCCTTGAAAATAGAGGAAGCTGAAATCATAAAACTTTCAATGATTCCATGGCAAAGCAATACACTTTGCCAGAGGGTAAGATCCAGAGTGCAGAGGATTGTTGCTTTGCCAAACTCAGGGCATAGCCTACTTGCTAGGCCTTATCTCTGAGAAAAAGGGTTTCTCCAAAACATTTTGATATACCATATATCTTCCCACTACCATGCTTTATGCTCCAAATGTTCTCTTTCCTTCCCTCTCTTCATATGTTGAATTTCTATCTTTTAAAATACATTCTTTTTTATTATTAATTATAATTTTTATTTACCAGATTTTACAACATTGACAATTGCCAAACCTTTTGTTCCAATTTTTCCCTGCACGTGGCAGGTTGACCAATACATGTTAAAAATGTTAAAGTATAAATTAAATACAATACATGTATACATGTCCAAACAGTTGTTTTGCTGTATAAAAAGAATCGGACTTTGAAATAGTGTACAATTAGCCTGTGAAGGAAATGAAAAATGCAGGCAGACAAAAATAGAGGGATTGGGAATTCTATGTAGGGGTTCATCATCATCTCCCAGAGTTCTCTCGCTGGGTGTAGCTGGTTCAGTTCATTACTGCTCTATTGGAACTGATTAGGTTTATCTCATTGTTGACAAGGGCCATCTCCATCAGAATTGATCATCATACAGTATTGTTGTTGAAGTATATAATGATCTCCTGGTTCTGCTCATTTCACTCAGCATCAATTCATGTAAATCTCTCCAGACCTTTCTGAAATCATCCTGTTGGTCATTTCTCACAGAACAATAATATAAAATACATTCTTAACATAATGACTGGCACATAGTAAATATTTAATGAATGCTTTTCCTCATTTATTCATTAAAATCTAGTTCAGATAACCACATTCTCTATGAAGAACCCTTCCCTCTATCTCAAGTTAATAATTTGTTGAATGCAGTTAGGGGGTACAATACATGGAATACTGGGTCTAGAGTCAGGGATACTCATCTTTCTGAGTTCAAATCTGGCCTCAAACACTATGAGTTGTATGGCCCTGAGCAAGTCATTTAACCCTGTTTGGAAGAATGTTAAAGTTCAGATTACGAGAGAAAGAAGAGAGAGAGAGAGGAAGAGGTAGGAAAGTACTCTAACATATAATAACCCTTTTCCCTGTCCACTGGTACTTGGAGCAGAACCTCAATTTCCCCATCTGGCAAATGGATGTAAAAATATTTGTTCCATTTCCCCAGAGTGGTTGTAGGTAAAAGACTTTTTAAAATTTTAAATATTACAATTGTTGTTCTTTTTTTTCTCTCAATAGTATTTTATTTTTCCAAACACATGCAAAGATAATTTTCAACATTCACCTTTACAAAATCCTGGTGCTCTAAATTTTTTTCTAGCTCTCCCTTATTTCCCCCCTCCCCAAGACAGCAAGCAATTTGATATAAGCTAAATATATGCAATTCTTTTAAATGTTTTTCCATATTTATCAAAGTTTATCAGAAAAAATCAGAATAATAGAAAAAAAAACATAAGAAAAAGCAAGCAAGCAAACAAGCACTGCTGAGAAGAGCCAAATCCATCACAGTTGATCATTCCGTAATTTTATTGTTGTGCACAGTGTTCTCCTAGTTCTGCTCACTTTACTCAGAATCAGTTCATATAAGTCCTTGCAGACTTTTCTGAAATCAGCCTACTCATTATTTTTTTAAAAATTCCTTTTTTAGGATGTTAGTAAGCAGCCCTTCTTATAGTGGCTGACTGGATGCCCATGAGTTGGAGAATGGCTGAATAAGTTATAGTAAATGAATGTTATGGAATATTATTATTCTGTAAGAAATGACCAGCAGAATGATTTCTGAGAGGCCTGGAGAGACATGAATTGGTGCCGAGTGAAGTAAGTAGAACCAGGAGAATGCTGTGCACAGCAATGCCAAGATTATGTGATGATCACTTCTGATGGGCTTGACTTCAACAATGAAGTAATTCAGGCAAGTTCCAAAGATCTTGTGATGAAGGGAGCCATCTGCACTTAGAGCAAAAACTGTGGGGGCTGAATATGGATCAAAACAATTTAAACTTTTTTATTGTTTGCTTCATTTAATTTTCTTTCTCATTTTTTCTTTTTTGATCGAATTTTTCTTATGCAGAACAATAATTGTGGAAATATATATAGAAGAATTGTAGATGTTTAATATATATTACGTATCTTTTAGTAGCAGCAAAGAATTGTAAGTTAAGGGAATGCCCATTAATTTGGGAATGATTGAACAAGGTGTGATTTATGATTATGATGGAATACTATTGTGCTATAAGAAATGACGAACAGGACATCTTCAGAAAAACCTACAAAGACTAAATGTGAACTGATGCAAAGTGAAGTAAGCAGAACCAGGAGAACATTGCACACAGAAACAACAATCTTGTATGATGATCAACTTTGAATGAGTTATTTAATATCTGCAATTATTTTAAACAATTCTGAAGGACTTTTCATCTTCAGAGAATGAACTTACGGTGCCTAAATGCAGATTGAAACATACTTTCCCCTCTTTAAACTTGGTTTGTATTTTGGTTTTTTTGTTATTTTTGGTGTGTTGTCTTTTACAACATGATTAATATGGAAATATGTTTTGCCTGACTGCACATGTATAACTGATAGCAAATTGCTTGCCTTTCTCAGTGAGAAGAATGGAGAGGGAGGGAAAAAAATTAGAACATGAATTCTTTTAATGAATTAAAATATAGAAAAATAAAATATCAAAATATATATATATATATATATATTGTATAACTTGCCATCTAGGGGAGGGAGTGGGGGGAAGGGAGGGAAAATTTTGGAATACAAGATTTTGCAAGGGTGAATGTTGAAAATTATCTATGTATATGCTTTGAAAATTAAAAGCTTTAATAAAAATGCCTTTTATTTTATTTTTTCTGGTTGTTCCATGTACATTCATTTTTTAAAATACACATTTCTTTATGAATCATGTTGGGAGAGAAAAATCAGAACAAAAGGGCAAAGTCATCAGACCAACTCCCCCACCCCCACACAGAGATTAAGGAATTTACCAGGGTCATACAGTGAATAGCCATTGGAACTGGCTTGAATCACCTCACTGTTGAAAAGAGTCCCGTCCATTAGAATTGAACACTGTATAATCTTGTTGCTGTGTACAATGTTCTCTTAGTTCTACTCACTTCACTTAGTATCAGTTCATGTAAGTCTCTCCAGGTCTTTCTGAAATCCTGTTGATTATCAGAATAATGTTTTTAATGTATTAAAGAATACGTAGAATTACAAAGGAAACCAATTATATTTAGTTATCAAAATATTTATAAAAACCAGGTTTACAGACTCCAGATTATGAATCTCAATTTTATAGACTCCCTTCTCCTCTTTCTCAACTCTTTTCCTTAATTGTGACTGGGGTTTTTCATGGCTGACTCTAACACACTGGGAGTCCCTGCCTAATTTACAATTTCAGTATTTCTCTTAGTAGGCAGCATGTTGTAATAAGAAGTAAGCTGGATTTAGAGGTTAAAGTTTTGAACCCTGTCACCTACTAACTTTATGACGTTGGGAATATTGCTTGACTTCTGTGGACCTTGGTTTCATATGTCACCTACTATATTCCAATTGAGGTCTAAGCTATATGTATAGCATACACACACACACACACATTTAGCTAGGAAAAGCTTCTAAGTAAATAGGTAAATTGAATAGTATAAGTTCAACAGCTTTGTACAGATCAGATTAAAAGGCACAGTCCCTAGCTAACAAGGATAGCCCAGAGCTTTTCCTGTGGACTTATAAATTTTGTGGCTAATAAGTCTGAAATTAGAACTTTTCTTGGTGCTTTCATATTTTTTTAGCCTCAGCTTCTTCCAGCTCATCTCCTAGCTCAGCCTCATCCCAGCTAAGGAAAAGTGGGCCCTGGTAAGACCAGATAATCCTTCCAGACATTGAGGGATACAGTAAAGTCTAGAACCCAGAAATCCTGACTTGTAACCAAGCTGATCCATCAGAACATTCTGATTTCATAGGGTTGAAGTGGCTATATCACTTTACAGACTTTTTGGTCCTAGTCAAAGGGATGAAAATTGTACACTCCTGACCAGATCTCATTTGAGTCTAGGGAATTAATGCTATTATTTGGAGCCAAAACCTTGGGCTGGGTACTTGAATTCTCTTCACTGGAGAACCATTTCCATCCCTGATTCCCAATTGGCATTGCTTTGAATATTTGAAGCAAAGGTAAATTGTAAATGATGACTGCCTCAAAGGGCAAAATGATAAATGGATATTTAAATAGACCCTGTTTTCCACCTTGCAGCTTTTGAGAAATTGTTCTTTTATCATATCCTGGAAATGAATTTGTCCTTCCCAAGGCAATAACACAATAGAGCCAAAGGCATTTTCCTGCCTCTATTCTTTTCTTCTTTCCATCCTATCCTTCATTCAATGTCAAAATAATCTTATACATTAATCTATTTGTGTCACTCCTTTAGTGATTTCCTATTACTGAGATCAAATTCTTTTACCATTCATTCAGAATCCTCTATCACCTGGAATCACTTTGACCTTGCCTTTCTTTCTTTTTTAAAATAGCATTTTTTATTAAAATATATGCAAAGATAGTTTTTAGCATTCACCCTTGCAAAATCTTGTGTTCCAAAAATTTTCCCACCTTTTCCCGCAGCGCTTCTTCTAGATAGCAAGTAATCCAGTATATGTTAAACATGTGCAGTTCTTCTAGACATATTTCCACTTTATCATGCTGCACAAGAAAAATCAGATTAAAAAGGAAAAAAAAATGAGAAAGGAAAAAAGCAAGCAAACAACAAAGGTGAAAATATTATGTTGTAATCTACATTCAGTCCCCATAGTCCTCTCTCTGGATACAGATGGCTCTCTCCATCACAAGTCTATTGAATTGATCTAAATCACCTCATTGTTGAAAAGAGCCAAGTCTATCACAGTTAATCATCACATAATCTTGTTGTAACTGTGTATAATGTTCTTTTGGTTCTACTCACTTCACTCAGCATCAGTTCATGGAAGTCTCTCCAGGCCTTTCCGAAATCATCCTGCTGATCACTTCCTATAGAACAATAATATTCCATAACAGTCATACACCACAATTTATTCAGCATTCTCCAACTGATGGGCCTCCACTCAGTTTCTAATTTCTTGCCACTACAAAAAGGGCTGCACATTTTTGCACATTTTTTCCCTCGTTTAAGGGCTCTTTGGGATATAAGCCCAGTAGAAACACTGATGGGTCAAAGGGTATGCACAGTTTGCTAGCCCTTTGAGCATAGTTCCAGATTGCTCTCCAAAATGGTTGGATCAGTTCACAATTCCACCAACAATGTATCAGTGTTCCAGTTTTCCCACATCCCCTCCAACATTCATCATTATCTTTTCCTGTCATCTTAGTCAATCTGAGAGGTATGTAGTGGTACCTCAGAGTTGTCCTAATTTGCATTTCTCTGATCAATAGTGATTTAGAACATTTTTTTCATATGCTTTAAAACCATAGAAATGGTTTTAATTTCTTTGGCCTTTCAAGCATTACTTCATATTACACACCTGGGCACTATTTGGAACAGCTGGTGCAGTGGATAGGGTGCTTGGCTCTGGAGTCAGAACGGCTCATCTTCTTGAGTTAAAATCTGGCTTCAGACACTTAACTAGCTGCATGACCCTGGGCAAGTCACTTAATCTATTTGTCTCAGTTTCTTTATCTGTAAAATGATCTGGAAAGGGAAATGGCAAAACGCTTCAGTATCTTTGCCAAGAAAACTCCGAATGGGATCATGAAGAGATTACATCTGAAAACCAAAAAAGTGCACTATGTGTTCCAGCCAAATTAGTTTTCTATTCCTAAATATATGCTGTGTCTTTGCTCACCCTGTGTCTCAAGCCTGCAATATTCTTCCTCTTCTTTATTTGTGGAATTTCTGTTCATCTTTCAGATGGCACCTCTTTCATGAGTCTTTCTCTATATTAATGTAAGCTGTAAAATTCTTGAGGGCAGAACCCATCTTTGCTAACTACCTAACACTATATAAAAGGAAATTTTGCTAGTCTCCTAGGCATATCCAGAACAGAAACAAAAATAAAATAAATGTAGCAGAGCAAGACAAAGGTAGCTTTGTTACATGGCTAGTGGAGTGTACCAGAGAACTGGTACTTTGGTGTGAGGGCTTGCCAAACCATTTTCAGGGCTGCTCTTCCACCTTTGGTATCTACCCGGCACTCAACTCTCATCTTCAGCTCCAAGAAGCTGTAACAAGAAGAGTGGTCACAATTTGGTAAATCTGTCTCAGCAGACAGATTAAGCCAGATTAAGGTTAACCCATGACTCACAAATTTGTTGGTGAGTTACTAGGGTGTTTATCCCAAGCATATGAAAGGACTTCCTCTGGCAGAATGGGCAGATGTGAACAATTTATTCCAGTGGCCATGAAGTCGACTTGATCAGACATGGAAGATGCCAAGGTCATCCACTGCATCCCAGGTAATAGGACTTTTGTCCTATCACTAGACTCTGCTAACTCTGGAAGAGAGAGTGAGGCTGATTACTGCATAATTCTGCCTCACTTAAATCGAATTTATTTATGAGTTAAAAGACATTACTCATACCATTTTTACTCACCATGTCTGGTGCAACAGACAAGTGATGAAGCATCAGATGCAGCACACTGGGAGCTGTAGTCACAACTCTGCACAGAGGTGGCCCAGATCATAGGGTCATCTTCTCACTGGACTGAAGCAGCAGTGAAGCAGCCCCCTGAGTATCTCAGTGTCCTTTTTAAAGAACTGCACTGCTCGCCTCCTAGTGTGAGGAAGAGACTAGAAAAGGTGTCCTATTAAAATAGCAGGAAAAGTTAATGATAAATGTTGGATGGAATGTAGTTGGGACACTAATTAATATATTGTTGGTGAAGTCACTAAATGATCTTACCATTCTGGAGATCAATTTGGAACTATGTTCAAAGAGCTATAAAACTATACATACTCTTTGATCCAGCAGTCTCACTACTGTATCTGTATCCCAAAGAGACCATAAAAGGGGGAAAGGACTCATATATGCAAAATGTTACAGCCTTTTTGTAGTGACAAGGAATTGGAAATTGAGTCGATACTCTTCAGTTGGGGAATGACTGAATAAGTTATGGGTGTATAAATGTAATGGTATATTATTGTTCTAGAAGAAATGATGAGCAGGCTGATTTCAGAAAAGCCTGGAAAGACTTACATGAACTGATTCTGAGTGAAATGAGCTGAACCAAGAAAACATTGTATATAGTAACAACAAGATTATGTGATGATCGGCTGTGATGGATGTGGCTTTTCTCAGCAATGCAGTAATCCAAGACATAGACTTGGGATGAAAAATGCCATCTGCATCTAGACCGAGGACTATGGAGACTGAACGTGGATGGAAGCATCCTTCTTTTTTATTTGTTTGTTTGCTTTTTCTCCCTTTTGGTCTGATTTTTCTTGTACAACATGACAAATGAGGAAATATGTTTAAAAGGACTGCATATATTTAATTTATATCAAATTGCCTGCTCTCTTGGGGAAGAAGGAAAGGGAGAAAGGAGAAAACTTTGAAACATCAAATCTTTAAAAAGTGAATGTTGAAAACTATCTTTATATGTATTTGGAAAAATAAAATACTTTTGAGAAAAAAGAAAGGAATAAGTGTCCTAAAAATTGTCTTTTTCACCCAGTCACAGCCTGTTTACTGAAGCAGTGAATTGAAACCCCCCAAAATATACAAAAACTTTTGTGAAGATAACTCCACTCGCCATTGGTACATGAAATGCATGCATACTTATGAATAAGAAATCCAGGAGATGCAAAAGATGAACAGCTCTTTCTGTGAGAGAATTTAGGTGTTTGACATCCAAATAGCAACCCTGAATAAAACAAGACTGGCAAATAAGGGCCAGCTTACAAAGTTGGACTATATATATGTGTTTTTCTGGAGTGGCTATAATAATGGGGAGCACTATGAAGTTGGCATAGGTTTGACAATCAAAACAATCTACTATTAAAATGGCAGGAAAAGATAATGATAAATGTTGATAAACTTGAATGCTTCCCCAAAGGAGTAAATGACAGGATCATGACAGTGTGACTTGTACCATGATACCATCACCAGTGCATATTCTCCCACCATAATGAACCCTGATGAGTCAAAGAAAAATGACTTGGAGAACTTCATCACCGATGCGCCAAAAGAGGACAAGCTTATAATTCTGGCTGACTTTAATGCCAGAGTAGGTACAGATTATCAGGCATGGCAAGGAGTCCTTAGGAGGAATGGAATTGGAAATGGCAATAGTACTGATTACTTAATATTGAATACTCATGCAACTCATGACCTCATCACCTATACTGTCTTTCATTTATCTGAACTCAATATAACTTCATGAATGCACCCTTGCACCAAACATTGACATTTATTAGACTATGGCATTGTGAGGAGAGGAGATAGATAGGATGTGAAAGTCAAAAATAGGGTGTGTGGCTCAGAGTGCTGGACTAATCAAAGACAGCTTTTCCAAGCAAAATATTTTCATTCAACAAAAGTGGAAGTCCCAAGACAACTACCACAAGACTTAATGTCAACAGACTAGAGCACTTTTCTATATGGGAGAGTAGGCACAGGTTGTTAAGTTTCAATCTCCTTATTTTTTTCATATTAATGGGACCAGTTTCTCAGACTAGGGTAAGAGAGCAAATTAAATAAATTATGGCTTCTGCTATATCCAGTTCCAAATATTTGTTTGGCATGCTTGTTTGGCTCTTTAAGCCCTTCATAATGTGGTTCCTTGCTCCTTTCCAGTCTTCTTACACCTTAGCTGAAGTCTGTGATTTTATAACATGGGCTTCTTTGTCATTTTTCAAGCATGTCCTGATGAAGTACTTTCATTGGCTATCCCCCAACCCTGGAATTCTCTCCTCCTTCATCTCTGCTTCTCAGCTTCCTTTGCCTTTTTTTTTTTTTTAATCTCAGATAAAATCTTGCCTTTTGCAAGACGTTATTTCCAATCTTCCTTAATTTTAGTGCTTTCCCTTTCAAGTTGTCTCCCAATTTATCCTAAATATAGCTTGCCTATGCACATGTATTTGCAAATTTCTCCCCCCACCATTATTACACTGTGCACTTCTTTAGAGTAGGGAATATATTTTGCCTTTCTCTGTTTTCCCAGCACTTAGCACAATGCTCTGCACATAGTCCATGCTTAATGAATGATTATTGACTGACCATTAATATAAGACACAGTTAAAAAAAGGTCTTAGAAAGTCATTTCTTCATAAAGAAATTTTGGAGAGAAGCAGATAGTTACTTCCTTTTAAAAGCAATTTTTACCTGTTTATTTTTATTTTCTCAATTTAAATATTTTATTTCTCAATTATATTTTAAAACAATTTTTAACATTTCTTTTTTAAAAATTTGAATTTCAAACTTTCTTTCCCTCTCTTCCCTTCTTAAGGCAAACAATTTGATGTAGGTTATACATGTGCAATCATGTAAAGCATATTTCCATATTAGTCATGTTGTAAGAGAAAACACAGACCAGAAAAAAGATCAAGAAAAATAAAGTTTTTTGTTTGTTTGGTTTTTTTAAGTATGCTTTGATCTGCATTGAGATTCCATCATTCTTTCTCTGGAAGTGGATAGCATTTTTATCCTAAGTCCTTTAGAATTATCTTGATTGTTGTATTGCTAAATTATCCACAACATTTTTATCTTAAGTCCTTCAGAATTGTCTTGGATCATTGTATTGATAAGTTATTCACAAATGATCATAGTATGATATTACTGTTACTATGCACACTGTTCTGGTTTTGTTCATTTCACTTTGCATCAGGTTATCTAAGTGTTTCCATGTTTTCCTGAAAGAATCCTTGAAATTTCTTATAGCACAAATAGTATTCCATTACATTTAAGTACCACAATTTGTTCATCCATTCCCCAATTGATGAAAATCCTCTCAATTTCCAATTCTTTGATATCATGAAAAACATTGCCATAAGTTTATATGTATTCTTCCTTTTTTCTTTTCCTTCCTTCCTTTTCCTTCCTTCCTTCCTTCCTTCCTTCCTTCCTTCCTTCCTTCCTTCCTTCCTTCCTTCCTTCCTTCCTTCCTTCCTTCCTTCCTTCCTTCCTTCCTTCCTTCCTTCTTTCCTTCCTTTCTTCCTTCCTCAATTGGGATTAAGTGACTTGCCCAGGGTCACACAGCTAGGAAGTATTAAATGTCTGAGGCTAGATTTAAACTCAGGTCCTCCTAACTCCAGGGCTGGCATTCTATCCACTATACCACTATATTCTCTTTTTTCTTTCTTAAATCTCTTTAGGATATGGAGCTAGTAGGAGCATCGTTAGGTCAAAGTATGCATAGTCTTATAGTTCCTTTGAGCACAGTTCCAAATTGTTCTCCAGAATCTTAGTAGTTCACAACTCTATTAACAGTGTATTAGTATCCTAATTTTTCCACATCCCCTCCAACATTTGTCATTTTGATTTTCTGTTATCTTAGCCAATCTGATAGGTGTGGAGTGGTACCTCAGAGTTGTTTTAATGTACATTTTTCTAATCAATAGTGATTTAGAATATTTTTTCAAATAGTTACTTCCATTGGCAGGGCCAGATTGACAACAGTTCCTTAGAACCATGGAGAAAAAGTATTATTTTGGGCTCTTTATATTTGGGTCCCTATTCAAGACTTCCAAGAACTCTGGATTCATTTAGGATTGACCTAGACCCTCTGGACCACAGCTGATGGAAACAGTCCCCCTGGGTGAATTCCAAGGTGGATTGGCCCTAATGGGAACAAACCCAAGAGAACAGTGCAGTTAGAATGATAAAGAACTACTCTATTTTTAGTTTACCAAACTCAGGACAAGGGCTAACTAACCATTTGGTCACAGTTGGATAAAACAGTGTCTCAACTGGTCTGAGGGCAATTATGATTTTGGTGTCACAGTGAGATCTATGGTATAGAGATGCCCAGAATGTCTCACATTAAGAGCCTCAGTTTAGTAAATTGCTTCAGAGGCTGGTAACAGAGTGATCTTTGCTCTCCAGCTCATCCCAACATATGGTCTTTACTTACCTCCTTCTAAGGTACCTAATGTGATCAGTTTTCTATCTGTATATATTTCCCTTGTCAGCTTGGCTTGGGAAGTGGTGCTCCACCCTGGTGCCCTAGGGTGGTACCTTGAAGTGCAGGTAAATGAATAGTACTATGTAGTGAAGCAAGGGGAAAGGCTCTCAAATGTGGGAGTCACCCAGAGGGTGGAGCCCCAAACTTGTTTATAGGACTCTTGATCCGCTGAGACCGTCAGATTAAAGGCACCATCCCTACCAGAGCTGTCACAGCAAGCCACCTACTTGGGGAGCAGCTGTCCATGTCAGAAACTGATTGAAGAGTGTTTTCAACCAGAGGGATTATTGTGGCATGGAGAACCTGGTGTCTGAGGGACTGTCCTTCCATCCTCACCAGGTAATAGTGCCCACTGAGCTAATGGACAGACCCAGTGTAGGTTCTAGAAGTCTAGGCTCAGCTTAGACTGGGTAGAATTTTCAACTGTCTGGAGAAAGTAGAACATGTGTCTTTGGGCTGAGGGGAGATATGGGACGTGGGATCAACTGGACTCTGACCTGGTTTGGATGTAGTCATAGTTATTGGAGGGACTATGTCCAAAAAAACTGAAGCAAGAGAATCAGAGATGGAGCAGTATTAAGTTTTGGCTAGCACAGCCTTTCTTCTTCATTATAGTTTGCCTGATAATCACACTCATTTGAGATATCTCCTCCCTGAGAGAGAAAATGAGGGGGATTTCCCTCAGGATGGGAGATTAGCCTCTCCCACTGGAGTAAAATAGGTAACAGGCCAATAGCCCATGGGTCTCTCAGTCCTTGCCAAGGGGCCCTAGAATTCTGTGTGACATTCCATGTAAATCACCCTACTTTTGAGTAGTGGACAGACTTTGAGAGTTGAAGTCAAGGAGAAATGGGTTCAAATTCCAGCTCTCACACTTAACAGGAAGGTAATTATGGACAAGTCACTCAGCCAATCTGAGATTTTTTCCTTATTTATGGAACAGGAATATAATAATAATAACTAAATATTGGGCATTGTGAAACTTCAATAGGAAAATGTGTATAAAGCTTTTTGCAAACTTTAATACATGCTATAAATGTCAGTTATCGTTATAATTAATGGAACTGAAACTGGAGAGTCAGGCAGGGAGAAGACTCCCTAACTCTCCATGATGCTCCAGGTCTAATTCCCTCCTGAGAAGACCCTCCCATATCCCTGTTTGTGCCAAACCCTGAGTAGGCTGGTGGGCAATCAAAATTCAATGGCAGGTGAAGCAGTATTGTATGGGGAAACTAGCATCAACTCCAGAATCAGAGAATTCGGCTTCAAATCTTATTTCTGATGATTATTTATGATCTTGGATGAGCCATTGAGTATACTGAGTCTGTTTCCTTATCTGTAAAATGTAGATGTTGGATTAAATTGACTCAGAGCTCAAGATCTATGTGAAATCAATGATCATGGTGTATTCTGTCTCATTCTTTCATTCTGTGCCTTTGGAACCATGGAGATTGTGTTTCGGGGATCTGGGGATGGAACTGAACTAATTACAGACAAATTTCTTTGGTCTAGTAGGAGCCATAGGGACATTTCATAAAGAGTAATAGGTGAGGATTTCTTTCTGTAATGTGTAGTCTTTCTCTCTCAGAAGAGAAATTTAGAGCTCGAAAGAACTTTAGACATTTCATCTGACTCATTTTATAGGAAAGGAAACTGAGATCTGCAGAAATTAAGTAGTTTGTCTATCACCCCAGAAGCAAATAAACATTAGAGAATGGATTTGAACTCAGGATTTATGACTTCAGAACCGGGGCTTCTACTATTCTACTATTGTTCTACTATAATAAGATTCCCCCTAGGATTCATCCCATCCTAGACTAGATCCTTCTATTAAGCAGATATGAGGTAGCACCATTCATTAATATTAGAATTTTAAACGTTGTATCTGTGGTGAACTTGATCCCTGATTCCACCCCTTCCCAATTAAGACTCCAGAAAAAAGTCAAAGGAAGGAGGGGGTTGTGGCCTCCCCCAGATATGACTGAAATAACTTCCTGCCACAACGGCTCCCTCTGTGTCCTACCTCTGCCTCAGAACAACCAGTCTAACTCACCTTCTTTCATTGAATGTTTCTCACTCCATTCCCAGTTTCTAGAGGCTGCTGAGACTGAGGATACATATAATAACAACAGCTGGCATTTATAAAATGTTTTAAGGTTTGGAAAATACTTTACAAATATCATCTTATTTGATACTTGGAACAATCTTGGAATCCCAGAACCTAGGCCCATAAATTCAGCCTCCTCCTCCTTATTTTACATCATTAAAAAATTTGCATTTTATTTTCCCCCAGTTACATGTAAAACAATTTTAAATATTTGTTTTTTAAGTCTTGAATTCTAGATTCTCTCCCTGTCTCTCTTCCCACCCCTTCCTCCATTGAGAAGGCAAGCAGCTTGATGTAGGTCATACATTTGTAGCCATGCAAAACATTTCCATATGTTCCATAAAATCCATGTTATGGATGAAAAGAGAACCCCATTCCCCCACAAAACCTCAAGAAAAATGAAGAAAGTAAAAAAAAATGTATGTTTCAATCTGTACCCAGACATTATCAATTGTTTCTCGGGGGATAGATAGCATTTTCTTTTAATCATTTAGTTTTTTTTTTCTCCAGTTACTTGTAAAACTAATTTTAACATTTGTTTTCAAAACTTTTTGAGTTCCAGATTTTCTCCTTTTCTCCCTCCCTATCTCCACTCATTGAAAAAGCAATGTGAAATCTTGTAAAACATTTCCATAAAAGCCATGTGGTAAAAGAAAATATAGATTACCCCCAAAAAACACCCTCAAGAAAAAAAAGTAAAAAAAAAAGTAGGCTTCAATGATGGATAACAGTTTTCATGCTAAATTCTTCATATTTGTCTTAGAATATTGTATTGCTGAGAATAACCAAGTCACTCATAGCTGATCATCTTACAATATTGCTATTACTTTGTATACAATATGTTTCACTTTACACAAACTCATGGAAGTCTTTCCAGGTTTTTCTGAGAATCTGCTCATCATTTCTTATAGCACAATAGTATTCCATCGTAATCACACACCATAATCTGTTCAGTCATTTCCCAATTAATGAGCATTCCCTCAATGTCCATTTCTTTGCCCCTAAAAAAGAGATGCCATAAATATTTTTGTCCATATGCATCCTTTTTCTTTTTTATCTTTTTTTTTGGGGGGATACATACTTTGTAGGGATATTACTAGGTAAAAGGGCATGCATGGTTTTGTAGCCCTTTGGACATAGTTCCAAATTGCTCTTTAGAATGGTTGAATCAATTCATAATTTCACCAACAGTGTATTCATGTCTCATTTTCCCCACATTCCCTCCAATCTTTGTCATTTACCATTTCTGAATCATTAGCCAATTTAACAGCTACTACTTCAGAATTATTTTAATTTTCATTTCTCCAATCGTGAGTTAGAACATCCTTTTATATGGCTATAGACAACTTTTATTACTTCATTTGAAAACTGTTTATAACTTTTGATTATTTATCAGTTGGAGAATGGAATTCAGCCTTCTTCTATGGTGTGCCATGCTGCTCTCCAATTATAGCAGCCCTATGATTAATAACAGCTGTACTAGCAAAGTAGAAAGCTGGTCTTGGAACAAGGGAAACTTGGTTCAAGTCCCACCCCTGATGCATATCGGTGGGCAAGATCCTGGACAAGTTTGTAACCACTCAGTTTTCTTTATTCTGATTGTTCAGTTGTTCAGTCATGTCTGACTTGTCAAAACTTCATTTAGGTTTTCTTGGCAGAGATACTGGAGTGGTTTGCTATTCAACTCACTTTACAGATGAGGAAACAGAGGCAAATAATGTTAAGTGACTTACTCAGAGTCACACAGGTAGTGTGTGCCTGTGACTGGATTTGAACTCAGGAAGATGAGTCTTCCTGATCCCGGGGCCAATGTGTTGTCCACTGTACACCTACCTTCCCTACTCTGTTCTCTAGGGCAGAATTTTTTAATCTTTTCTTAACGTCCCTTTTTGGTCAAGAAAATTTTATGTGACCTGGATATATAGATATATAAAATAGTCTACAAATCAAACACTGGCAATCATAATTTCACAACTTCCACATTAAGTTGTGAGACTCTATATGGGGTCATGAACCACAATTAAGGGAACTTGATCAGACTATAAATTGCAGAATAGTGCTGTCTACAATGGTAGAGAGATTTCTTCCCCTAGACTTCCCAATAAAATCCCAGATCTAGTAAAAAACAAGGACAACTATTCCCATTTCTATAATATCTTAAAGTTTCCAGATATTTTCTACATGATAGGGGAAATGGAACAAGCATGTATAATGTACCTACTATGTGCCAGACACTGGTCTGAGTACTTTACAAATGTTATCTCATTTGATCCTCGCAACATCCCTGGGAGGTAGGTGTTATTATTATCCCCATTTTACAGTTGAAGAAAATTAGTTAGATGGAGGTGAAGTGATTTGCCCAGGATCACATGGTTATTATGTATCTGAAGCAGCATTTGAACACAGGTGTTGTGATCCCATCACAGGTCTTGTGATTAAACTCTATAGCACCTGGAATCTGAAGGAAAGCTTGTATGTTGAGCAAGACTTAAGAATAAAGATGAAAGGGTGGTTGCAGAGCCAGAAAACCCAGATCCACTGACATTCCAGTGGTTACCAGAGGGAACATTTTTAGACTTGTAAGACATCTTGAAGATTTCGGTTGGGTTCTATAGTATTACTAAGGTATATTTTTTGTTAAATGAACTAACCTGACTGTCATATAATATTGCATTTATGGGAAATTACACAATCAATTCATTTAGCATTTCCTAGCCCCTAGACTGGTTTCTGCTATGAGTTGAGGTGTCTTGGTGGTTTCATTCAACTCCTTCCTGCTGGAAAGGGGTGATGGGATCTTGCCCCAGGAGGCAGAAGAAGAGCTGGAGAATCAGGGAGGAAACCCAGAACTGGCTCTGCAGTGGATTATTATACAGGATGTCTGCTCTGCCCAACTTCAATTACTTCTTTCCCAGTTCATTAGGAACAATAGCTTTATCCATGGTCTTGCCTCTCCAATTATTCAAATATTCTTAGAGAGACTAGTCAGGTAGAGTAGTAGTCATGGTAGGTCCAGGCAGACATATTGCTGGGTCTCAGCCCCTTGCTGGGAAGAGACAGTGTGGTAGAATGGATAGAATGGGTAGTGTGGACAGAATGCCGGACCTGCAGTCATGAAAATCTGAGTTCAAAACTTACTTCTAACACTTATTAGCTGGCTGACTAGTTGGTCTCTCTAAGTCTCAGTTTTCTTATCTGTGAAATGAGTATTATAAGATCAGTAGTCCCCTACTTCACCAGGTTGTATAAGGACTTAATGAAGGGGAAGCATCCTGTTACACTGCCTCTATGGTCAGAGGAACCACTTTGGTTTTCTAGCCCTAGATCTATGATTGTAGGATCCTAAATAATGGATGTAATCAATAAATCAACAGGCATTTATTAAACACCTGTTATTTGTGCCAAGTATTGTACTATTGTACTAGGCTCTGGGGATTTAAAGATAAAAAGAGAGGAAATAATGTGCATGTATAAATAAATACAAAATTTGGGGCAGACTGGGGAATAAACATTTATTAAGTGCTCACCATGGGGCAAACACTGTTCTGAGGGCTTTACAAATATCATGGAGGGAGGGATGAAGAGAGAGGACATCAGTGAGGAAAGACTTTATGTAGGAGATGCCACTTTAGCTTAGTACTTTGGATTAACCCTTTTGCGAAATTTAACATAAAGTAAACATCAGTTATTATTATTATCACAGACTCCAGGATTCCCACCCTATTAGGTTTTCAGGCTTCTCTCTGCACTTGGACTCAGGCCTTTCCTTGCCTTTCCTGACTCTGGAAAAAAAAAAAAAAAAAAAAAAAAAAGGTTAGCCTTTGAGTTGTATGTGATAAAAGCATCAGTTTTTTTTGTAGAGCCAAGATTGTGAAAATAGCTAGTGTACCAGGATTATGAGTATCTGTCTGTCTTTCTGTCCTCTCCTCTCTGTCCCCACTGTCTTCTCTCTTATCTGTCCTCTCTCCACCTTTCTCTCTCACCTCCCCTCTCTCTCTCTCTCTCTCTCTCTCTCTCTCTCTCTCTCTCTCTCTCTCTCTCTCTCTCTCTCTCTCTCTGTCTCTGTCTCTCTCTGTCTCTGTCTCTGTCTCTCTCTCTCTCTGTCTCTCTCTCTCTGTCTCTGTATCTTTGTCCTCTCTTTCTCTGTGTCTCTCTGTCCTCTCTCTGTCCTCTGTCTCTTAGTTTATAGTTGGCACAGTGGATAGAGTGCTAGCCTTATGTATGGAAACAGCCTTATCTTGCCTCAGAGATGATTATCTGTGTATCCTGGGGCAAATCATTTGTTGTTCTTCAGTTTAATCTAGTCATTTTCCGATTCGTTATGACTTCATTTTTGGGGGCTTTCTTGGCAAAGAGACTGGAGTGATTCACCACTTCCTTCTCCTGCTCATTTTGCAGGTGAGGAAACTGAGGCAAAAAGGGTAAAGTGACTTGCCCAGGATCACACAGCTAGTGTGTCTGAGGGCTGTAATTTGCACTCAGGAATGAGGAGTCTTCTTGACTTACCCCCTCTCTCTCCACTGTGTGCCACCTCAGGCACTTATCTTTTTCAAGCCCATTTATAAAATGGGGATAAAAGCTCTAATGAGAAAATGTATTAAAGTGTTTTGCAAATCTTCAAGGCCTATATAAATGTTAGCTCTTATTTCTAAGGGAGAAAGGGAGAAAGCTAATCAGTGAACTTTCCCTCTCAAAGAAGTCAGCATCAATGATCTACCATTGATTGGCCCAACAATTTAATTTGGTGGGGATCATCCTGAGAAATCAGGTACCTCCCTCAGGGTATGGAAAGAAAACAGTTTGGTCCTTAGCCATTTATTAGAATCCTGGAGGAGAAAAATTCATAGCTGGGCAGCTAGGTAGAGCAATGGATAGAGTGACAGATGCTTTCAGGCAGAAGTGAATTCAAATGTGACTTCAAATACTTACTAGCTGTGTAATCCTGGGCAAGTCATTTAATCCTGTTTGTCTCAATTTCCTCAACTATAAAATGAGCTTGAGAAGAAAATGGTAAAACATTCCAGTATCTCTGCCAAGAAAATCCCAAGAGGGGTTACGAAAAGTCAGAAAGGACTGAACAATAACAAAAATGGAAGAAGAAATAGTTACAGAGGCAAAGTTCTGATCTGATTGTTAAAACCCTAGGACTGGGAGAATGCTGGGGAGAGCAAGTGATTGGTTTAGGACAGCTGGGGTTTCACTTCAGAAAAAAAAAAAAAAAAATCTTTCCAAGGAAATGACAGGCTTCTGAGGCAGAGCAGAAATGAAGAACAAAGAAAGACTATCAGAGCTAAGCAGCCCCAAACTATGATGCATAAATGGATGTGTTAGTAAGGGACACCAGGAGTTGACTCTATATTGTTCCAGCATTCCTAGAGGGGCAATTGGCTATCCAGCAGGAAAGGGAACTATGAACCCTGTATAGTAAGAGTATGGGCTGTCAGATTGGACTATCTCTGACTGCAGAGCTGCTCTCTGAATGGGGCTGGACTTTTCTATGTTCTTTCTCCCCAAATGAACCTGGGTATTCCTGACCTTATCCATCTTCTTGTCATCTTGTTTCTTCTCTAAAAGAAATTAGTTTTTTTTTTTTTAATCTTGTCCTTTTTTTTTTTAACAGTATTTATTTTTTTCCAAAATACATGCAAAGATAGTTTTCAACATTCACCTTTGCAAAACTTTGTATTCCAATTTTTTCAAGACAGCAAGCAATCTGATATAGATTAAACGTGTACAATTCTTCTAAACATTTATCCATATTCATCATGCTGCACAAGAAAAATATGATCAAAAGAGAAAAAAACATGAGAAAAGAAAAAACCCAAGCAAACAACAAAGGTGAAAAAGCTATGTTTTGATACACATTCAGTCTCTATAGTTCTCTCTCTGGATGAGGATGGCACTTTCCAGCACAAGTCTGTTGGAATTGTCTTGAATCACCTCATTGTTGAAAAGAGCTAAGTCCATCACAGTTGATCATCGCATATCTCTCTCATTACTATGTATAATGTTCTCTTGATTCTGCTTACTTCACTTAGCGTCAGTTCACGTAAGCCTTTCCAGGAGTTTCTGAAATCAGCTTGCTTGTCATTTCTTCTACAATAATATTCCATTATCTTCATATACTATAATTTATTCCCCAATTGATGGGCATCCACTCAATTTCCAGTTCCTTGCCACCACAAAAAAAGCTGCTACAAATATTTTTGCACATGTGGGTCCCTTTTCCCTCTTTTATGATCTCTTTGGTATGCTGACCCAGTACCGAGATTGCTGGATCAAAAAGCATGCACAGTTTTCTAGCCCTTTGGCCACAATTCCGAATTGTTTTCCAGAATGGTTGTGATCCTGTCCTTCTAAGACAAGTTCCTCTAAGTGTGGTCAGCACCTCTGACCAAGTTCTACATAGGGATAGGGTTTCTACCTCATTATCCTTAATGATTTTTTATTCCCATGAGCTCTCATGAACTCTTGGAACCAACTTCTTCCTGATGAGTTTGGCCTTGAGAATCTATAACACTGGGAGGGGATCAAATTAAGTATTTTTTGAAACCAAGAAAGCTGGACCAGTTACCACCTTTGGGTGAGGGCTCATTAACAGGAAATTTTGCTAAGTGTCTTTCTGGATCGTTAATCACCACAAATTGAGGAAGAAACCTACTCATTAGGGTGTTCACATGTCCACCCTAATGGACCAGGAAGCTAATAGGGACACTCCCAAGTTCACCTGATTTTGGTCTCACCAGCCAGAGGCTCTTCTGCATATTGATCCATGAACCACAAAGTGAGTCTTTTCTATTGTATTTGCAAAGAGGAGGATGCAATGTGCCCAGAGGAGGGTGGAGGCAGCAGCAGCAGCAGTATATGTCTTGCGCTGGGACAATGACAGTCTTGTCTGGGCATGATTGTCTGACAGGTAGGTGAGGAGAAAAGCTGACACATTTGAAATACAGGTTAATGAGGACACAGCACACAAGGGGGGGGTGATATAAACAGATCTGAGTGTCTGAGTATACTGTGAAGACCAGCAAAGGTGGATGGAGAATTGGGACCTCTTCACCAGTGATAAGAGCATATATTAGGTAGTTAGGTGGTGTAGCAGGGGTTCTCAAATGCGGTCGCAGAGGACGTTTATGCAGCCGGCCAGGGTTATGTCAAATGGGCTGAGGAGCGGAGTCAGAGTGTAAGTTTTTGTTTTTACTATAGTCCGGCCCTCTAACAGTCTGAGGGACAGTGAACTGGGCCCCTATTTAAAAAGTTTGAGGACCACTGTGAATAGACTGCCAGACATGAATGTAAATCTTGCCACAGATACTTCCTAGCTGTGTGACTTTGGGCATCTCTCAGCCTGTTTCCTCATTGCTAAATTGGGGCTGATAATTGCACCTATCTCACAAGGTAAAGTGGTTGTGAGAATCAGATTTGGTAACATGTAAAATGCTTATGCATCAGGCTCTGTGCTAAGTGGTAGGGATACAAAAATAGGCAAAAGACAGTTCCTGCCCTCAAGGGGTTTACAATCTAATGGGAGATGGGAATACAACATACAAACAAATGTATAAAGATCAAGCTATATAAAGGATAAATAGGGAATTATTAGCAGAAGGAAAGCACTGGAATTAAGAGAAGGTGGTGAAAGACCTTCTATAAAAGAGATAGAATTTCAACTGGAATTTAAAAGGACCCAGGGAAGTCAGTAGTAGAGTTGAGTAGAAGCAGCATTCTAGGCTAATTCCCAGATGGGAGCCTTATATACTCCCATATATGTATGTAGTTTCTAATCACCACTAGTTTTTTAGTACTCCCCTTGTACATTTGAGGAAACTGAGGCAGGGTTACATAGCTAGTAAGGAGGTGCAGTCAATTAGAAGTAGGCTCAACACTACATAACAAGCCACCCAAGAGGCCTCAGAATAGAAATCTCAGGAGATCTCTCAGACCTGGAGAGGCTGCAACAATTCTCTTCCCATGAGGGCTCCACAGAGAGCAGGATGTCTCCAGGAAACTTTACTGCTCTCTTAGCTTGGCTTTGAATGTTCAATTGAGACACTTGTTCACATTGTTTTCCCTTCAGAGTCAAGCCTCTACCTGCTGCCAGCTCTCTGTGAAGATCCTGGAAGCGAGGAACTTGTCCAAGACTGACCTACGTGAGTAGCTCACTCGCAATTCATAGAAAGGATCTAGCAGGATATCTCTGGGTCCACCCTGTCCTATTTTTTCCCCTTCAGAGATAGTTCATTTTCCTTAATTATTTTGTTAACTTTTGTCCATCATTTTCATTTCCGACTATATGCCTTTTTCCTCCTCTATCTAGCAAACCATCTGTTGTCAGTCAACAAACATTTATTAAGATCTGGCCTCAGATTCTTGGGCAAGTCACTTAACCCCTATTGCTTCAGTTTCATCATCTGTAAAATGAGCTTAAGAAGAAAATGACAAATCACTCTAATATCTTTGCCAAGAAAACCCAAAGTGGGGTCATGAAGAATCAGACATGATTAAACCACAAAAAGAATAATATATTTTAGTCCTTGTGCTAAGTACAGGAGTAGAAGTGGAGGTTACAAAGAAAGTCAAAAACATGTACTCTGCCCTCAAGGACCCTCCCTTAATTAAGACAAGAGAAGGGGAAAATTTGGTTCAGCAAAACTAACCAACACACAAGTGAATTGGTCAATCTATACAGTTTTCCATACCCATAGTCTCTACTACTTCTTCCAAGAAGGGAGAGAGGTGAATTTTTTTTTCTTTTTTCTTTTCAAGGCAATTGGGGTTAAATGACTTACTTAGGATCACATAGTTAGTGTTAAATATCTGATGCTGAATCTGAGGATCTTTTGACTTCAGGGCCAGTTTACTATGCCATCTAGCTGCCCCAGAGAGGTGCATTTTCTTTTCCCTTTTGGGAGAAGTTTGCACTAGGATACTTTAGGGATTTGTGGTTTTACCAGTATAAATGTTCCCTCCATAGCTTCAGTCATGATCCTTCTTTGTCTCAGCAGACAGCTTTGTGGGGCACTGCCAATGGAGAAAGTTATTTTCCTTCCAAAGTAATCCCAATAAATTTTGGATAGAATATGCCATCAGCATCCAGAAAAAGAACTATGGAGATTGAATGTAAATCAACATATGCTATGTTCACTTCTTTTTCTGTTTTTTTTTTTTTTCCCTTCTGATTTTTCTCGCTCAACATGATTCATAAAGAAATGTTATTATAAATAAATAAATAATTTTTAAAAATGGATTAAAAAAATTATCTTCCTGAATCTTTCTGGCAATACATTTCTCTGCTCTTTCCCAAGCTGGGGGTCAGACAGGAGGCACAATCTATTGTTGGGCATGTTCTCCAAGCCTTCCCAAATGGATGACAGCACTTTCTCTCTTCTGAGACAGACTTTGGGAAGCCACTCTCTTTTCTGTGCCACAGTGAAACTTCACAGTAAGATCAGACTATCTAAATAACAATTGGCATCCCAATAAGATCATAAATTATTCATTTTATAAGTGCCAGATCTTGATTAAAGCCAAGGATTAAGGAGAAAGCATAGGATTAAAGCCAGAAGGGATCTTGGGATAATCCTGGTGCACTCCCACATTTTATAGATAAGGAAAATAGACTCAGAGACTTGAAGTGATTTGAACCCAAATCCATCATACTTTTCCATTCTACCATGTTGCCTCCCTTTTTCTAGGAAGAAAGAAGATACAAAGTTGAGGTCCTTGATTGAAGGAAGCTTCCTGTCTAGTGAGATAATAGTCACTGAATGATAAGTAATGGGATCTTAAAATGAAACCTGCAAAGGGACTACCCTCAAGACAGTAGAATATGAGCATAGTGGGGACATCAAGGTGAGACAGTAATTATAGTTATAGGCTTAGAATCAGGAAGACTCCTATTCCTGAGTTCAAATCAGCCTTAAACATGTTCCCATTGTGTGATTCTGGACATGTTACTTAACCCTGTTTGCCTCAGTTTCCTCATATATAAAATTAGCTGGAGAAAGAAATGGCAAACCATTCTGGTATCTTTGCTGGGAAAGTATCCAAATGGGGTCACAGAGCGTTTGACATGACTAAAAAACCTTGACGTCCTTCTCTCTCCCTTTGTGGCAGTAAGTGAAGCTGATCCATATGTGGTCCTACAGCTGCCAACAGCATCAAGTACCACATTTAAGACCAAAATTATCTCCAATTCAAATCACCCCATTTGGAATGAGACCTTCAACTTCCAGATTCAGAGGCAAGTCAAGGTAAAGACCAGACCCCAAAAGAGGGAATTGGCCTGTAGACTTTTCCCAAAAAGTGCACATACTCCCTTCAACATCACACCGCCAGGGTGGGGACAGGTAGACCTTACTGGGGGTGAAAGAAAGGCTTTCTTATTTTCTGAGAAGGAGGCTTCTCAGGGATGGAGAGAACCTCCCTGTAGAAATCTGCCAGAAATCTGCCAGAAAATGACTCCTTTTAAAAGGAGAATGTAGTTGCCATTTGTATGTAATAGTGTCAAAAAATACTTTACGTTTTTTTGAGAGTGTTAATGTATATTTCCTCTTTTGATTCTCACGAAACCCCAATGAGATAAGAGATATAGTTATTATTGTCCCATTTTCCAGATGAGGAAACTGAAGGTGAGAAAGGTGAGGAGCAACATATGTATGTCTGCATCTGGATGCCCATGTTTATATTCATGGATTCATCTTTGCACTTAGAGTTATAGATTTTATATAAAAGATCATTTACTCCAATCCTTACATTTTTATAGACTGCTGGATTTGATGTCAGGAAAATCAGGACTTAAGATCCTGTTTCATACATTTATTGTTAGATTGTGACTCTGGAAAAATAATTTAACTATCTGTGCCTCAATTTCCTCATCTATAGAATATAAAGAGTGGGATTTGATGCCCTTTAAAATCCCTTTTGGATGTAAACCTAAGAGTTACAATGGCTTATGGGATGGATGTAAGAACTGGAAGAAACTTGAGAGACTAGTCCATCACCCTCTTATTACAGATAAGGAAACTGAGGCACAGTGATATGACTGCTGAAGGTTAGAACTCAGGACTTGACTCAAGAGCCAGGGCTCATTCCTCTACATTATGCTAATTCCCAGTGGTTACTGTAATGCTTTTCCCAACCAATTTACCTCAGTTCCCATTCAGTCTTCCTCCCTCTAGAATCCAATTAGAAGCCAGGAAATGAGCTCTGTTAGCCCATAAGCCTGAGTCTAGGGACTTAGCCTCAAATGGACAAGCAGACTATCAGCATTATAACTCTGGTTAAGTTAGACACTCGGGATTCAAAGTAAATGTTACTACCATTGTACATGGCTGAACCAATGATTCTGTAAGGGAAATCCTGTCCCTGTCCCTGTCCCTGTCCTTGTTCCTGCTCCTATATTTGGCCAAGATCATCCAGCTAGTTGTGTTGTGTGTATCTGTATACATATGTATATCAGTATGCATAATTATCTATTTGTCTATCAATCCATCCATCTATCCATCTGTTTCTATCTATCTATCTATCTTTCTATCTATTTCTATCATCTATACTTTCCATATATTTGCTCCTGGGTCTCCAGAATATCCTGGAGCTGAAAGTCTATGATGCAGATTTAGTCACAGAAGATGATATCCTCTTCACTGTCTTTTTTGATACCATTGAAGTCAACCCTGGCAAGCCTATGCGAAAGACTTTTACTCTGAATCCACAGGTAAAGGGAAAGAATTTCTAGGAGGGGAGGGCAAGTTAGGCTTTTCTCCATGTACCATGGGGAAAGGGGAGCTATGGAATCATGCAGTAGCTTTCCAAAGACATGTTTATACACTATACATTATAGTGTATCTAATGTGTGCAAGGACCCTTCTAATGTTTCAAATGAGTTAGTACTAGGTGACTCATTTTTTTCTATTTTTAAAGTTTAGTTATTAATTTCTAGAAATTATCTAATCATGTATTTTTTTTTAAAGTTTGACAAATAAAGATTATTTTATATTTGAATTAAGAGGCAGTTGTAGTGCAGAACTGTGCTTTAGATCTAGGAAAAACTGAATTTAAGCCCTGCCTCTGACACATACTCTGTATGGCACCCTGGGCAGGTCATTAATATCTCAGTGTTCTAGAAAACTCTCTAAGATTAGAAGTTTCAGAGAAGATGTTGACCTATCTTTATAGTATGAATTTCCTTATCTGAGAGTTCTCTATATCAATAAAATCATAGGTCTAACTTCTTTCCTATTACTAAACATTCAATAAATATTCATCTTAATTAAAAAAAATTAAATTATCTAGGTGCATAACCTGAGGTCCTTATATGTGGGTCCTTCTCATTGTCCTTTTCTTGGCACTAGGGGATACCACCCAGCACCTGGCACATAATTGACAAGTAATAAATATTTATTGATTGCTAGATAGGGGTGGAGCTTCCAGGGAGAGAGAAGGAGGATTCCTTCATCTATTCCTTTTCTCTTGAAATTTCAGGGTCAGGAGGAGCTGGATGTGGAGTTCCAGATAGAGGAAATGTGAGTACATGTGGAAAACAAATTGGGTGGAAAGTCACTTGTGTGTAATGGAACATAGACAGAGCCTATTTCTGATTGGGGATCACCCAGGTCCTGCCTCAGGTCTTCAGCTTCCTGTTGGACACTGAAGGGCATCTGTCCAGTAAATTTGGAATTTTCCAAAGATCTTTTTCCCTTGGAATTCCTGGCTATACCAAAAAGTGTTTTGTTTTTTTTTTTGAGGGAGTAGGAGTGGGGATGGGAGGGAATGCAAAGATTAGATGGTATAGTACTTGGGGCATTGGATTTGGTGTCGGGAGAACCAAGTTTTTTTGTCCTTCCTAAGATACTCACTAGCTGTGTGTCTTGAGCTTCTCTCAGCCTTCATTTCCTCATCTCTAAAATGGGCATAATAACATCATTTGCCTCATAGGACATAATGAAATAGCATGTAAAAGGTGCTATATAAATGTAATCTAGCTAGGAAATCTCAAAGGGACAGAGACTCTTCCAAGTATACTTGGCAGTGGGAAGTGTGTGTGTATGTGTGCGTGTGTGTGTGCGCGCATGTATGTGTATGTATGAATATGTATATGTATATGTGTGTGTGTGTGTTTGTAGAAAGGGCTGAATCTCTGAGCTCCCTCAACTTCTGGAAAATTTATGACTCAGGCCAGGACCAGGGGGGTTTACTTTGCTTCCCATTCCCATTTCCTTTTCTGATTCTAAATGCTTTGATTTCTACAGATCGAATTCTCCAGAAAACCTCATCACCAACAACGTTCTCGTGGTAACAAGATGGTGGGAGCTTTCTGTAGGAAGAGCAGGAATCAGAACTGGGGGGCTGAAATGTCAGAATAAGGGGGCTAGAGGGTCAGGACAGGTACTTAAGGCAGGGGAGTGAAACTGGTATCTAAAATATTCTCTATGCCATCCATTCCTGAGGCCAGACAGGGCTTCAAATTGTCAGGGCCAGGGCCGCTAGGTGGTGCAGTGGATAGAGCACCAGCCCTGAATTCAGGAGGACCAGAGTTCAAATCTGGTCTCAGACACTTAACACTTCCTAGCTGTGTGACCCTGGGCAAGTCACTTAACCCCAGCCTCGGGGGGGGGGGGGGGAAAAATTATCAGGGCCTAAGCAGGCCTGTTCATTTGACACCAGGGACATGCTGGTAAATATTTAACAACCAACTCTCTGGGGTGGGGGGAAATGTGCCTTTTATAAAATTTTAAGTTGAATCTGAATTATTAACTCTTTCTTAGGTTTAGACAATCAGCAGAACACATCAAATCTTGATGTGTTGTGTTTGCCAGTTTCTGAGGTGAAATGCTCACAATGAAAATGTGAAAATCAGTTATTTATACACCCTGTTTGGCATTAGTATCTGGGGCAGGGATAGAGGGAGGAGGTTGTGATGCTTAGGTATATTCCTTTGAGAGCAGTAGGAAATGGAACTGGGAATTCCAAGTGGTTTATAAGTCTCTATACTTCCTGAATAAGCTTAGGCTTAAACAATTAGAACGATAAAGGGCTTCAAGAGATAATTTGCTTTGGACCTCTTCCTTCAGGAACATGACATCATGGAATCACAGGATATTTTATCCCCATCTTGCTTTTAAGCCAGTTGAGGCCCAGAGAAGTGTCATTGACTTATTAACCTACTATCCTTCCATTCTTTTTTCTCTTTATTGTTAGAAAGATTTTGACTTAACATATTTACCCCAATTACATGTTAAAACAATTTTAAAACTTTTTTTTAAGTTTTGAATTTTAAATTCTATTGTACTTCCATTCCAAGAACTTGGAGATTGGGGTGGTAACCTAACTCGGGTCCATACTAGTTTGGATTTAGGGCAGGAAGGACAGATTTCTGCAAGATTCACTTCTAGACTTGGCCACCAGGTGGGAGTGTGATTCCATCTATAAGTGCTTTGGGAGCTGATTGCTTGACAACTGGGGACAGGGTAGATATTCTAAAAGACTTCTTGAATCAACAAGACCATTATTTTGGTGTCTAGAATAATGAAGCTTTTGGATGTTTTTTCCCTCAAGCCCTGAGGAGAAACTTGAAGAATATCCCAAAATTCTTGCAAGGCTTGCATCCATTCTCATTTTCATAACCTGAATTTGGGAAAGGGAGGGGAAGTATATAGTCCTTAGAGTTGGGTAATAGGGATAATCCAGCCTGTACCTCACCATCCTCCTCTCCTTTTAAACTATCTGTTCTAGGCTCGAGAGCTATCCTGCCTGACTGTGCAGGTGGACAAGATGGGGAGCACCGCAAAGGTCACAGGTAAGCCCCAAGTCACAATCAGAACCAAACCCAGAACGTGGCAAGGAATAGTCCTGCCATCATCCACCTTATATAGAATATTGGAGTAGAGCTAAGGCAAACACATTTTAGGGAGGCCATTGATAAACTCGTGTGCTCAAAGGAAAGTGATCTGTAATCAATTAGTCAACAAACATTTATTAAGAGCCTACTATATGCCAGGATTTGTGATAAGTGCTGGGCACACAAAGAAAGGTAAGAAACAGTCCCTATTTCAAGGAACTCACAGTGTGAGGGGAGAGGCAACATACCAACTATTGTGTACAAACAATCAATAGAGGGAAAGCCCTAGAATTAGGAGAAATTGGGAAAGGCTGCTAAAGGTGTAGCCAAAGGAGTTTGTATTTCTCCCTTGAGGCAATATAGGGAGCCACTCTACTTCTAGTAGGAGAGCAAGATGGTTGGATCTATACTTTAGGAATATTATTGGTGGTGAGGTTCCTTCTTTTAACATTGAGATTGTGTGAATCTGTCATTCCGGAGAAACAGAGCCAGCCTGGCCTGGGGACAAGGACATTGCTAAAGGGTCTCTCTGAGTTCTGTTTTGGGATAGATTTCTGCCCCTAGTTTTACTCACCCCTCACAGAATTAAAGCATATAGTAATACAGTTTTTCTAGGCGCTGAAGGAGAGAACATGGTCCTCGAGACAACACTGTTATTGTTCAGTCACTCAGTTGCATCCAACTTTTCATGACCTCATTGGCTTTTCTTGGCAAAGATACTAGACTGGTTCACCATTTCCTTCTCCAATGTGTCCCCATATTACAGATGAGGAACAGAGACAAATAGGGGTTAAATGACCTGCCCAAGGTCACACAGTTAATATCTGAGACATGCTGTGTCTTTGTATATCATGGGGGAGCTGGATTGAGAAAAAGGTCCCAAATATCTGGGCAAGACGGGGATAAGACTCTGGTACCTTATTTAAGATAAGAAGTATTACAGACCCAATATCTGAACTTCCCCACCTTCCTTCCTCAGAGGAGGATAAGCTGGAACTGGCAGTGAAGGGATCCTATGAGGACACACAGATCTCTGCTCTGGGCTCTGACATGGCTGACTCCTTCCTTTTCCATTATATAACCACTCAAGAGACAGAGATGAAAGGTTGCCTGAAGGTAGGTCTTAGTGGTTTGGAATGTCTCCCCTGCCTCCAGCACCTAATTTTTTAGAAGAGAACATTTTGTAAATCTTAAGCACTATATACATTTTAGTTATCATTTCTCATTTCTCAGTCATAATCTAACTACATGGCCATAGTGTTTATTTATTATTTACAGATGAAAAAACTATGGCCATGTAGTTAGAATATGAGGAAGGATTCAAACTCAGATTTTCCTGACCACATCTGTAAATGATAACTAAAATGTATATATAGTGCTTAAGATTTACAAAATGCTTTAAATGTATTATCTCATTTGATTCTCATCACAACCATGAGAGATGGGTTCTAGAATTGTCCCCATTTTACAGTTGAAGAAATTGAGGTATAGAGAGATTAAGTAGCTTGCTCATGTTACATAGTTCCTGAGGTAGGATTTAAACTGTCTTTAAGTCTAGTGGTGTTTCAATACCAAACTACTTACTTTCCAGCTCTAAATCTATGATTCTCCACTCTCTCTTGCCCTCACATCACAGGGGCACCTGAGTTCAAATCTGATCTCAGACACTTAATACTTATGTGAAGCCAGGAAAGTCACTTAACCCGAATTGCCTTAGCAAAAAAAAAAAAATGCTAAAAACAAATGAATAATAAAATTTTAAAAACATACTAAAAGTGACCAAGGTGATGGTGATACCTTATAGCCCTGCTTGAATGGTAATTATGGTTAAGAAGACCTCCTTAGCAATCTGAAATAGATAGGGTCTTGTCTCTTCTTGGCCGCTGCTCAAAAGTCCCTTTTCTTTACAGAGCCTTGCAGTTGGAGAGAGCAAGGGCATCCCTGATGAGAACCTCATTGTGCCCTTGAAGTCCCTGCCTATGGGAGAGGAGGTGGCAGTCAGTGTTCCTGCCCCAGATGTAAGCAGCTTTCAGGATGTGATTCTCTTGCTGGCTACCTATTCCTGGGGTGACCATGGAAAGACCGGTATTAAGAGGATGTGGAGGGAATCCTTGGCTTTTAGCTCCAAGAAAAATAGAATTGTTGGAGTAGATTGATGGTACAGTGGGATGATGTTTATATATGAATACTGTTCTTCCCTTTGTTTATAGGCCACAGAACTGAGGTTGAAGCTCAGGGCCAATTCTTGGTAAGAAACCAACTTTAGTTGTGTAGAGGCCAGTGGAGGAGGTGGGGAAGGGGTTTTGGCTAGCAAAGGATAAATATTGGGAGAATTAGGTAGGAGAGAGTGGTTAGTAGGAGGATGGACACACGAGCTCCCTTCAGTAGGGGCTCAGAGGGCCCCTGGATTTCTAAGGGGCCTCATGATCCATTTTCTCCTCTTCATCCTTGTAGCAGCTCTGAGAAGCTGGATGTTCGCCTGGGCTTTGGGCTGTGTGATGAGGAACAAGCATTCCTGAAGAAGAGGAAGCAGGTGGTAGCCAAGGCTCTGAAACGGGTTCTGCAGCTGGAGCATGAGCTACAGGAAGATGAGGTTTGAGGGATGATGTGGGGTGGCTTTGGGAAGGGGCTTCTGCTTTTCTCCCAGTATCCCAAGTGGGTAGAAGTATCTGTGGGTAGTATCTGTGGGTAGAAGATACCCATTAAGGGATAGAAGGCCTGGGTTCAAATTTTGGCCCTGCTCATATTATTATGGGAGCTTGGATTTAAAATTGGAAAGAGCTTTATAAAGTCATCTAAGTCAAACCTTTTATCCTAAAGATCAATCTATTAGTCAAAAGGCATTCATTAAATGCTTTCAGGCATTGTCCTAGCTGCTAGGAAGACAAAAATTAAAGTCTTTGTTCTCAAGAAATTTACATTCTACCAGCTTTTTACACTATCTCATTTTCTCACTTCATTCTTACCACATGCCTGTGATATATACAAATACATGTAGAATATATACACATGGTGAGATATATAATATATATGTATATTATACATAATATACATACACATATATCAAGTAGTATTACTTTCATTTCAGATAGGGAAACTGAGGCACAGAAAAGTTAATTGACTTAGAAATGTTTATTGTTTTGACATGGCCAATAAATGTTAGAGCCATGTTTTAACTCCTGATCTTGTTTTTTTCCACTCCATAATTTCTTTTCTACAAAGTAAAATGTGAATTTAATGAATGCTTATTTCTTAATTTCTAGGCTAACTTCCCCCTCATCCCCTAGGGATGTGTGTGTAAAAAACAAAACAGATGATAAAAACAGGGAAAACATCATTGTATACTTATGAGTAAACTGAAATGTATGTGAAATAATTTGGCAGATGAAGTACCAGCAGCTGGAGGTGAGGGTGGGAGACCTAATGAAAAACTGAGATTATTTTTGTATTAAATTTTTAAAAATCATTGAGCATTTTTTCTCCCTTTCACTTTCCCCCAACCCTGAGAGGGAGAGAAACACACACACACACACACACACACACACACACACACACATACACACATGCAGCCACTATCCTTGGAATAGATATACATAGTCAAACAAAACAAATTTGCACATGGACCATGTTCAAAAATGTATGTCTCATTATGCATCTTAGTATATGAATGTAATATTGTTGTGACATAAAACATGATAAAAGGAATCCTTTCTTTTATTCCTTGTGCCATTATTATTTTTTTAATTAAAGCTTTTAATTTTCAAAATATATGCACAGATAATTTTTCAATATTGACCCTTGCATAGCCTTTTGTTCCGAATTTTCCCTTCTTTCCCCTCTCCCTCCCCTAGATGGCAAACATTCCAATATATGTTATACATGTTAAAATATATGTTAAATCTCATATATGTAAACATATTTATGCAATTATCTTATTACATAAGAAAAATTATACCAAAAAGAAAAGAAAATGAATAAGAAAATAAAATGTGAGTGAATAACAACAAAGAGTGAGAATGTTATGTTGTGATTCACACACAGTTCCTACAGTCCTCTCTCTGGGTATAGAGAGCTCTCTTCATCACAAGATCACAGAAACTGGCCTCAATAATCTCAGTGTTGGAAAGAGCCACATCCATCAGATTTGATTGTCATATAATCTTGTTGTGCCATGTACAATGATGATCTGGTTCTGCTAACTTCACTTACCATCAGTTCATGTAAATCTCTCCAGGTCTCTCTAAAATTATCCTGCTAATCGTTTCTTATAGAACAATAATATTCCATAACATTCATATATCATAACTTATTCAGCCATTCTCCAACTGAAAAAGGAATCGTTTTAGAAGAACCTGGGAACTTATATATGAACTGACATAGACCCAGAGAAGTTAAATGGGATAGGCAGCAGAGCTGGGATTTGAACTCACATCCTTTGATTTTGGTTCTAATAGACTTTCTGATGAGCCTCATTAACTTATTCCATAAATATGGGCAAATCCTTTTGGGTCTTAGTTTCTTCATTGGCAATGTGAGAGATGACATGATCAACTCTAAAAATCTGCTAATCATTGCCAGAGGTGCCTCTTGGGCTGTTCATTTTAAAATCTTTCTGTGATTTCCTTAAGTGGAGGGCTAAGGAGTAATTGAAAGAAAGCTCTCAAGATTAGGATCCTAGATGCCTGGATTCTATTCCAAATTCTGCTAGATCCACACTGTCTCCCATTCCTTTGAGTACTAGAGCAACTCCAAAACAGGGTGATGAATCCAAACCCTAGTGAATGATTGAGCAACCTAAAAGATTTTCCTTTTTCTCAGGTGAATCTTTGAGATTCTCTTGGATCTCTGACTTTTATTGTGTGGTATTGTGGAAAGATTACTGATTTGGAGTCAGAGGATCTGAGTTCAAATCCTACCTGATATTTTAATACTTGTGTGGCCTTGGGCAAAATCACTTAAACTTTCTTCTGTCTCAATTTCCTCATATGCAAAATGATTCCATGATCATCATACCTTAATGACCATCTCTGATACCTAACCACCTGTGTGACTATGAGCAAATCACCTATTCTCTTTTTTTTATTTATTTATAATTTTTTATAGTATATATGCATGAGTAATTTTTTTATAACATTATCCCTTGTATTAATTTTTCCAAATTATCCCCTCCCTCCTTCTACTCCCTCCCCTAGATGACAGGCAATCCCATACATTTTACATGTGTTACAATATAACCTAGATACAATATATGTGAAATCACCTATTCTCTGTGAACCTCAGTTTCTGACTGTATTGTTTCTGTTCTTAATGACAGGTTCCAGTCATTGGGGTCATGGCCATTGGTGGAGGGGCTCGGGCAATGACATCTCTGTATGGCCATCTCTCTGCCCTCAAGCAACTGGATCTCCTGGACTGTGTAACCTACATAAGTGGAACTTCAGGATCTACTTGGTGAGGTCCCTGCAGGGAAACTGGAAAGCCACATGTAGAAGGGTAGCATGTAGTGTGAAGATATTAATGGCAGGTCTAAGGGGATGTCATAGAAGGAATGGGTACAAATAGTATGATTTGAAGGATATTGGGAGAAAACTACTCCCCAGATCCTTACCCATATATTTCTCTTTCTCTCTTTGCTGTCATAGGGTCTGAAATTTTGTTTAGAGATTCATTTCTTTGACAGGAAATCCCTAATGGATTCCTACAGCACTTTAAGTGCCTTTTAAAAACACAAATATTAAGGGATTTATGTTAAAATTACAGTTAGTATCTAAATGGAGATTAATTGACAATTAGCTAAGAGCAAGATTCTGGGAGAATAGAATACAGGGTAAGTCACCTGTAATGTGAGGAGAGAGAAAATAGGAGAGCAAAGAGGAAAATAACAGTCCAGTTATGATGCAGGAGAGCCATCAATTGGGGATACTTTGCTGTTCCCCTCAGGCTAGAATCCTCAATGAGAGATCTGGAAAGAGGAGAAGTTCAGTGAAATCAATCTCTCTGCTTGAAGATGTCCCTCTCCTCCCATCTATTAGGACTTTAGCTAGCTTGTATGGAGATCCTGACTGGTCACAGCAAGACCTAGAGAAGCCCATCCTCCATGCCCGAGAGCACATGACCAAGAGCAAGCTGGGTGCCTTCTCTCCAGGAAGCATGAAAGGGTTCCATCAGGAGCTAAGACGGCGGGCTGAGGAGGGCCGTCCTCCTTCCTTTGTTGATCTGTGGGCCCTAGTCCTGGAGTTCTTATTACATGGCAAGGTGAGGTCTAGCTGTGGATTATATATATGCATGCATATACTGGGATGTGCATATTCATAGGTGTATAATTGCATGTTTTAATGAAATAACCAGTCTATCAATTATTAAATATTTATTAAGCTCTTACTACATGTCAGATACTATGCTAAGTATTGCAGGAGATACAAAAACAAGAGTGAAAACAGAAGCCTTGCTCACAGCACTTATGATCTATCAGGGGAAATACCATGTATACACTCAAACTGGCTTATGAACTAGCCAGATGGCAATCTAATGGGAGAGACAACATGAAAGCAAGCTATGTACAGAATAAATAGGAAATGATTTATGGAAGGAAGACACTAGAGAAAGAAGAAAGGAAATAGAAGCTAAAGGTAGAAGAAGAAAAACAGGATTATGTTTTAAGATGATAAATTGAAATCCCTGAATGAAAAGAATGTTTGGGTGATTTAAATGATCAAAACTGTAGGGAAGATATCTATCCACCTTTCTCTGATCATGGAGAAATAAAGTGTATAGACTTCATAAGAGTAGCAAAATAAAGAATAATCCTATTTAAGGAAAGAGAAATGCCCAAAGGGCTATAAAACTGTGTACATCCTTTGGCCCAGTGAAACTATTACTAGATCTGTATCCCAAAGAGATCAAAGGAAAAATAAGAGGGTGTATAAGTATGAAAATGTTTAAAATAGTTCTTTTTTTGTAGTGGCAAAGAGCTGGAAATGAAGGGGATGCCCATCAAACAGAATGACCGAACAACTTGTATTATATGATTGTAGTAGAATACAAGAAATGATTAAGAGGATGAATTCAGAAAAGATTAACATGAATTGATACAAAGTGAATTTAGAAAAAAATCAGTAGAACATTGTACATAGTAACAGTAATTTTGTAATCAACTATGAAAGATTTAGTTACTTTGTTAAATATAATCCACATCAGTTCTAAAGGTCTCACGATGAAAATGCTATCCACCTCCAGAGAAAAGTATAGATGAACTTTAAGTGCAGATTAAAGCAGGGCTTTTCTGGCTTTATTTTTCTTGATTCCCCCCCCCCCCCCCAACATGGCTAATATGGAACTACGTTTTAGATGGAAGGGAAGGAGAAATTTTGGAACTAAAAATGAAAAAAAATTAATGTGAATTTTTTTTAAAAAGAAAAGACGAAGCATTGGACAAAGTGAATGAAGTAAATAACAGAAACTTAACATTAAGAAACAGATGTAGAATGGAAAGGAGGAGAAACAGAGAACGAAGTTTTGAAAAAAATCATTGAAGATCTTTAGGAATTTCTAAATAAGTTGAAGTTTAAAAGTTGTAAATTTAAAGGAATGAAGAGGATGTAAAACTCCCAAGAGTAAACTTGAGAAATGAAAAATGCCATTCCAGGTAAAGAAAACAAAATTTGATAGTGATGAAGAATAGGAAAATGGTGATCCTGAATAATCCCTTGATGGTGGTGGTGGTTGTCCTTTGTTTTTAAAGAGGACTAAAATGACGTTACTAGGTTACAGTCAACTTACAATGTATCTGATTGTGGCTAATCAGACTAATATGAGCTCAGAACACTATACTGTAAGTCAGGTGCAAATATATGAATATTTAGAGTGGAGACATCTCTAAATTAGCATGTCTAATGTTTCTTTCGAACTACACAAGATAATCCTTTAGAAGGGCATGAGAAGAATCTGAAAAAAGAATTTGCACCAAAATAATAAAACTTAGAAAATGGAGCCAGAGCTCAGGAGCTTGATACAACATTTTTTAAAAATTATTTTAAAATACATTTTAAGCTCTTTTGCATTTGGAGGTCTTTTAAAAAATTAAATCCACTTTAATGTCCATCTTTTAAAAAAGCTTCAATTCATGCTGTGTGCCTTATGTTGTGTTAGGTATAAGGAGAAAAGATACAAAATAAATACAAGATACATTTACTCTCAAAGGTTCTAGCTGCGAATGAAAGACTAGCAATCATGGGCATGAAATGACAGTTGATTCCTGAATCGTGTTGCAGTGAGGAGATTATTCAATGAACCAGGGTCTCATGAACTCAATTAGATTTGAGTTCATCTCACGAATGAGCTATAATTCAAGACTAGATGAGTCTTTTTATCTTAGCTCTCCCCAAGGACATTGGAGGTGGAGAACATCTAGAAGAGGGCAATCAACATGGTGAAGAGTCACAGGTTCTTTCTGTGTGGATTGTTAAAGGAAATGAAAGTGTTTAACTTACAAAAGATAAGTCCCTGGGGAAATATAAGATAGCTGCCTTGAAATATTTGAAATGTAATCACATGGAAAATGAACTAGATAGATTTGTCCTTTGTCCCAGAGGATAGAACTAGAACATTGGATAGAAATTTTTATCAAGAAAGAAATTCAGTGGGATGCAGCCAAACCGGTAAATAGGGGAAATTTTATATCTCTAGATGCTTACTTGCATAAAATAGAGAAAGAGAAGATCAGTGAATTGGGCTTGCAACTAAAAAAGCTAGAAAAAGAGCAAATTAAAAAACCCCAATCAAATACCAAATTTGAAATTCTAAAAATAAAAGGAGATATTAATAAAATTGAAACTAAAAAAAACTATTGAATTAATAAATAAAAGTAAGAGTTAGTTTTATGAAAAAACCAACAAAATAGATAAACCTTTAGAAAATTTGACTAGAAAAAGGAAAGAGGAAAATCAAATTATTAGTCTTAAAAATGAAAAGGGAGAACTTTCCACCAATGAAGAGGAAATTAGAGCAATAATTAGGAGTTACTTTGCCCAACTTTATGCCAATAAATTTGATAACCTAGTGAAATGGATAACTACCTTCAAAAATATAGGCTTTCCAGATTAACAGAGGAGGAAGTAAATTGCTTAAATAGTCCTATTTCAGAAAAAGAAATAGAACAAGCTATTAATCAACTTCCTAAGAAAAAATCCCCAGGACCAGATGGGTTTACATGTGAGTTCTACCAAACATTTAAAGAACAATTAACTCCAATATTATATAAACTATTTGAAAAAATAGGGAATGAAGGACTCCTACCAAATTCCTTTTATGACACAAATATGGTACTGATACCTAAACCAGGTAGGACAAAAACAGAGAAAGATAACTATAGACCAATCTTCCTAATGAATATTGATGCAAAAATATTTTTAATATAGCTTTTTATTTACAAGATATATGCATGGGTAATTTTTTTCAGCATTGACAATTTTTTAATTTAAATTTTTTTATTAATTTTTATAATTATAACATTTTCTTTGACAGTACATATGCATAGGTAATTTTTTTTTTTTACAACATTATCTCTTGTACTCCCTTCTGTTCTGAGTTTTTCCCCTCCTTCCCTCCACCCCCTTCCCTAGATGGCAGGCATTCCCATACATATTAAATATCTTATAGTATATACTAGGTACAATATATATGTGCAGAACCGAATTTTGTTGTTGTTGTTGTTGCAAAGGAAGGATTGTATTCTCAAGGTAAAAATAATCTGGGAAGAGAAACAAAACAAAAAAAAACAATGCTCACAGTTCACACTCATTTCCCAGTGTTCCTTTTCTGGATGTAGCTGATTCTTGTCCATCATTGATCAATTGGAATTGGATTAGCTCTTCTCTATGTTGAAGATATCCACTTCCATAAGAATACATCCTCATACGGTATCATTGTTGAAGTGTATAATGATCCCCTAGTTCTGCTCGTTTCACTCAGCATCAGTTGGTGTAAGTCTCTCCAAGCCTCTCTGTATTCCTCCTGTTGGTCATTTCTTACAGAACAATAATATTCCATAACATTCATATACCATAATTTACCAACCATTCTCCAATTGATGGACATCCATTCGTTTTCCAGTTTCTAGCCACTATGAAAAGGGCTGCCACAAACATTTTGGCACATACAGGTCCCTTTCTCTTCTTTAGTATTTCCTTGGGATATAAGCCCAGTAGTAGCACTGCTGGGTCAAAGGATATGCACATTTTGATAACTTTTTGGGCATAATTCCAGATTTCAGCATTGACAATTGCCAAACCTTTTGTTCAATTTTCCCCCTCCTTCTCCCCACCCCCTCCCCCAGAAGGCAGGTTGACCAATGCATATTAAATATGCTAAAGTATATGTTAAATACAATATATGTATACATATCCATACAGTTATTTTGCTGCACAAGAAGAATCAGACTTTGAAGTAATGTACAAATAACCTGTGAAGGAAATCAAAAATGCAAGTGGACAAAAACAGAGGCATTGGAAGTGCTATGTAGTGGTTCACACTCATTTCCCAGAGTTTTTTCACTGGGTGTAGCTGGTTCTATTCATTATTGAACAAATGGAATTGATTTGGTTCATCTTATTGTTGAAGAGAGCCACACTGATCATCATATAGTATTGTTGTTGAAGTATACAATGATTTCCTGGTCCTGCTCTTTTCATTTATCATCAGTTCATGTAAGTCTCTCCAGGTCTTTCTGGAATCCTCCTGCTGGTAATTTTTTACAGAACAATAATATTCCATAACATTCATATATCACAGTTTATTCAGCCTTTCCCCAATTGATGGGCATCCACTCAATTTCTAGTTCCTTGCCACTACAAAGAGTGCTGCCACAAACATTTTTGCACATACAGGTCCCTTTCCCTTCTTTAAAATCTCTTTGGGATATAAACCCAGTAGTACCACTGCTGGATCAAAGGATAAGCACAGTTTGATAATTTTTTGAGCGTTGTTCCAAATTGCTCTAGAGAATGGCTGGATGAATTCACAATTCCTCCAACAATGTTGATGCAAAAATCTTAAATAAAATATTAGCAAAGAGATTACAAAAAATCCTCCCCAGGATAATACACCATAACCAAGTAAGATTTATACCAAGAATGCAGTGCTGGTTCAATATCAGGAAAACTATTAGCATAACTGACTATATCAATAGCCAAATTAACAAAAACCATATGATTATCTCAATAGATGTAGAAAAAGCATTTGATAAAATCCAATACCCATTCCTATTAAAAACACGAGAGTATAGGAATAAATGGGCTTTTTCTTAAAATAGTCAACAGCATCTATATAAAACCATCAATAAGCATCATATGTATGAGAATAAACTGGAACCATTCCCAATAAGATCAGGAGTGAAACAAGGTTGCCCACTATCACCATTACTATTCACTATTGTATTAGAAATGTTAGCTTTGGCAATAAGAGATGAAAAAGAGATTAAAGGAATTAGAGTAGGTAATGAAGAAACCAAATTATCTCTCTTTGCAGATGAGATTTTACTTAGAGAACCCCAGAGAATTCACTAAAAAGCTATTAGAAATAATCCACAACTTCAGCAAAGTTGCAGAATACAAAATAAATCCACATAAATCATCAGCATTTTAATACATCACTAACAAAATCCAACAGCAAGAGATACAAAGAAAAATTCTATTTAAAATAACTGCTGATAGTATAAAATATTTGGGAATCTATCTGCCAAGAGAAAGTCAGGAACTATATGAGCAAAACTACAAAACACTTTCCACACAAATAAAATCAGATCTAAACAACTGAAAAAATATCAAATGCTTTTGGATAGGTTGAGCAAATATAATAAAGATGACAATACTGCCTAAACTAATCTATTTATTTAGTGTTATGCCAATCAAACTCCAAGAAACTATTTTACTGACATAGAAAATATAACAACAATATTCATCTGGAAGAACAAAATGTCAAGAATTTCAAGGGAACTAATGAAAAAAAAAATAAAATGAAGGTGACCAGATCTAAAACTATATTATAAAGCAGCAGTCATCAACAATCATTTGGTACTGGCTAAGAAATAGCCTAGTTGATCAGTGGAATAGGTTAGGTTCACAGGACAAAATAGTCAATAACTATAGCAATCTAGTGTTTAACAAACCCAAAGACCCCAACTTTTGTGATAAGAATTCATTATTTGACAAAAACTGCTAGGAAAATTGGAAACTAGTATGGCAGAAACTAGGCATTGACCCACACTTAACACCATACACCAAGATAAGATCAAAATGGGCATGATCTAGGCATAAAGAATGATATTATAAATAAATTAGAACATAGGATAGTTTCTCTCTCAGACTTGTGGAAGAGGAAGGAATTTGTGACCAACAAGAACTAGAGATCATTATTGATCACAAATTAGATAATTTTTATTATATTAAGTTAAAAATTTTTTCTACAAACAAAACTAGTGCAGATAAGATTAGAAGGAAAGCAATAAACTGGGAAAACATTTTTACATTCAAAGGTTCTGATAAAGGTCTCATTTCCAAAATATATAGAGAATAGACTCAAATTTATAAGAAATCAAGCCATTCTTCAATTGATAAATGGTTAAAGGACATGAACAGACAATTTTCAGATGAAGAAATTGAAACTATTTCCACTCATATGAGTGTTCCAAATCACTATTGATCAGAGAAATGCAAATTAAGACAACTCTGAGATATCACTACACACCTGTCAATTGGCGAAGATGACAGGAAAAGATAATGATGAATGTTAGGGGGATGTGGGAAAACCGGGACACTAATACTTTGTTGGTGGAATTGTGAATGAATCTAACTATTCTGGAGAACAATTTGGAACTATGCTCAAAAAGTTATCAAACTGTGAATCCTTTGATCCAACAGTGTTACTACTGGGCTTATATCCCAAAGAGATCTTAAAGGAGGGAAAAGGACCCACATATGCAAAAATGTGGCAGCCCTTTTTGTAGTGACAGGAAACTTGAAACTGAATGGATGCCCATCAATTGGAGAATGGCTAAATAAATTATGGTATATGAATGTTATGGAATAGTATTTTTCTGTAAGAAATGACTAACAGGATAATTTAAGAAAGGCCTGGAGAGACTTACATGAGCTGATACTAAGTGAAAGGAGCAAAATCAGGAGATCATAATATATGGCATCAACAAGACTATGATGATCAATTCTGATGGATGTGGCTCTCTTCAACAATGAATTGATTCAGACCACTTCCAATTATTCAGTACTAAAGAGAGCCATCTACACCCAGGGAGAGGACTGTGGGAACTGAATGTGGACCACAACATAGCATTTTCACTCTTTCTGTTGTTGTTTGCTTGCATTTTTGTTTTCCTTCTCAGGCTTTTTCTTTCTAGATCTGATTTTTCTTGTGTAGCAAGATAATTGTATGGATATGTATACATATATTGGATTTAACATATATTTTAACATGTATTGGAATACCTGTCATCTAGGGGAGGAGATGGGAGGAAGGAGGGGAAAATATGGAACAGAAGGTTTTGCAAGGGTTAGTGTTGAAAAATTACCCATGGATATGTTTTGTAAATAAAAAGCTATAATAAAAAAAAGAAAGAAAAGCAATTCAGAACTGATGTCAGGAAAAGCTTCCTAATAATTGCAGCTATCGAAAATATGGAATGGACTATCTTGGTAGCTTATGTTTCTCCCCTTTAGAGGTCTTCAAGCACAGTCTGTATAGCCACTTGTTAAGGACATTGGAATGTGGAATCTTGTCTAGAAATGAATTGAATGAATTGGCCTCTGAGGTCCTTTCCAATGCTGAGATTCTCTGGTTCTTTGACATATTTGGGCAAATCCCTTTCCTAGTTTGGGCATCAGGTTCCTTGTCTGAAAAATGAGGGAGTCAATGAAGCTATTGAAGACCCTTCTAGGTCTAAATTTTGATGGTACCTAAGTATTGTTATACTGCTACAAACTGCTTTGGAAATAAGGAATAAAGCAATTAGGAGCTGAGAAAGGCTTCCCCACTTCAGGGTCCTAGGGCTTCCTGGAAGAGGTAAAATTTGAAGATGAAGAGAATTTGATGAAGAAAATGGTATACTTTTAGATCAAAAAGTGCTATCCTATGTCTCCACAGAGTTTATATTCTGAATTAGAGGCTTTTCTCCAAACACCAGGGGATGGGGGAAAGAGTCCATTTTGGGATAAAGGATTATAGGTATCTATCATTTCAATTCTACCCTAGGGATTCTGCTATTCAAACTAGGGGAGAAGAAAGATTAATAGAATAGAGGGGATCCTCCATCCAGATCCTACTCTCTAGTCTTATCCTCTCAATAGTTTGAAAGGAGATCCAACCAAGGGTTCTATCATAGATATGAGTTCATTTCCTTATAGGATTGACTCCCCAGCCATTTTTTCATCTCTGCTACTCTCCCCTCTATAGGTAACTGAACACAAGTTGTCAGAGCAGAGGGCCTCACTGGAGCAGGGCCAGAATCCACTTCCACTATACCTTGGTCTAAATGTCAAAGAGAACAATTTGGGGACTCTGGACTTCAAAGGTAAAATACCACCAATCAAAATCTTTTCCTCCCCCCCCCCAATCCCACAAATACACAATCAAACCTTCAATCATCCAGCATCTGTCAAATGTTTATTATGTGCCACATACTTTTGCAGGTGCTGGGGAGACAAAAAAAAAAAAAAAAGAAAAAGAAATAGTCTGCCCTTAGGGAAATGCTAGAAATTCTATTGCAAGAGATAATATACATATAAATTATACAATAAATACAAATTAATTTTGAAAGGGAAGCACTAGCAGTGGGGGGAGAGGACAGGGAGAACAAGATCAGGAAAGGTTTCATGTAGGAAGAGACAACTAAACCAAAGCTTGAGAAGGAAACAAGGAATTCTTAAGAATTAGAAGTGAGGAGGGAATGCATTCCAATCATGGAGAACAGTGTGTATGTATAAATAGGCAGAAGAAGGATTTCTGGGGGTGAGAAATAGCCTGAAGGCTAATTTGGATGAACTATAAGAATATATGAAACAGAATAATGTATAATCAGTCCATAAAGGTAGATTGAGCCTGGCTGTGAAGAACCTTAAATACCAAATAGAGAAGTTTACATTTGATCTTAGATGCAATAGGAAGCTGTTGAAGTTTATTGAACAGGGGAGTAACCTAGTCAGACCTGTGCTTTAGAAATTTTGCCAGCTTTGTGGAGGATAGATTAGAAGGGAGACTTAAAGAAGAGACCAATTGGGAAGCTATTGCAAGAGTTCAGGTGAAAAGTGATAAGTGCTTGAACAGGGTGATGGCCATACCCACACCCATACCCATACACATATCTTTTCCCTTCTTGGCCACTCCTCTTCCCTCATAATCCATCCACACACAAAGACACACATATTTTGCAAGGTAAGCTAATAGATTATAAGACTTTCTATGGGCATGGGGATGGATGTGGGGAATAGATCAAGTGATCTACTCTGGGGTCCTAAATCCTTAAATGCCAGCTACCTGACCCCTGTGAGGCAGGAAGAAGACTTTGGAGGGTAGGTCCTACAGAGTTAGTTGCCTTTGTCATTCATTGCCCGGTTCTGGACAGCACCTCCCTTTTCTTTCCTTCCTCTTCCCCTCTTCAGCTTCCTTATCTGTCTCTTCCCCCTTATGCAGAATGGGTGGAGTTCTCCCCTTATGAGATTGGTTTCCTGAAATACGGGGCTTTCATCCCTTCTGAGCTCTTTGGTTCCGAGTTCTTCATGGGACGATTGATGAAGAAGCTCCCAGAGTCCAGGATCTGCTTCCTAGAAGGTAAGGGGTCTTGGAAGTTGAATTCAGGACCAGTCAGGGAGATTCTTTATTACAGGTATAAGGTGAAAAGGTAGCTACTGGTTTTGAATCAGAACCCAACCTTTAAAATTGCTTCTAGAGAAGAAGGCTATTGGCTGGAGTAGAAAGGGCAGGTCAGAGAAGGAGTTTTTCCAAGGAAAAGGCTAAATCTGGGCTCATTTGCCATTAGCCTTCGCAAAGTTTCTAACACAGAGAATGGAAGGGGATCACAGATGGAGCCAATCCTGGCTCTCAAGTCATGCATGACCCTACTATTATCTACACAATGAACATTTATTAAACCTTTTGTGTGCTGAACACAAGATGTCAGAGAAGCCACAAGCTTCCCATCTGGTAGGGCAATAAGACATCAATACAGATACTTAACAATACCCAATATTACATGTTAAGTGCATTAAAGATGAACAAAACAAAATGACATATGGAGTCTAAAGGGAAAGGTGAGGGAGTTAAAGCTTCCTAAAAGAGGTGGCCTAGTGACTAACATTTATTGGTTGTTTCTATAGTATAGTTGAAAGAGGCTCTAGAGTCAGAGATGGCTCCTGATGTCCCTTCCAACTCTAAATCTTGGATCCTAGGTACTGAGGATCAAGATACAAAAGATATTAGATACTTGAGACAGAAAGAATATAAGATACTGTCCTTTATTAAGTACTTGCTATACACAAAGCACTTGAGAGAAGGGACAGTGTTTTAAACCCTTTGTTGAATGAACGAACAAATGTGCAGAAAAAGTAAATAAGCAGGAAATATCCAAAATATCTATGAATAATATTTATTGCAAGTATTTGTTATAGAAGCTCAAAGAAGAAAGAGATCACTGCAGGCTAGAATTTCTAGGCAAAGTCCGAAGGAGAGGGCATTTCTGTTGGATCATGAATAGACTTGGACAAGTAGATAATAATTGGGGGAGGGGAGTCCTGTGAGCAAAGGGATGGAGGGGGGAATTTGTATGACATGCTCAGGGAATGATAAACAGACTAGATCACTCTAGATTCCTATAAAAGAATGGTTTGAACATGAAGGGAAGTAGTGGAAGATAATGTTGGGTATAAGGGGTCAAATTATGAAGTTCTTTTAATGCCAATTTAAAAGATTACAGACTTTATCCTATAGCAATAGGGAGCCCTAGGAAGGAATCACCTTCCTCTGGATCTTGATGATTCAGTCATCATCAGAAAGAACTTAGAAAAGTAAGTAGAGCTGATGACCTTGAGCCAGGAAAGGCTATTCATTAAGTCCAGGGCATGCAAGACACTTCTTTTCACACACACACACACACACACACACACACACACACACACACACACACACACACACACACAGAAAGTCCTTTCATTAATCAATCAATTACTTATTTCTTTCATTCGATAAATGTTAAGTCTTTGCAAGGGTTATGCTGGTAAATGTTTAACAATTAGCTTTATTCCTTTCCTCAAATGTGTGCATGGCATACTTTTAAGTTTAATTTGTATTATCAATATTTTCCATTACTTTTTTAGGTCTTTCTTACATCAATTAATGAAATAATAAATTAAGTCTTAATCTATATTATTGTGATTTCTGAGATACATTAATTTTAACACTGACAATTTAATAATTGGTTCCCATGAACTGGCAAGAGCTGGCTCTAGCATACAACTGGGAGGGGTAAAGTACTGTGCTAAGTTCTATTCTGGGGCAGCTAGATGGCACAGTGAATAGAATACTGGACTTAGAATCAGGATGACTCATTTTCCTGAGTTCAATTCCCAATTACTAGCTGTGTGACTTTATACTAGTCACTTAGCTCTATATACCTCCATCTATAAAATGAATTAGAGAAGGAAATATCAAATCATTCCAATATCTTTGCCAAGAAAACCCCAAAATATGATCACAAGAATTGGATGCAACTGAAATAACTGAACAACAAAAATGTCCTATTCCACTGAATGGGCCAGAAAGAAGCATAAAGTTAATAATAATAAAATTATTTTATGCAATAATAGCTTTTTATTTTTCAAAATACATACAAAGATAGTTTTCAACATTCATAATTGCAAAACCTTGTGTTCCAAGTTTTTCTCCCTTTCTTCCCCCCCTCCTTCCCTAGACAGCAAGTAATCCAATATAGGTTAAACAGTGCAATTCTTCTAAACATATTTCCATATTTATCAGAAGCATAGACATTAATACAGGAAAAGATGAGGAACTTTGTTTCTAATTGGCTGAGGCAGTAAAACTCAAGAGATGGCTAAGGAACAATTAAGGACAACAAAGCCAGGATTCTAGCATATAATAGGAGAGAAAAAGGAACTTCATCAAAAGATGGAGCCAAGCTTTACAACCAGCTAGGAAATATGCTTTAAACAAAGCAAATGACAGAAAAAAAGAGGAGCTAGGAGGAGGAAAAAGGACTTCTAAGAATACAGCATAATAAAGACCTTCATAAAGGGTGAAAGAACCAATCACAGGATCTTGTAGCTCAGGAGAATCTTTTAAGTTTTATTGATTTATTTTGTTTTCACATCATTTATATTTTCCTGCCCTGGGGGATGTCTGTCTTTTTCAGTCCCAGATAAGAAAAAAACTTTCTTCTTTCCCATGATGGAGTAGAAGGGAGGGTAGGGGCAGATGAGATCTATGGGCAGCTTGTGGCCAGAAATATATAGCATAGCCAAGTGGCAAAGGAATGACTTTTGTTCAGTTTTTATTTTTCTTTTCTTTTTGGAAACATGGATGATTCTTCATGACCTCATTTGGGGATTTCTTGACAAATACACTGGAGTGATTAGTAAATTCTTTCTTCAGCTCACTTTACAGATGAGGAAACTGAGGCAAAAAGGGTTAGGTGACTTGTCCACATGATTCTTCCTGATTCCAGGCCTGGTTCCCTAAACCTTGTGCAACAGGAATCCACAATCAGACCAAAAAAAAAACAAAACCCCAAAACAAACAGTTCCATAGAAACTAAGAGCAAGGAGGCAGATTGAGTACATTTCTTGATCAAATCTAGGTTGATTAGATGCCCTCTTCTTTTCAACTCTGAGATTCTATGGTTCTGGAATCAGAGTCTGGGTTCAATCCTGCATTTGAAATTTATTATTTGGATCACCGAGGGCTGGTCACAACCTCCTAGAGCCTCAGTTTCCTCAGCAGTAAAATAAGTGTAGTATGACTACATGGCTTCTTAAGTCCCTTCCAAATCCTATGGTCTCGTTTCTAATTTCAGCTCTGACATATGACCCCAAGCAACTAATTTATCTTCTCTGAACCTCAGTTTCCTAGTAAAAAGAAGTTTGGATTAGTCTCTGAGTAACCCTTCCAGAACACTCACGTCTATGACCCAATCCTACAACTGTTTTGGATCAGATCAGCAAAGGCAGAAAGGGAATATTTAACATCCAGGAGGTCTTTTATTTTCTGGGAGGAGGAAAGCCCAAAGCAAAATGATGGATTTGTCTCCTATTAGACCACTAAGAGCTTACTCCTAATGGCTGAAGTTAGGGGAGAGGGGTGCCATTTCCTTGCTCTGGATAGAAAGGCTTAGAGCTTGGAACTGACCTTGCTTTCTCCTGTGGGTGGGTGGGTCTGGGGCTTTCCTCAGGCATATGGAGTAACATTTTCTCTGTGAATTTGATGGATGCCTGGTATGATCTCACCAGCTCGGAAGAAACCTGGAAGCAGCATATCCGGGATAAGACCAGAAACATTGGTAAGAAACAGAGACATTGAGGGAAAGGCTGGGACTTTGGGTAGATGCTGATGGGATAAGCGGCTTGTTGTGACATGTTTCTGATAAACATTGGATGTTAGGGCTGAGAGGACTGAAGAGACAGGGCAAAAAGAAAGGTGGAATCAGAGCATGCTATTTTCACCTTTTGTTTGTTTGTTTGCTTTTTTTCTGGGGAAAAAACCCTTTTGGTCCATTTTTTTTTTCTTGTACAAGAAAAATGACAGATATGGTAATATATTTAATAGTATTGTGCATGAATAACAAATATCAAATTGCTTGCTGTCTTGGGGAGGGAAAAGTAAGGAAGGGAGAGAGAAAAAATTTGAAACGCAAAATCTTACAAAAAAGAATATTGGGGGCAGGTAGATGTTAAACTAGATTGAATACTGGTCCTGAAGTTAGGAGGATATGAATTCAAATTCAGACTCAAAACTTAATACTTATTATCTATGTAATATTGGGTAAGTTACTTAATCCCAAATGTGTTATCAAAAATAAAAAATAAAAGCTAAAAAATGAATGTTGAAAACTACCTTTACTTATATTTGGAAAAATAAAATACTATTGAGAAAAAGTAAAGCAAAACAAACAAACAAAAATCAACTAGGTATTCAGGATTCCCAAGAGCCTCAGAAACATTAGGAATTTCTTTTTTTCTGGGTGTCTCTGGATGCAGAAAAGGAACCACCTGGCTCTCGGAGGACCTCCTGGATTGAGATGTCATGGCTGTCACCTAGAACTGCTCTCACCCAGGCTCTTCAGGGCCTCTTGACTGGGCGGCCTCTTCATCACCAATGTCATAATTTCCTGAGAGGCCTTCATCTGCACCAGGACTACTCTGGCCAGAGAAACTTCTGCACCTGGGGTGGTGAGGACACAGCTGTTCTCCTGCCACCTAAGGAAAGCTGCCAATAGGCTGGAGGAGGTCAAAGTCCAAGCTCCTGTTCTGGGTTGGGGATTTCCAAGTCATGAAAGTTCTGGGGGCATCTGGCCTCCTGCTTGTGGGTTATGAGTGTTGTAGTAATCCTCAAGTCAATAAGAACTTATATTAGACCAAAGCAAAATGAGGAGGTTGGGGAAAAATAAGAATGAAGTAGGCAGGGGACCGGTCTCTGAGGCAGTTGGGTCGTGTTTCTTTATCCCTAACTTTCATTGTCTTCCCCCACCCAGACTGCCACCTAGATGCTGACCCCAGCCAGCTGACCCCTCTGCAACCCCAGCTCTGCCTGGTAGATGCTGCCTACTTCATCAACACAAGCTGTCCACTCTTATTGCGGGCAGGTCGGAGCCCAGACCTCATCCTCTCATTTGGCTATTCCCTCAACTCTCCCTTTGAGGTACTTTCTCTCAGTCTCTATGACCCACCGGAGACCACTCCCCCATTTTCCTTTTGGGTTCCCAGCTTACATTAGATTTCTGAGGTGAAGCTGTGCCACTGACTAAGAACCTACCCTGATACCCCAGGAAGGGTGAGGGTCCATTTAGACCCTCTGACATGAGCTCTTTTGTCAGGGCTCCAGGCTGAGAATTTGGGGGTGAGGGGAAAGTGAGTAGTTAAACCTATAGGAATGGCTATGGGCCAGAGAGGCAACAAGATACAGATTTTACATCAGAAACTATTTCTTGCCCCCACTGGGTATTGACTTAGAAAATAATGGATTAACATTTCTAGGTTGTATTGTATTTTATAATTTATTTTGTTAAAACACTTTCCAATTTCATTTTAATCTGTTTGGGACAACACATGTGAATTGTATAGGCTTTTTGCCACCATTTGGTCACGAGTTTGATATCTTTGGTGTAGAAAATAGGGTGCTGAGCTGGGAGATCAGAGTTCCAATCCTACCTCAGACACCAGCTGTGTGACTGAACAAGTCAGTGAACTTCTGTGTCCCTCATTTTTCTCATCTGTTAAATAAAGGGAATGGATTTGGCATCTAAAGTCTCTTCTAACACTAAATCAATTCTGTTATGATTCTATGACAATGGAATTTTTCCAAGAGCCATGAGGTCAACAAAGGCAGAGCTAGGAAAAGAAGTCAGGGATCATTATGTCTTAATGTCAGCCTTAGGGTTGGAGTTGGTGGGGAGGCAAATCACTTAACTTCCCATTCTGTTTGTAATCAGAGTAGATGCAAGAGGGAGGAAGTGTTGGTTCTGAGATTAGGAAGACTGAGTTCAATTCTCTGCAGAGACTGGGTTCTGTCTGTCTCAGTTCCCTCCACTGTAAAATGGGGATAATATAATAATAGCACTTACATCTCAGGGTTCTTGTGAAAACCAAATGAGATAATATTTGTAAAACACTTAAGTGCTTTATAATGTCGACCAGATTTATTATTCTTATTAAAAATCCAGACTCAGACATTTAATAGTTGTATGACTCCAGGTCAATCACTTCACTGCTGTCTGTCTCAGTCTGGTGATGGTGGTAATAATGGTGGTAATAATAGCATCTATCCCCCAGGGGTGTTGTGAAGATCAAATACTCGTAAAAAGTGCTCAGCTCAGTGCCTGGCACATAGTAGAAACGTATAAATGCTTCTTCCCTTTCCCCTTTCCTTCCCCCTTCCCCTGAGGAAGATGGTGGGTGTGAATGTGACAAAGTGGCAACAGTGGTCTAAAAATCTGGCTGGGGATGATTCCTGCCTCTCATACTTACTAGCTTTGTAATGCTGGGCAGGTTTTTAAACCACTCTAGGTCTCATCCATAAAACAGAGATAATAGTAGTCACAATACCTCCCTCCCAGGGAGGTATGCTATGAAGAAAGCTCTTTACAAAACTTCGTCTATTAAAAAAAAAAAAAAAAAAAGAGTTATTATTAACTACTGCTAGATTAACCAAAGAAGGAAATGGATTACTCAATCAAGCTGAAGTAATCCATCAGAGAGTGAATAATGGGTCAGACCCCAACACTGTTTTAAATTGGGTCATGTTTGATGACAGTATCTTTTACATACAGAGGGATTTAGGGCTTATAAAGCTAACTTCATCTCATTTAATCTTCACCATAACTCTGGAATTAGACAATACACATGATAATGCCTGTTACACATCCAGAGGCTCTAGGGCTTCAGAGAGAGTGAATGACACATTCTCTGCTAAAGCAAAGCTTCCAAAACTTGACCAGAAATTATGATTTAATATTGGTAAATGTTTGACTTGTATATCTATTTAATATACCTATTATTGGAGTCCTAAAGAACTGGTAAATGAGGGAGGATTTGAGGTCTTCTGAGTGCACATCTCATACTCCTTTCCCACTCTTGGATCAAACCAAAGTAATTTTTGTTTGTAAACCAAGAGAACCAATTTAAGCTGAAATGTAAACTAGGCGTTTTCTAAAATTGTTGAACTAGTCGTCCTTGTTCAATTAGTAGCCAAATCCAACCTAAAATGGGGCTCATAGTTCTGATGTGAATCAGGAACTCTGGCTCTGCCTTTTATTTCCTAATTTTATTTATTTATTATTATGATATGTAATAGTAATTATATACTGTAATTATGATATACTAATTTATTATTGCAATAAAACAGTTCTATTCTAATTACTATATAGAATAATCTATTGATGCAATGAATTATAAATATTATAATTGTTATGTAATAAATTACTATTTGTTATATAAATTATATATTATCAATATTTATAGGTATGAATTTATTATATGAATTATACATAATACAAAATGTATTAAATTATAAATAAATACAACTCACATTGTAATTATATGTAATAATTTATTATTGTAATATATATGTAATATGTAAAGATATAATATATGATAATATGTAGTATTATATGTTGGAATTATTATAATATATGATTATAATATGAATATATGATTTAGTATAATACAATTGTATATTATTGCATATATATTTATATTATATGTTTTGTATTATATAATATAGATATAATGTAACAATTTATTATTCTAATATATAATGGTAATTATGTCATGGTTATTGATATATAATAATTTATTGTTTTTAGTATCATAATTAGTAATAATTTATTTTTATAACCTTGGAGAAGCCACTGTTCCTCTTGGACCTCAATTTCCTTATTGGTACAATGAAGGAATTAGGCTAGATTTTCTGTGATATAATGCAAAGAGTACTGGCTCTGAAATCAAAGGAACTGGGTTCAAGTCCTACCTGTGTTACTTTGGGAAACGACTCCATCTCTCTGGGTCTCAGTTCCCTTATTTGTAAAATGAGAAGTTTGGATCAGATGGTCTCTGCGGTCCCTTTTAGCTCTAGTGCTACAATCCTGAGCCAGTCCCTGTTCCAACACCACTCTCTCCCCAGACGCTGGAGCAGATGGAGATATATTGCCGAGGGCAGGGGATCCCTTTCCCTAGAGTGGAGTTGAGCCAGGAGGAAAGCCTGCAGCCTAAGGAGTGCCACATCTTCTCCGACCCTGACTGCCCTGAAGCCCCCACGGTGTTGCATTTTCCCTTGGTCAACCTTTCCTTCAGAGAACACTCAGCCCCTGGTAAGCCAACCCCAACCTCTCCCTGCCCTGTCGGCCCCAGCCTTGTCTCCCCCTTGACCAGGAAAGTATCTGTCCTTGTCCCAGAGCAAGCTATCCCTTCATATGAAGTAGAGGAGGCAGCCTGCCCGAACAGAGAGATTACTGACTGGCCTGGAGTCAGGAAGACCTGGATTTGAATGTCGCTTTTGATACTAGTGGTCGAATGAGCTCTCTAGGTCTCAGTTTCCTCAGCTGAAATGAAAGGATTAGATCAAATACTGCTAACTCTAAATCTAGAATTTTCTGAGCTGAACAGAAGACTTTGGTTTGGAAACAAGGGTTAGAACTATAATATCCTACTCTGGGGAGAGGGGCTGTCCCTTCTGGAAGACGCTGTTTTTTTCCTAGGTGGGCTAGGTAAGCAGTTTGAGTGCAATGAATCAATCAACCAGCATTTATTAAGAACCTATACTTTGCTAAGCATATCTATATGTGCATCTACATATATAAATATTTATATACATGCATGTATATATATATACACACACACACATAAACAAATGAAATATTCAGAAAATAAGTATGAGGTCATTTGGGATTTGGGGAGGTAGAGCACTGGATTATAGGAAAAATTAAGACCTAGAAAGGACCTTGGAGACCATGGAGCCTAACTCTCATTTTTCAGAATTTTGAAGCATTGTCATTGACAAACAGAGGAGGTTGTATTTGAATCTAGAAATAATAGGATACCCCTGAGGTTTAACTGAGGATTAAAATCAGATGTGTCCTTTAGGAAAATCATTTTGGCATTTATGTGAAGGATGGATTCAGTCTACAAATAGAAGAAAATTGATGGAATAGTGATCTATTTTTTTGGTGGGGGGACAAGGGTCACACAGTAAGTCTCAAGTGTCTGAGTCTGAATTTAAACTCAGGTCCTCCTACCTGGTCCTCTATGCCCTGTGTCACCTAGTGATCTATTAGCAGCAGTACAGAATCATTATTTTCATGGACATAGAAAACTGGGAAGAATGAGCATGGCTACAGCATTAGTCCTGGTCCCTAGAAATCTTCTGTTTCTCTGCTCCTTAGGGGTTTCTAATTGAATTCCCAGAGATGTAATCCTAATTAGTTCTAATTGGATTTCCCTAATTGGATTCTCAGGGGTCTTATCCTAACTAGCTTCCCATTAACATGCAAGGTTTTGGGAAATCTCCCTGTCCTGCTTCTCGTGTCCCCATCTCTCCCCTGTGCACAGGTGTCAAGCGCAGACCTGAGGAGCTTGCTGGAGGCCAAGTCGACCTCACGAGCTACCTGTCACCGTATTCCCTGGCCAACATGACTTACAGTGGGGATGACTTTGACCGGCTGCTTTATCTCAATGCTTACAATGTTCTGAACAACCGCGGGGAGATCCTAAGGGCTCTGAAGGCTTCCCTGAGGCATCGCAAACAGCGCCGCCCTTGATGGGGACATTCCCTGGAGGTCAGAAAGCACCCAAAGGCCTTCAGACTCCATCTCATCCCCTCGAGTTCCAATAGGCTGGATACACCCAAATCCTCGATCTTGCCTTGCTTTGACAAAGGCTCCTATGTCTACGGAGTCATAGTCAGTTCTGCAGTTGGTCCATTGAACAGAAAGACATCTCTACCTGGATCCAAAGCAGTTTTTCTTGGATAGACCTGGCATGTGAGGCAGCTGACAAAAATATAGTTTGTTGTCCTCATCTGTTCATTTCCATCCATGTGCAGAATGAACTTTATATATAGACAGACAGGAGCTGGGCCTGGTATGAATGTGGGGACTATAAGCTTGTAGTATTGGTTGGAGAAGATTTATAACTAGGGCAAAGAGATCCACACTTTGTTCCAGGGCAATGAATTTAGAAAGTGCTAAATTTAGAGGATTTCCACAGCTGTGTGAAAAGTAGAGTTTAAGAACTACTTAGACTAACTAATTAAAATAGGAAGGTACCAGGAGGTATACTGATAGGAACTCTTCTTCCTTCCCTACCTTTGGTCTTTTTTCCCCACAGTGGAACAATATAATGGTTTTCTGGTCATTTCTGAGTACATTTTGTTCTTCTTGCCCATAGGGTATATTTTGTGATTATTTATTATTCATACTAGCCCCAGCTGCAAAAATTCCTTATTATGGCTCTGAGTCAGAGACACTAGTTGGACAGGCACCAGGACTTCCTTGAAGATCCTATTAATCAATCAAATAAAAAAGCATTTTTAAATCATCTACTATGTGCTAGTCTTAGAGATAGGTGCTGGAAATATCAGCGTAATGAATAAAACAATCCTAATGGGCTTATATTTTAATAGGGGAGAGACAAATACATAAAGAAGTATATTTCAATTTAAAGCAAAGAAAAACTTCTTAATTATTGTGCTTGAGCAAGTAACAAGCATTTATTAAGTGCCTACTCTGTGCCAGACATTGTTTTAAGGATTAGAGATACAAAAACAACCAAAAAAAAAAAAAAAAGAAAGAAAGAAAGAAAGAAAGAAAGAAAGAAAGATAGATAGATAGAAAGAAAGGAAGAAAGGAAAGAAGGAAGGAAGAAAAGAATTAAATAATCCTTGTCCTCAAGAAGCATACATTTGTGTGTATGTGTTGTGTGTGTGTGTGTGTGTGTGTAACATACATAAATCAGAAACTACACAATATTTGCAAATTAAAACAAGCAGGACCGATCTATGCATTGATTGACCACAATTCCAGAAGACTCACGATAAACCATGTTATTCATTTCCATATACAGATGATGAGGTCAGAGTGCAACTTGAAGGATATTTTTTTTTGACATGGCTACCACAGGAATTTGTTTTGCTGATGCTCTATCTGCTGCACCATTTAGCTGCCCATTAGCATTTTTTTTCATATTTGTCAGAGTCAATAGGGGTCTAGGTTTCTTTTAAATTTGGTCTCTCTTTCCTTTGCCTTTGGTTTCTGTTTTTTAAAATCCCATTCTCCCCCTCCCATCTTAAACTTCTCTTTCTTTCTGTACATATAGGTTTCTTATTTGCCCCATATTATAAGTTTCAGGTAAGCTGAAGGTAAGAGAGCAAAGAAGTATAAAGAAAAAAATCTCTAATCTCTAGTGTTTATGTCAGGGAGGGGGAGTTCTTGACTGCCCCCAGTCTTGGGTTGGGCCCTTAGAACAATGCCTGAGGCTAAAGGCCTCTACTAAACAAAGCTGGCTCTGGGCATGAGCAGGTGAGTCAAGACTGCCATTAAAGGTGAGTGACTTCCAGAGAGGATGTGTTATTGGAGAGATCTTTCTAGAGAACTTTTCTGGGCTGAATCTGGTGCATTGTTTTTTGTCTTTCGTTATCCACTACTGATCCTTGGAATCTTTTTTTTTTTTTTTTTCCCCTGGGCTTTCTCTTAACTTTCCAACTCCCCCAACTTCTGTTTCTTGGCTCTTTCTTCAGCCTATTGACTGAAACACCCTGGATCCACCCAACCACACCGAAGGGTGTGAGATGTTGCAAACCCTCCTTTGTTCAGTGTGAAGACTGCTATTCTGTGTCCCAAACTGAGCCTGCCCTCCCCTAAGGGGAATTGAAGATGATTGCATAAGGTTCTTCCTGCAGCTGTGGGGCCCAGAGTTAACTAGAACAGTTATAATTATAGAAGAGACAGAAGGGGCCCCAACAGGTTGTTCAACCCTTTCTGGCAGGCTGATGAGGTTCTCAGCCTCTTGCACACATTACTTCCTGGTGGATAGATGGATGAGCACTACCTCTATCACCACCTCTGGGTGAACAGGTGCTGTGTTTTCTGGTTGACTCTACTGTGCCAGTTCTTTGGGCTATGGTTTCCAAAAGCAGAACTGGAGAAATAGTCCATCAATCCATCAAGGATTTATTGAGCACTATTATGTTCTGGCACATTATAGATAATATAATTTTGATTGATTATTGATTAATTGGTTATTATAGAATTTGGAGCTGGAAGGAGTTTTACAGATCAGCTAGTGTAGCCTCCCCATTTTACAAATGAGGAAACTGAGGTCCCAATAGGAAAAGTGACTTGCCTAAGAGCATAGAAATAAGTAGCAGTTGAATCTACACTAATCTCCTTTCTCTGAATTCCTAACATCTTTAAAGGATTATCACACAGTTTAATACTTACTTGTCTTCTAATTGTTTCAAAAGTTTTTAATCTATCCCAGCTAGAATAAAAGTTCAGTAATGTCTTGGACCATGTCTTATGACCATCTGACCCTCTTCCCCCTGAAACCTTTCACTGTGCTCTCTTCACTATCCCACATTATTTCATGTAGAGAAACTTTAAAGCTGTTAGGAATTCAGAGAAACAAGGTTAGTGTAGGTTCAAATTATCAGAGAAAGCTTCATGGAGGTAGTGGAAACTGAGTTTAAAAATTAGTTTGGATTTATATACGTATAACTGGAGAGAAAAGAGGGCATATCAGATGGATGGAACAGCATAAGTAAAGGCACAAAGGTGGGGGATGAGCATAGCCTGCATGGAGGACTTGATATGAGTAAAAAAAAAACTGGGTGCTGGGAAGTAGTGGGTCATGAGACAAGATAAGAATATTAGTGCCAGATTATGGGGGGGGAAAAGCCAGGTAGAGGGGCTTGGATTTGTGTAAGGCAAAAGGGAGCCATTGTGGGTTCTTGAGGAGGATAGCAAAATTATGAGATCTTTGCTGGAACAAGAGACCATTACCTTTTAATTCAGCAGTCATGTGGGGACAGCCTTAACAAACAGGTTTAGTTAGATTATTGTTGTTGTTTGTCCTTTATTCTTGAAGAGGACCATGGCATTAATGATGTGATTCCATAACATGCAAGTGAGTTTAAATGAGGGAGAGCTGTGCAAAGTCACCAGCTTCATTCTCTCTGTTGGTGAAAGCTGAAAGAGGAAAAAATAAATCTGAAAGACATTTTGAAAGGGAAAAAATTGAAAGAGTTGGTGACAGTTTAAATCTAAGGGATGAAGAATAGGAAAGAATCAGGGATCTATTCAATAGGCTAAAACATCTGCCAAGTAACTGTTATGTACAGAAGAGTGTGTTAGGTACTAGGGAAGATTCCTAGATTGCTAGCCCATGGGAATGGAAAAATGATAGTACCCAATTCATATGATTCAAACAGTTGGGAAAGAATGCCAACACTGGATAAGCAGACAAGCTCATTTTTAGACATGCTGAAATTCAGTGTTGTACTTACCCATTAAGCAGCCCCTGATAAATAGTTTTGTCCTAAATGAAAGATACTCTTGCTGTTATCTTGCAAAAATTACAGGTGTCACTTTAGAGCTACTATTTGTAATCTTTCAGGAAATTTGTGGAATAAAAGGCTTACCATGAACAGAAAATGAATAGATGTCTTTCTTTTCTTTTCTTTTCTTTTTCTTTTTCTTTTTTTTTTTTTTGAGGCTGGGGTTAAGTGACTTGCCCAGGGTCACACAGCTAGGAAGTGTTAAGTGTCTGAGACAAGATTTGAACTGGGGTCGTCCTGAATTCAAGGCTGGTTCTCTATCCACTGTGCCACCTAGCTGCCCCTGTCTTACTTTTCTTAAAAAAAAAAAAAGTAAGGAACAAAGTGACATATTATGAAAACAATGTTGGTTCCTTATAAAATTGTATAACAGATTATTAAATGTATGCTTTCTGAACACTTAGGCATGTAGGCAATGACCACTGGGACCTAGCATGGGTTCACTAAAATAAGTCATTCCAAATTTACCTTATTTCCTTTTTGAGTAGGTACACCAGCCAGCACTTCTTCAACTTTTTCCACTCATGTCCCTTTTTGCCTGAGAAATTTTTATGTGACCCTGAGTATATATATACCTATTTACAAATCAGACATTTACTGATGATAAATCACCCTCGCATTCAGTTATGAGACCCCATATGGGATTGTGAACCACAGTTTAAGAAGTTGGGCACTAGAGTATCCTAGTAAAAAGAGCTACTCTTGGATCTTGAGAGGCTTTCTAGAGCATTCACTCCCTCTCCTTCCTCCACTAAAGGACTCCTCTACTCTGGACCTCTCCCATCACTTTCCCTCTATCTCACATACCATCAGAATGGAGTCCTTGTGAGGAGCTAATCACTTAGAAGGAAGAACAGACTCTTTTCCTCACAATCTTTGGTTGTCCCTTACTTTGATACCAAGAAGAGGTACAGGAATTGCTCAAAGCTTGGGTTTTCTAAGCTCTTCCAAAAAGAGGAAGTGGAAAGGTACTCATTGTACAATATGAATCAATTATGGGATAGGTATTTATTTCCTATGCATAAAAGAAATGCTAAAAGGCTCAAGAGACTCATAATGTACATTGATCAACAACTTTTACTCTATAGCTGTTATAAATATTGGAACATAAAATAGCTTGTGAGATGGCTAAATTGGCATTGTTACATTTCCCCTCAGTTCTATACTCTCTTCTCCAAGTCCAGGGCTTAGCCTTTTCCTCTTACCAGTGGTCTTCTCTGAGGCAGAAACTTCCTTTACTACCGGTCAACTCCACCAGATTGATTTGAGATCTCTGGACTTCTTAAATTCACAAGGTCACCTCCAAATCTGGACACAACTATCACAAGTTTGGTGGTGTCATTTTTTTCAGAAAAGGAAAGAAAAAATTGTTTTGATTTTCAAAGCCTTTATTGACAGCAAAAGTCAGAGTAGCCTTAATATCTGGTTAAATATAAAGGTATAAGTATATATACTATAGGGCATATGATGGGTTAAGGTAGAAGGAAGGCTAAAAGGTGTCTAAAGGGAATTCTGCCCCAGGATGCTCTGTAACACTCTGAAACATGCAGCTCAGGGCCTCCGTACAAGCTCATCTACTTGCATCTCCCCCATTCTAGCTATCATGTGGGAACAGTGCAATGATGCCCAGGGTTGAGCAGAAGGAGAGAAGGTAGTGTTTCACTCTTCTCTTCACAAAAAAGGGAAGTCTAGTAAAAAAAATAGAGCTTCTTAATGAATTAATCAATTATTAATAGAGCTCCTTTATGCAAGGTCTTGAAGGAAAATAAGTCAAGGCAGAGTCATTCCCTTCTGAATCTTTGACTTTGTCCACAGAAGCCAATAAGGGAGTTGTCATTTCAACTTTCAAGGCTTGCTGTACTGAGTCATTTTTGGTTTGGAATATTCTCTAAGGTTTTCAAGTGCTAAGCTAATGCATTACTGGTTAGCCAGATTCAGGAAGGGTAACTGCACATTTTCTGTTCAGTTCCCATTTACATTATTTCCCACTATTAGCCAATTAGTTGGGGTGATTTGGCACAGTTGTTTACATCCCCGGTTCTGGAAAGTTCTCTGGGATCACAGGAAGGCTGTAGCATTGTTCTTCCAAAAGCTTTCTCTCAAGTTCCTGTAAAGAATCCTAGTGAGTAGGGAATCCTTGTGAGTCTTGACCATTTCCCATGTGTAACTTTTTGCTGAGAAGATTGTAGTTATCTAATGAGATTCCAGGAATTACAGGAAAGGAAGCCCATCCTCTCTGTGCATCGATTATTAAGTTTCCTTTATTGGTAACTTATGTTTGCCTTGGAAACCTGAGTAAACAGTCATCCCAAAGTAATGAAAAATATTCTCCTTGGTGGGTCCTTTGAAATGGAAAGCTGCTTCATCTCAAGACTCACATATTAAATGAGAATACTAGTATAGAACTTTCTTTGTTCTCAGCCTATTAAAAACCTATTAGTGGGAAAGGGGTTTTGAGAATCTCACTCAGGAGAGAATGTATACCTTGCTTGGGACCCTCCCATTCTGAGACCCAAATGTCTGTGACTTGGGATTCTCCCAACCAAGCAACCCAGGGATTGGTACTTTCTTGGAAGGTGATGATGTATGTTGTATGTTGTTTTTGTTTATTTCTTATGTCTTTATTGTTTTGGTGATCACTGTGTTGTTGATTGTGTATTTACTTTTAGCTATAAGTTTTCTCTTCCCTTATGTCTTGTTTGAATCAAGGTTTTGAACAGGAATAAACTTGTACCCATCCTCTAAGTCTGTGCCTGTTGAATGCAAATTCTAAATCTAGATTAATCTTACAGCTCCTTGTGCTAGAGTTTTAATGAGATCATGTGGCACAATTTATAATTGCCTCTTACTTAAGGATCTGGTAAAGGATCTCTATAGCGCATTTAGTTAAGTCCTTAATCAATCTCAAACTTGACAGAGTGTAAGGAGAGTATGGAGATCTCAATCATCCCCAAATATAAAGTTATGCAAATCGAACAAACAACACCTTTTAAAGCTTATCAGAAAGTTACTTGTTTAGTATTTACAGAGGGCCTTCCTAATCTAAGGAAGCAGAGAAAAAAAAATACATAAAATTAGAATAAAACAAACTTAATGAAAGTTAAAAAAAAAGAGAGAAGAAAAAGGAACAACTGAGCTTCCCCTCTCAAAATGAAACTCTAATCCCCAATGAGCTCCCAGAATATTAAGGAGTCTCCCCTATATAGGGCCTTGGGATTGACTGGAATTTACCTGTTCATGCTCAGGGGAGGAACTGAAATAGGTTGGGTGCAAATTCTCCTGGGTCCTTTCAGCACACAGAACAAACCAAAGATTTCCCTAGTGGGTCCCTGCCAATATAAAGTGCCATGCAGATAGATGTTCAGACAACATGTCTCCAGAGATCCCTACAGAATATAGAATACCCAAATCTTCCACAATCCTAGGGATCTCTGCCAATGCATAGGATAAGTTGAATGGAAGTTCTGAAGTCATCTAATGAGAATATAAGCAGATTTACTTCAAAAGGAAAGAAAAAAAATCTCAGTTGGAGATTTAAACACTTGTGGGGTTCCCAAAAGAAGCCAAGATTGATGGGAATCAGTTCCTCCCTCAAATACCAGAAAAGTTCCCCATTTCAAACAATAATAACCACTATTGAGGGCAGGGAGCTGGTACACTTATCATTTTGGTTGCTTTTTTCATCTCGAACCTTAATCCTTTCAGTGCTGAGAAATATAAGAGGCACTGGTCATTCCCCAAATACCCAAATGCCAAAGAACTGTGAATATGGTTTTCTGGAATTAGAAGTGGTTTCTTTGCTCATTCCTTGTTTACTATCATCCAGTTGCACTATTATCTAGCTATAGCTTATAATAAGAGGCAGCATGGAATAATGACTTGAGAACCAGACTCTAAATCAAGAAGACCTGGACTCTAGATATATATGGATTTCATGACTTTGGGCAGATTTATTAGTATCACAGTGCTCTTTCTAGGAAATTCTCTAGTACTAGAAATTGGAGATCGACACTAATGGGGGAGTTTCCTCACCAGAAACTCTCTACTCTGATCACAAATCTAGACACAAATGACTTACATCATATAGTATGTCTTCATATACTTTTATGCTTATTTCTTTGGATATTATATAGTTTGAGTGGAAACAAGGGAATACCTTAGTTATACTCTCCAGCAAGAGGCAAAGCTAACCTGGGGCACATCTTTATCAGTGATACCTCTCTAGAGTTGACCAACTAGGGATTATTTCCCAGTTCCCTCCATTTATCTTCAATTATACATATAGATAAACAATGTTTCCTTGGAAAATAATGCTTTCAGGACTCAAAGTTAAGTAGATGATTTCCACAGAAGAATAATGATAAAAATAGAACAATTCCTGCATTAGTACAGAGGTTACTGATTCACAAAATCTTTTAAATATTCCCAAGAGCACATCACGTCTCTTACTTTTTCTCTGGCTTATGATCAACACTGTGATTTACAAAATAATCAAACATGGCTCCATAAGATTCATGATAAAGCATGCTATTAACTTTCTGTCAGATAGAGTCTAGAAAGAGGCATATTTTTAAAATGAAATTAATTTTTTTCAATGAACAAAAATTGTTTTTTTTTTCTGTCCTAATTTTACATCTCAAAAATTTTGTAACAAATATGTAGTGTCAAGTAGAACAAATTCTTTCATTGGCCTATGTCTCATTTTTTGGACACAACCAAGATAGAGATTTATTTTGCTTGACTATGCATATTTGTTTCAAGGTCTTTTTCTTTTTTTAATTCTGGGGAAAGGGGAGAAGTATGAGGAAGAAATAATAAATTTTGACTTTTTGAAAAAATTAAATTAAAAAACTTTCTTTAAGAGAGCAGCCAAAAGTGCCTGGATCACCTCTCTAGCATAGTCCTCAGTTAGCATCACTTTTAGATGTTAATGGCTCACGGCAAGGGAGAGGGTCGTCCTATTTTCAAATATACCCAGATATATATCTGCTAATTGCTTGTTTCCTTCCTGAAATAGTGCCAGTGCAATATTGTTTTTCTTTTGGCTCCATGTCTGACAGACAACTGGCTTTGCTGCTTATCATTGTGTGAGGGACATTCCTCAAGCAACTCTGACTCCAACCCCTCCTCTTCAACTCTTAGCACCTCCAGGAAGCACTGCAGTGAAAAAGTTTATTCAGCACTTCCTGTGTGTTACGTACTGTGCTAGGTACTGGGAAGAGATACAGACAATCATCAATTTTTGTAAGGAGGAGTGTGGGTAACATTCCTAGAAGATGGTACAAAATTTTTTAAAAATGCAAATGTTGATACATTGAATTTATGAGGAATAAGGGATTAGGTTGCCATGGCCACAGAAAACTCTAATCTTTCACTAGAGAATGCTGACAATACTTTTTTTTTGCATATGATTCTTTATAGCAAAACATTAATTCTGATAACATGCACTTTTCCTAACACAGTTACTATGAAATAATCCATAAAATTCAGTAATAAAATAAAACTGGTAACATACAAAACATTTTTTCTTGTTAGTAATTCTCTAGATATTTGTGACCTTTTTGTGCTAACATTTAAAAATAAAAAAAATTATTTCAAATAATATCCACTTTTCATAACACATGAAATCTACAGTGCCATACATATTGTACAGCGAATAAAATTGTAAATTAAAAAAAATCTCAATCTAATCTACCACTGTGTCAAATGGAGTGTGAGGGTATAGTACTGCTGTAAACATCTCTACCTTGGTTGCCCTCTGACAACCATGGGAGATGTTGCTAGGATTTTAGGTTGCTGCTGTTGGAAGACACCAGGACTTAACATTATTTCTGACATCCAGTCTTTCACAGTTGTGGATAACACTGAAAATCTTGAAGGATGCACCTGTTTGAAATAATATATCCTATTAAGAAATCACCCATCCACAAACTTGTGTGCATTGCATCTCTCATTTTTTCTCTTATTTACATATCCATGAGTGCTCATCAGGTTTACAAAAGTAAAAATGAAGTTACTAATAAAATCATATGAATGCTTAAAGCCTAGATAAACACATGAATGTTGAAGATTGTACAAAACTTAGAAAAGAAATGATAGTTGCTTTCATAGAATTTGCATCCTACTTAACAAGATTTATATAATCTTGCAAGATTTACCAAGAAGTAGGGAGAGACTGGGACCTTCAGAAAGAAAAATACTTCCCTCCTTTTCTCCCTCACCTACTTATTATTATGAATGACGATAGTACTGATTAGGGAATCCAAATTTTACCATAAATGAATATCAGAAGAGAAGGCCAAACCTTTCCCTATCCCAGAAAATATAAATAGCTAGCAGGTACCTTCTCACACTAAAGTTCAACATTTAATGTATCACTGCTCAATTAAATGTTGTCTTCTCTTAATTAATAAATACAAATTTCACAAAATCTCAGAAGAGAACTCAGAAACCATATAGGACATGATACAGAAATTACTGTGAAGTTTTGAAGCTTAGACTAGAAAGACCATTGGTTCTGAAGTCAGAGGTGATTGTTATTGTTCAGTTGCTTTCAGTAGTATCTGACTTATTGTGACCACTTTTGAGGTTTTCTTGGCAAAGATATTGGAGTAGCTTACCATTTCCTTCTCCAACTCACTTTACAGACGAGGAAACTGAGGCAAACAAGGTGAAGTGACCAGCTAGTCACACAATGAGTATGTCTGAGTAATGTCTGATCTCAGATTTGAATTCAGGAAAATGAATCTTTTAGGACTGGCATGCTCTGCACTATGGCACCACCTAGCTGTCCCTAAAGTCAAAGGAACTCACCTTAAATGCCATTTATTTTATTTTTTAATTTAAAAAATATTATTTTTTAAAGTTTTTTTTCCTTCTCAATAGTACTTTATTTTTCCAACTACACATAAAGATAGATTTCAACATTCATTTTACATTCCAACATTTTCTCTTTCTCTTCCTTTCCTTCCCTTCCCCTTCCCAAGTTAGCAAGCAATCTGATATAGGTTAAAAATTTTAAACACGTTTCCAATTCAAATTCCATTTCTGATACTACAGATGTAATCTTGGCAACTAGATAGTGTATTGAATAAAGCAATGCAGGAGATCTGTTTGATTCCTGCTTTCAATGCTACCTATGTAATGCTGGACAAATCACTCAACCTTACTCAAACTCAATTTCCTCAATAGAGAGGGGAGGAAGGTGGACCCAATGTCCTATAAAGTCCCTTCCAGCTTGATCTATGATCCTATGATGTCATTTAACCTGCCTGGATCTCAGTTTACCTTCAGTAAAATGATGGGGTTGAGTTAGAGGATTTCTGAGATCCTTTCTAATATCTTACCTGTGAGTCTATTATTGGTCAATTTTGCAAATCTTAAAGCTCTATATAAATCCTAGCCATTCCAATTCCATTCTGTTTTTTTCACCTTTCTTTTCAGTGAATGCCTTATAATATAGGCCAGCTCAAATGGGCATTCTGGTTAAATGGACTCTTTACTATAATAGTGAAAATAGAATGGGCAATGTTTAAACTATCACAAGCAGCTAAATCTGAGGAAAAAACACTTACTCCGCCTTCGTTGGAGAAAGGGGGAGATCCACCTGATGTGTTGGTTAATCAAACTGCTTTCCTCCTCTTCCTTCCCTTCCCCCCTTTTCCCTTTGTTACAGAAGATGATTCTCTGAACAGAGAAGTGGGGATGTGGGGAAGGGTATATTTGGGAAATAATGGTGATATATAAAGACAAAAGATATTAATGAAAAACCCTACCTTACAGCAGATATCCCCCACTCCTAGCACTTTCCCCTTATTTTATCTTTTGTGCCTATTTTTTCCACAGACTTCTTTTCAGGAAGTTACAGGGGAGGAATGGGTAAGGAAGGGGAGAAGGAGTGGATTCTCTTAGCTTGTCACATTCCCTTTCCATTGTTTGCTACTCCCATGGCACTTTGTTTCTTGAGCTCTTGGGTGATACCAGGTGAATGTTTGGCTCATGGGTCACCTTCTTTCTCACTATCTTCTTGGGAGGTGCTTTGAATCTGAGGACCATTGCTCCAACAGCAAAAGCCAAAAGCCAAAAGCCAAAGCCAAACAAATCTCTGAGAGTGAAGTAGAACCTGGTAGAGATGTGGTCTCTAGCTAACTGTTTATATCTTCTCATATCAAGGGCTTTTTAACTTGAAGTTTGTGAACTTGTTTTATAAAACTTTTTTTTGATATTGATGAAAATAATGTTGATAGTTTTATTTCAGCATCATTGGTTCTCTTTGTAATCCTCTGTATTTTATTTTATGAATTTAGAAACATTATTCTGGGTAGGGATCCATGAACTTCACCAGACTCACAAAGGAATGTATACTAAAATAAGATTAAGAACCCCTACTTCATGTAAAAAGAAAGCCCAAGATGCAAAAGGAATGGGTTGTTCCTTTAAAACTTCCAGAGTCCCATAATGTCTTATGTAACTGTGTTGCTCCATTCACTCCCCAAGGTCATTCCAGTGATTATTCAGCCCTGTATTTCCCAACTCTTTGGTAGCTCAAGAAACAGATTATAGGACATAAACCACAGATAATCTGTGACTCCTGAGGGACTTCATGATAGAATCACCCCTCCTGCAAAAGCAAGAAAAATGGTCTTCCTGGCTGAGTTCTCCAGACGACTCATTCTACAAAGAGACTTTGCAAGTGTTAGTCCCACTCCTTAGCCATCAGAGATTTCCACAATTGCTGGCTCTAGTCCAGATTAGATTTCAAGGATAACCATTAGGAACATCCATTTTTTTTTTGTCCTCCTTTGATTAATCACTAGAGATAAGGCTTATTACATCTCCTTTTCCTGAATCCTTAATTAACAAAATTGTATTGTCTGCAAACAATGTGTTAAGCCATTCACCTGGACTCAGTCCAGTTTCCACAATAACTGAGTTTTCCAAGTGTACACAATCTATTAAGAAGCATTTATTAAGAGGCCTACTTTGTGCCAGGTATCATGGTAAGTGCTGGGAATATAATTAAAAAGGAAAAAAAAGTCCTTCCTTTCAAGGAGCTCAAAGTTTAACGGGGAGCCAGTCAGTCAATATGTATTTATTAAGCTAAGCACTTACTCTGTGCCAGGAACTTTATTAGACAATGGAGATATAAAGAAAAGGCAAAAACCAATTTCTTGCTCTCAAGTACTTCCCAGTCTAATGGCAGAGGCAATATGTAAATGATAACTAAATAATATAGATTACAGGATAAATTCTAAGAGGGAAGAGTAGCATTAAGAGCAAGAACAGGCTGCTTGTAGAAAGTGGGATTGTAGCTGACATTTGAGAGAAGTCAAGGAAGTGTGGAGGTCATGAAGGTCAGAAGGCAGGGGATGCCCCATGTGAAGCTGTCAACATTAAGAATCCTAAACTGCCAGCCCAACAAAATGGAACAAAATGACTGATCTCTTCAGCAAAATAAACTGTAGGACAATAAGTAATTTTTGACCATGCCTTCAATTGGCACATAACCAACCAGATTTAGGGTGTAATTTATAGAGTACTGGACTTGAAGTCAGAAAGACAACTTCAAGAGTTCAAATCTAGCTGTGTGACTCTGGGCAAATCACTTACCCTAGTTTGCCTCAGTTTCTTCATCTGTAAAATGAACTAGAGAAGGAAATGACAAACCATTCCAGTATCTCTGCCAAGAAAACTCCAAATGAAGAATCAGAAAAGCCTGAACCAAAACCAGATTTAGGAACTGGTATGTAGCTCTGTAGCCTTGCCAATTGCTTCATTCCATATCTTATTTGATCATCTCACTATGCCTGAGATGTAGAGTCTATAATTTATTAAAGGCCTTCATGATCTGGCTGTCTCCTAATGTCCAAACTTCTTCTTCTTCTTCTTCTTCTTCTTCTTCTTCTTCTTCTTCTTCTTCTTCTTCTTCTTCTTCTTCTTCTTCTTCTTCTTCTTCTTCTTCTTCTTCTTCTTCTTCTTCTTCTTCTTCTTCTTCTTCTTCTTCTTCTTCTTCTTCTTCTTCTTCTTCTTCTTCTTCTTCTTCTTCTTCTTCTTCTTCTTCTTCTTCTTCTTCTTCTTCTTCTTCTTCTTCTTCTTCTTCTTCTTCTTCTTCTTCTTCTTCTTCTTCTTCTTCTTCTTCTCCTTCTTCTTCTTCTTCTCCTTCTTCTCCTTCTTCTCCTTCTCCTCCTCCTCCTCCTCCTTCTCCTCCTCCTCCTCCTCCTTCTCCTCCTCCTTTTCTTCCACATCTTCCTATTCCTCATGCTCCTTCTTCAAAGCTTTTTATTTTGAAAATGAATGCATAAATAATTTTCAACATTCACCCTTGCAAAAATTGTTCCAATTTTTTTTTCTTCCTCCCTTTCCCCATCCCCTCTCCTAGATGGCAAGTAATCCAATAAATGTTAAACATGTTCAATTCTATACATATTTCCACAATTATCATGTTGCACAAGAAAAATCAGATCAAAAAGAAAAAAAAACAAGAAAGAGAAAACAAAATGCAAGAAAATAACAACAAAAAAGTGAAAATGCTATGTTGTGGTCTACACTCAATCCCCACAATCCTCTCTCTGGTTGCAGATGGCTCTCTCTATCACAAGATCATTGGAACTTGCCTGAATCACTTCACTGTTGAAAAGAGTCACATCCATCATAATGGATCATTATATAGTCTTGTTGTTCTCTATAATATTCTTTTGGTTCTACTCACTTCACTTAGCAACAATTCATGTAAATCTCTCCAGGCCTCTTCTAAATCATCCTGCTGATCATTTCTTATAGAATAATAGCCATTCCCAACTGATGGGCACCCATTCAGTTTCCAGTTCCTTGCCACTAAAAAAGGGCTGCCACAAAAATTATTTCACACGTGAGTTCTTTTCCCTTTTTTATGATCTCCTTGGGATACAAGCCCAGTAGAGACACTGCTGGATCAAAGAATAATGCAGTTTGATGGCCCTTTCTTTGGGCATAGTTCCATATTGCCCTCCAGAATAGCTGAATCAGTTCACAACTCCATCAACAGTGTATTAGTGTCTCTAACTTCCAATCTTCTTATACTTTACTCCCCACACATTCTCTTCCACACTAGGCTCTTGGTTGTTCCATGAACAAGATCTTTCTTCTCTTGGTTCTGGGCATTCTCTTTGGTTGTCTATTCCCAAGCCTGGAAGGCTCTCTTTCCTCTACTGTGACTATTGATGTCCCTGACTTCTTTTAAGTCCCAAACTAAAACTTTTCCCCAACTCTTCTTAATTCCAGCATTTTCCCTTGATTAATTATTTCCTATTTGCACATATTTTTGAATGTTATCTCCCTATTAGACTGTAAATTTCTTAAGGGCAGGGACTCTCTTTTATCTTTTTCCATATCCCTAGCACTTAGCACACTTAATAAATGTTTATTGAATTGAATCTTCATTTTATAGAAACAGTCATCAGTTAGAGTTCCATAGCTAGTGTTTGAGGCATAATTCAAAATGACTCCAAGAATGACACTTCATTCATTATGGAGACCACCTCTTATAGTATAGTCTCAAATTTAATTTACTAATCCCAACTATAGAAGACAAGAGTTTGAAATACAGCATTCAGATGAATCAATCAACTCAATTTATAAAAATAAAAAAGACAAAAGTCTCTTCAACTATGCATTTTATTTATTTGGTCTGTATCTTAGCAGGTAGCTTCTGAAAGGGGAGGACAAAGATGTTTCCTTCTTATCAAGGGTGTTGGCTTGATTAAGTGTTTAGATTTGGCCCAGAATAAATATGGACGTCTTTGTGCTGGCACATTCTTTAAAAGCCTTGATCTTTCTCCAGTGTTTCCCTGTTGAGTTGTACCTGATCTTACTACCAGTTTTTGTGAGACTCCATTGAAGAATAGAATTATTTTAGTCCTTCAAAGAAACTTTGATCCTAGAAGTCTTATAGAAGACAAATCGAATAGAGCAGCCCCTCAGTGAAAGAAGTGCAAGAAAAGGTGCAAAAATACTCTTTACTAAACAAAGGTAGACAATATTAATAATAATAATAATGAAAAAGGAGCTAAAGTTTTTAGTAACACAGGCAGGCTGTACTTTGTCTCCTAAGTGTCTCTTTGCTATTGGGCCCACAGCCATCTTGGAGTTTTTCTCTTTTTCAAACCCTGGCCTAAGAATGATTTCTAAAATTAACTTCCTGCAAGGCTTTTTCCACCTACCAGTCAAATACAATGATCCACAATGACTCTTTAATAGAAGGACTTGAATTTGAGAAACCTTCAAGGATCAAGCAAATTGTTGCTCTTGATGATTTTTAAGAAAAACTTTTGCATTCTCCATTTCTATGGGAGAAAATTAGTTCAAAGAATCCATTTGTCCTCACTCATTTTAATACTTCTAGTCAGAATGTACAAGGGTTAGGGACAGCTAGATAGTGTAGTAGATAGAGAACTGGCCCTGAAGACAGGAAGAGCTGAGTTCATATCCTATCTATGAACTTTATAATATCTTGGGCATGTAATTTCTTCCCTTTAATCAAAATAAGGTATGTATGTGTGTGGGGAAGGGGTAAGCAGAGAAACCAATTGCAAAGAGATCATAAGGAAATCTCTAAGTCTACTTCTAGTTCTACATCTGTGTTGATATTTGAAAAAAAATATTAACATCATGGTACTTTCCCAAGTTTCCCTTTTGAGAGAAACTCTTCTTGAATCTCGCTAACCAATTCTATCTCTGCTTTTACTATTTAGGGAATAGGGAATTTCTTGATCCAGAAAGAGTTGTAACTAGGGCAAGATAACAGAGACTTTGTCCCAGATGCTGACAACTGGATAGTGAGTTCTTCTCTTTTGCCAGTGAGACAGAACTGTCTTTCCTGAACTTTGAGATTCTCTGCCAGGCCACTTTCTACTCCTCACATACTTTAAAGGGAATTAGAAGGGAAGGTGGGATCCAGGAGAGAGAGAGGAGGAGAGTCTGGACCAGTGTAAGATGGAGGAAGGAATGGGTGAGAACAGGCCACCCTTTCCAACTGAAGGATATCCTCTGTATTGCTTCCCTTCTTCCCCCCCCCCCTTTCCCCAACTCAGTGCCCTCTGTATGCCTGCTGTTTTTGTCTCAGATGAAAAAATCCCAGTTATGCCTCTGTTCCAAATTCCTCATTCCTGGTATTCCCAGACCTCTCTGCTCTCTTTCTTTTGGAACGCAGAACACATAAAAACATTTACAATGTCTAAATTATTTTTACTACTTCAGTAGGGCAACTAGGTGTGCTGTGGATAGAGTGCTGACCTAGAATTAGGAAAATTCATCTTCCTGAGTTCAAATTTAGCCTCAGATATTTCTTCACTGTGTTTAAGTCATTTCTTCCTGTTTGCCTCAGTTTCCTCATTTGTAAAGGGGAATGAAGAAGGGAATGGCAAATCACTCCAGTATCTTTGCCAAGAAAACCCCAAATGAGATCACAAAGAATTGGATGGGGCTGAACCAACTACAACAATGGTGAATATTAAATATTTGTTACAAATTAAATATCTATAAGGTAAATTACAGGTACACAGTTCTATTACTCCTATTGACTTGACTTAAAATATTAACACCACCTTTTCCAAACATTTCCTACTTAATTCCCTTTAAGTCAGAGGGTATATCCTAATATTAGCCTTAACCTCCAGTAATGAATGTCTCACCAGTTTTCATCTGGTGTCAAATAGAATTACTGTCCTAATCCCCATTTCTCCTTCTCTGCCCCTCCCTCACTCCCATCGACCCAACAGTTAGGTGATGTGGGTGACAAACATTGAAAGATCTAGGTTTAGAAGCTCAGGGTGTTAGCTGTAAACGTTGAAGAGAAGAGAGGGGGAACTGGATTTAATCTGCAGCTGGCACAAATTAGGGCTAAATGCTAACTCCAAAAAGATTAGCAGACTTTACCATTGAGGGAAAGAGGAATCAACAGAATGTTGAAAGGTAGAATTCCCAGGGAAACTCCATGCAAATGGAAGCCCAGAGACAAAGAGGTAAAGCATATTGGCAGTCTACCACAACATCTTCCAGAAGAGGAAACAAAAGACTCTGATTCAATTTAAGAAGTAAGACGTGTTTGTCGATAAGAACTGTGTTCTTATGTGTTCTTTGCCTTCCTCCAGAAGGTACTAACCAATTGAAGGTGGTCTTCCTCATTGTATGAGAAGGTGAAAAAAATAGAGAAATCTCTCTCTTCCGTCCCTCTCAATCTTTTTCTCCATCCTTCTGTCCCTCAATCTCTCTCTCCCTCTCTCTCTTTCAATCTTTTTCTCCATCTTTCTCTCATTCTCTCTTTCTCTCTTTCCCCCTCTATATCTCTCCTTGTGTATCTCTCTTTCCCTTCTCTCTGTCTTCTATCTCTGCTTCTGTCTCTCTGTCTCTTGTTTCTCTGTTTTTTTCTTTTGCTATTTTTATTTGCTGTTTTGCTATGCTCTTTTCAATACCTTTCTTCTTGGCAAACCACTCCAGTACCTTTGCCAAGAAAACCTCTAATGGTATCATGAAGAATCAGACATGACTAAAAAATGACTGAATATCATCCCTTCCCTTAAAACACAATTTACATTACTCTGGTATCACTATCTTATCTAGATGTTTTAGGAAAGTAATTAAAAAGAATTCACACTGAAGTGTGAATGACTTATAATCCCTTAAATTGTGTTTATTTTTAAAAGATAAGGTTTGCAAACTTCAATTAATTCATAATTGTTAGAATTTTAGACAGTGAAACATAATAAGAAGCAAAATGAGCAGAGAGATTAATTAGCAAACAGAAAAGTCTCTGTTTCTCTAGGGTAATGTTCACTAAGTTTCATCAGATAGATCACAAGAATGGATGCAGTGGTAGAGGTTGGCAGTTGGAGGTACAAGGTAAGGCTGGTAATGATGAAATAGAAAAAAACAGATAATAGTTATTTAAGAACAATAAAAGATAGGATTGGGGCTCTTTGAAAACCTATGGGGACCGTGGCTCTCTTCAACAATAAGATGAACCAAATCAGTTCCATTTGTTCATTAATGAATAGAACCAGCTACACCCATTGAAAGAACTCTGGGAAATGAGTGTGAACCACTATATAGCATTTCTAATCCCTCTATTTTTGTCCTGCATTTCTGATTTTCTTCACAGGTTAATTGTACATTATTTCAGAGTCCAATTCTTCTTGTGCAGCAAAATAACTGTATGGATATTTGCACATATATTGTACTTAACATATATTTGAACATATTTAACATGTATTGGTCTACTTGCCATCTGGGGGGAGGGGTAGAGGGAAGGAGGGGAAAAATTGGAACAAAAGGTTTTGCAATTGTCAATGCTGAAAAATTATCCATGTATATATCTTGTAAATAAAAAGCTATAATAATAATTTTTTTAAAACCTACCGAAGAGAACCAATAAAAGGTCAACTCCAGAAGGTACCATTTGCATTTCTGCTTTTGTAACTAGCATCTGACACAGAAACTGGCATACTTAATGAAGGATGAATGGATCACCCTAGTTTATTCCAGATTGTTTGATTGACTTTCAAGAGCTTTATTTTATTTTGGGTAGAAGACAGCAACATTATGTTCTTAAGGAAGCAGAGACAGGATTTAAAAGGCCTGGATCCTCTCTATGGGGTCAGTTTGAGAATGTCAGGGAGGGTGAAATATTAGTTGTCCTTGGAATCTGGTGTGAAGCAAACAGAACTTCTATGAAGGGACATACAGGAATACTAATATATATATATATGTATATATATATATATATATATCCATATGACAATTTCATATATACATACATACATATATTATACAGGTATATATATATATACACATATATACATACACACACAGAGTACATATGCATGCATGTGTGAGATGATTTATTTGAGCCCCTATTCTATTGCAATCAGTGTTAATCAATTTGATAGAATCATATCAAAGTTCTATAAATAAAGTCCCCAAGCTGTGAACTGCAGATTCTAAGTTCACTTGCTTAATTATAGGAAGTTAACTAAAGGCCCTCCACCCTTGTTTTGCCTTGTCATAGTGACCAAGCTCAGTGGGGCAGAGGTGATTCAACTACATGGAAAATCCCCCAAAATATTTTTTGTACCTCTGGACCAATTGTCCAGTAGGAGAGGTAATCATCTTATGACTACTTAAGTCACTGATTGTGATAGCTTATGCCATTTCCTCCTGCCCAACCTAAGGAGAAGCCTGTTTGTCTAGTGTGGAGATATTCCTTGTTTCATCCAACTTGTGATCCTGCTGACATATTATTTTGCTTATTTTAGTTTATGTATCACACATCAATAAATGGAATTATTCTGTATTTGGTATAGTTGTTCTTGAATGTCTGGACATCTAGCTTTATAAAAATATGGTCCTTGAAGGAGGAGGCTTCTCAGATTGTGGGGAAGACCTACTTCCTTTGATGGGACCATGGACCTTTTAATGAAATGCCATTGGCTCAGAGCTCTTTCTCAGTCTCTCTTATTGTAGGTAGGATAATTTTAATTCCCATATGTACATACATACATTATATACATACGTAAATGTACACATTTATACACACATATACATAGACTTTGAGAAGGTTATAAAGACAGAGGGAGAAGTCTTACATATACAAAAGTATACAAAAATTACAACTTTTATAGTAACATAAAACTGGGAGGAAAGTAGATGCCTATCAGTTGGAAAATGTCTGAACAAATTGTGATATATAAATGCAATGGAATATTATCATGCTGTAAGAAATGATAAATTTTGTTTTTTGGTCATACAGTTATGTCCAACTCTTCATGACCCAATGGTACATGGCATGCCGGGCCCTTCTATCCTCCACTTCCTTTTGAAGTCTAAATTCATGTTCATTGTTTCCATGACACTATCTATCCATCTCATCCTCTGCCATCCCCTTTTCCTGTTGCCTTCAAATTTTCCCAGCTTCAGTGAAGTCACTTAACCCAGTTTACCTCAGTTTCCTCATCTGTAAAATGAACTGGAGAAAGAAATGAAAACCACTTCAGTATCTTTGCCAAGAAAACCCTAAAAAGAGTCATGCAGAATTAGGCACAACTAAATAACAACTCAGCATTTTTTTTATTACAAAGGAAATTTCTATTGAGTGGAAATTATGGTGGAGAGAAATAATGGGAAGTTATTATTGCTGCTTTGTTCTGAAGAGCATCAATGACATCACAAAGGTAATGTCTCGACTTGCTGGTGAATAAGATTTAAATGAGGTTAGATGAATAAAATATTTGTTTTAAAAAACCAAAAAGAAAGAGGGAAGCACTTAAATTTTTTTGTATTTAGTTTGGTTTTGGAAGGCTATGTACAAAGTTGGAAGCAGGAGCATATAGCCAAGGATGAATACAAAAAAAAATACACTCAGGATTTCTTACTAAAGGGACAAAAGGGAGATAGCTAGAGAACTGCATGTTGCTGTGTAAGTCATGCTTATAGGTAGGGTGAGTGTGACCTGGAGGGCAAAAAGAACTCTGTCCATCCTGCAGGGTTCCTGCCAATTTTTGAGAGCCTAATAAAATAAATAATAAAATACGAGAAGGACTAAACTAAAAGTCCATTAAAAAATGACTAATCCTCTGGAATGAAAACATTTTCTACATATTCCTGGTTGCCATGGATAGTCATGTTCTTAAATAGAAACATGGTATAGCAACATCCTGTTGGCCATCACATTATGTGGCCCTTAGTCTCATTCTGCTCATAATAGGAGTATCCTTATAGGATAGGGTAACCCGTATAAATTGGGAGATGTTGCCAATTGTCTTTCTCAAGGGTGAAAGATATTCAGGAATTCTCCTTCCAATACTATGGGAGTACAATTAACTTTGTTCTTATTGTTTATTGCATTGACGGCAAACAAATTTGTAAATAAGACTTGGCCATTTTGTCCCACCCCCACTAGGGGTATTCCTTCTCATATGGATGCATACCCAACAATTAGCCCCATTAAAATTGTGGCTGGAATTTGAGATCAAGTACTGCTGGTCTGAAGTCAATCATGGCAGGTTTCAGATGGGAGTGATTGACTTCAGTCCAGCAGAGGACACAATTCCTGATTAATCCCCTGGACCCAGTCAGGCTAAAAAAAGACTTCAACATCAGTCAGTGGTCCTTTACTACCTATTTATTTGACCCTGATAATTAGGATCTTGTCCCTTACTTGTACTTGATCTCAAATGCCAGGCACACTTTTAATATCTTTTTCTCCCCTCCTAGAGATTGCTACCATTAGAGACAGATATATATTTATATATGTTTTATATATATATATACATATATATATGTATATGTACATATGTATGTGTGTGTGTGTGTGTGTGTGTGTGTAGTTATTCTATACATACTTTTATTTATAAATTCTTTTTCTGGGGGCAGCTAGGTGGTGCAGTGGATAGAGCACCAGCCCTGAAGTCAGGAGGACCCGTGTTCAAGTCTGGTCTCAGACACTTAGCACTTCTTAGCTGTGTGACCTTGGGCAAGTCACTTAACCCCAGCCTCAAAAAAAAATAAAATAAATAAATTCTTTTTCTGGATGCATAGTGTCATTTTTCATGTGTCCTTTATTATTAATTAGAGTATTTTTAATATTCAAAATGACTCAGGTGCTCAAAGTTGCTCTTAAAACAATATTGCTGTTACTATATACAATGTTCTCTTGGTTCTGCTCACTTTGCTCTTCATTATTTGGTACAGGCCTTTCCAAGTCTTTCTAAGATCATTAAGCATCATTTTTATAGCATAGTAGTATTCCATCACAATCATACACCAAATTTTGTTCAGCCATTCCCCAATTGATGGATATTCTTGTAATTTCTAGTTCTTTGCCACTACAAAGATAGCTTGCTCTTGGGTGTGGATAGTCAGGATTCAAACTACATGACTTCTTTTTATAGATAGAAACAACTTTCAATAAAGGCAAAATATGTTTATTGATACATTTAATCAGGAGGAGATTGAGATTAGTACTGTCCCAGATCTTCCCTCATTACAGCATCATAAGGAGTGTGCCTCTGCAAGGGTGTTTCTAGACCACCATCTCCTATAGTTTCATCTTGTTCTCAAACTCTAATTTAGTTCACTCAGACTGACTTGGCACAAGTGCAACCACTTTGTATCTATTTTCAATCAGCCAATCAGCAAGTATTTATTATATACCTACTTCATTCTAGGCACTGCTAGGTGCTGGGAAATACAAGAATATAGAATTAAACAATCTCTACTGGCAGGAGGAATTGGATTTGTCTTGCATGACAGGCACAATAATGCATTGTTGGTGAGGTTGAGAACTGATCCAGCCATTCTGGTGATCATTTGGTACTAAGCCCAAAAGACTTGAAAATTGTACATATCCTTTGATCCAGCAGCAGGACCACTTCTGGGTCTATATCCTAAATACATTTTAAAGGGAGGAGCCAAGAAGAATACCTGTTTGTGTAAAAATATTTATAGCAACTCTTTTTGTAGTGGCTAAGAATTGGAAATCAAAGGGATACCCACTAATTGGGGAATGGCTAAACAAGTTGTAGTATATGGTTGTAAAGTAATATTATTGTGCCATAAGCAGCTAAATCTCTATTGATTAGGGAAATACAAATTAAGACAACTCCGAAGTACCACCGTACACTTCTCATATTGGCTAAGATGACAGGGAAAGATAAAGATCAATGTTGGAGGGGATATGGGAAAACTGGGACACTAATGTATTGTTGGTGGAGTTGTGAACTGATTCAACCATTCTGGAAAACAATTTGGAACTATGTCCAAAGGGCTATCAATCTGTGCATACCCTTTGATCCAGCAGTGTTTCTATTTGGCTTTATCCCAAACAGATCTTAAAGGAGGAAAAGGGACCCACATGTGCAAAAATGTTTGTATTAGCCCTTTTTATAGTGGCAAGAAACTGGAAACTGAGTGGATGCCCATCAGTTGTGGAATAGCTGAATAAGTTCTGATATATGAATGTAATAGAATATTATTGTTCTGTAAGAAATGATGAGCAGGTTGATTTCAGAAGAGCCTTACATGAACAGATGCTAAGTGAAGTGAGCATAACTAAGAGAACATTGTACACAGTAACAACAAAATCATGCAACGATCAACTATGATGAACTTGGCTCTTTTCAACAATGAGGTAATTCGAAGCATTTCCAAGGCTTGTGATGTAAAATATCATCTGCATCCAGAGAGAGAACTATAGAGAGTGAATATGGATAAAAGTGTTGTATTTTCACCTTTTTTTGTTATTTGTTTGTTTGGGGTTTTTTCCTTTATTTCTCCTGTTTTTTTCCTCTTTGATCTGATTTTTTTGAACAGCGTAATGAATATGGGAATATGTTTAGAAGAAATGCATATGGTTGACCTATATCAGATTTCTTGCTGTCTTGGGGATGGGGAAGGGAGGAGCAGAGGAAGAAAATTTTGGAATCCTAAGTTTTGCAAAGATGAATATTGAAAATTATCTTTTGCATGTATTTGAAGAAATAAAATACTATTAAAATTTTAAAAAAAGAAATGATAAGCAGGATAATTTCAGAAAAATCTAATACAAACTGATGCAAAGAGAAGTGAACAGAATCAGGAGAACATTATACATAGTAACAGAAACATTATTCAAAGAAGAATTGTGAATGACTTAGCTATTCTCACCAATACAATGATTCAAGACAATCTCAAAGGATGCATGATGATCGCATAGTATCCATTTCTTGAGAAAGAATTCTTTGTTTGGATACAAACTGAAGCATACTATTATTTACTTTCTTTTATTTTTTTTTCTTATATTTAAGACTTCTTGTATAAAATGAATAGTATGGAAATGTTTTACATGATTGCATAGATATAAAACCTATAGTTGATTGCTTATTGTCTCAGGGAAAGAGACGGGGAAGGAGTAAGAGAAGGTTAAAATTTGGAATTTAAAACTGTTAAAATATGTTTAATATGCAATTGGGAGCCAAATTATATACATATAAACATATATAAACATATATACACACATATTTTGATGCCTGCAGAATTCAGCAGATGTTATTCTTCAGTTATAAGTTATTTTTTAAAAATATGAAACTGCAGACTTAAGAAACATCATAATATGTGGGAGGGGGGAGGGAGCTCATAAGCCATTAGGAATATTTGCATTCACTGGAAGGAAACAGAATTATTGGGTATAACCATTTCTCTTTAAAATCTAACAAAATTTTCCCTTAAAATGTACAATGCATGAATGGCTAACTGTATCTACCTAGGTGGCTACTGACCTTTCTTCTCCAAGGTTCCTATTGGGCTCCAAATAGGTCTTGAGATTAAAGAAATGAATGGGAAGAAATATGATGTAGTAGATAGAGCCAGATCTCAGTCAGCAAGACTAGGATATGTAATTGGGGGTGAAATTTTATATATATGTAAACATATATATACACACATGCACACATACCTATATGTATATACACATATGCACATTGTTATGTGTATATATTTGTATGCATATGTGTATATGTGTATATCTGTATATAGCTATCTATTTATCTGTCTGTCTGACTACTTGTCCTGCAAGATTTAGGGGGTAAAAATAAAAACAATAGATTTATTTAGTAAAGGGTCAAATTTAGGCTTGTCATCCAGAAAAACTTCCTAATAATTAGAACTATTCAATGCAAAGAACTGCTTTGAAAGGACATGGCTTCTTCTCACTGGAGATCTTCAAACAAAAGTTGGAGTATGACTTGTAGGACATGCCTAAGGGAGGATTCTTGAACTAAGTATGAATTAGATTGTATGACCTCTGAGATATCATATATTTTTGGATTCTGTAATTCTGTCCAATTCATCTCTAAATACTAAAATGTTTGGACCTTTTCACAAAGTAACTTGGATCATATTTATACAAAGAATGTTTTGAACATAGTACATGTTTAGGAGTCCTTAAAGGCCATATAGCCTAGTCTACCTTACTTTCCAAACAAAGAAACTAAGGCTCGGAGGAAGTTTGGTGACTTGCCCACAGTCATAAGTATTAACTCTGAGGGAGTGTTCAAGCCACTGCATTACTCTGCTTAATATATATATATTTTTTAATATGTGAAACCAATGTGCCTTTATATATATCTTGCTTTAAAAATAATTTATGAAATAAAACAAGCATTTTGATAATATAGTATAATAAAAAAGATAATTACAAATCTATTAGATACAACTTGCTATCCCTTTAAAATCAATAAATTAAATAAAGTTATCATGTAAAGTTTTTTCCCCCTGAGGCTGGGGTCAAGTGACTTGCCCAGGGTCACACAGCTAGGAAGTGTTAAGTGTCTGAGACCAGATTTGAACTCAGGTCCTCCTGAATTCAAGGCTCGTGCTCTATCCACTGCACCACCTAACTGCCCCATCATGTAAATTTCTTTTCCAGTTTATCTTGCTTTCCCCCTCCTCTTCCCTTGCCCCACCCTAGGAACGACTCCCATTAGATATAAATAGACATCTCTATATCTATATCTATCTATATGTGTGTAAAATTATTCTATACATACTTCTATTTATCAGTTCTTTCTCTGGATGCAAATAGCATCTCTCTTCAAATGACTTATTTTGAATTTGTGTATTTATAATAGTCAAAATGACTTAGTCACTCAAAACCATTCTTAAAACAATATTGTTACTGTTCTCTTGGTTCTGCTCTTTTTTTGCTTTATACATTTTGATGAATTGACTTTATTTTCAGAAAGTGACATTTGCTGGCTTTGTTCCCTAATTATTGGTTTGAACTCTGCAGCCTCCTATGTTACATTTAGATTCACAATTCCAGCTGAAACTGGGGTTAAAAGAAAAGGCAGAGTCAAGTCAACCAGCCTTTTAAGTCCTACTATTTGTCAGGCACTGTGCTCAACACTGGGGATACAAAGACCAAAAGTACTTTTTGATCTTAATAAGCTTCTAGTCTAATGGAGGAAACATGTAAACATCTTAGTACAAATAAGATATAATCTGGATAAGTTAGAAACAATCCCAGAGGAAAGACATTAAGATTAGGGAGATGGGGAAAGGCATCTAGTAGAAGGTGAACTTTAGCTGAGAATATGAAGGAAGCCAGGAAGTAATGATGAGAAGGGAGGTGTTCTAGGAGTGAGGGACAATCCAATGTCTGGAGTTGGGAGGTGGTGTGTTGGTATGGGGGACCACAAGGAGGTCAGTCTCACTGGATCTCCCAGAACATGGGGGAGAAGGGGTAAAGTGTAACAAGACTGGAAAGGTAGGAAGGGACCGGGAGGTTATGAAGGGCTTTAAAAACCAAAGATCCTGTAGGCAATAGGATGCTACTGCTGTTGATTGATTATCTTTCTTTTGGGCCTCTTGGCATCCAGATCAGATTGGTTTCTTTTTAGCCCTGAACACAAGGGCTATTTAATTTCTCTCCTCCTTTGGCCCAACCCTGTGATTTTGTTGGTATAGGAATATCTCTGTGAGGAAACTTTCTCTACCATTGTAGATCAGTCCTTTCTCTATATTTTATAATCTTGGTGAACTCTTTGGCAAAGAGTTTAAGTACCTAGCCAGAAGGGATTGTTATTGTTGTTAGGTTGTTGTTTTTTCCCATACTAGCACCCAGCCCAATGTCTGGTATAGAGTAGGTGCTTAATAAATACTTGTTGAGGTTTTTTTGTCCAAAGTCACACAGCCAGGTTGTGTCACTGTCAGTATTTGAATCCTGGTCTTACTGACTGAGGCCTGATTCCATTTATTAGGATACATTTTCTCCTATCCATTTCTCTGTTCCCGAGATATAGTTGGATGATCAGCAGGATGATTTCAGAAAATCCTGGAGAGACTTATATGAACTGATGCTAAGTGAGGTGAGTAGAACCAAGAGAACCAAGATTATGCAATGATCAACTGTGATGGACTTGGCTCTTTTCAAAAATGAGATGATTCAGGCCAGTTCTAATAAACTTATGATGGAGAGAGCCATCTGCATCCAGAGAGAGGACTGTGGAAACTGAATATGGATCATAGCCTAGTATTTTCACCTTTTTTGTTGTTTACTTGCTTTTTGTTTTCTTTCTCACTTTTTCCCTTTTTGATTTGAGTTTTCTTATACAGCATGATAAATGTGGAAATGTGTATAGAAGAATTGCACATGTTATATATATATATATTGGACCGCTCACTATCTAGAGGAAGGGGTGAGGAGAAGTGAGGGGAAAAATTTAGAACACAAGGTTTATCAAGGGTAAATGTTGACAAGTATCTTTTTTGAAAATAAAAAGCTATTATTAAAAAAAAAGACCATTTGGACCCCCAAATAGGAGCCTTGGGGAAGGTCAATAGCCAGCTAAGCAGATACAGTCAGCCATTCATGTGATGTATTTTTTGAAATTTTTTTTTGTTTTCATTTTTTATTTTATTTTTAAAATTTTTGCAATGTACATTTTAAAGGAAATTTTTATGAAATTAAAGGGAAATGGTTGTGCCCAATAATCTTGTTTTTTTGCAGTGTGCCCAAATGCTCCTAATGCATATAGGCTGTCTTCCCCCGCACATCCTATGATATCTCCTAAGCCTGCGGTTTCATACTTTTTAAAAATAGCTTATGACTGAAGAACGGCTGTTGCTGAGCTCTGCAGGCATCAGAACTGAAACATGACCTAATGATTTCTGTCAGTGCTCCTGGCCTTTGGTTGTCCTGAATTATCTGGGCCTGGAAATAGAGCTAGGGCCCATGGGACTGTATGGCCAAGAAGTGCCCTAGAGTGGGGGTGGGGAGAGACCTAATCGGGCTATCTCTCACTTTCTTCAAGGCACTAAAAGAATCAAAAGGCTCCGATGCTTTAATTGGTGAAGAAACTGAGACCCCCATTGGTTCAGCGTCACTTAGGTAATAAGCAGCAGAAGGAATTTAAAATACAAATTGTAGTTTAGCCTTTTTTCTTCAGTCTGACTTTGGTTTCTTTCTCTCTTCTTAATAATTAATCAGATTTATCTTCAGGTAGAATCTTGGTGGTGTTGCTTTCTCATTCTGAGCAAACTTCCCTGGAAGCTGTCTTTGTGTCCTTCCCAAAAGCTCTTCCACAAATGTAATTGGCTTATTTATTGGAAGGGTATGTGCCCGAGATTTGGTCCTGTGGGCCCAGGACATTTCCCCGGTTCTTCTTTATTGTCATTTCTAGAGGGATATAACTAAGCAGTGTGGAGGCAGAACAGGCTGAAAATGAGCCAGCAGGCTCCAGGAGTCAGTCTAAACCTCGGAAATAATACATCCGCCCCCCAGGGGGCTGAAGAGCCCAGCTGGATGAGAAGGGAGTTGAGCGATTCTGAGGGCATACAGGATCTGAGACCACCTGTCTGCCCATCTTCACTTTCCACCATCCCCCAGGATTCCCAGGTAGGTCACACTGCAATCTTGTACTTGAAAAAGGTAGTTCTTTTTTTTTTTTTTTTTTTTTCATGGCATTTCTTAGAGTGCTGTGATCACTGTGAGAAGAGGAAAGGAAGCTTTCTGTAAGAACTTACGTCTCCTTCTGCCTTTGTATAGTATTTTGTTTTGCAATTTTATGAAGATTATTTAGATATTGAAGGGACCTAAGAGGTCATTTAGTCCTGCCCACTCCCACCCCCTACATTTCCTCTTATACTGATGAGGAAGTAGATGAGGAAGAAGAGATGGGTTAAGTGATATCCAACATAATTCAGTAAGTGCAAGACCCAGGATTCAAACCCAGCTGTTGTGACATTTAATCCAACATGACTTCCTTTGTACCCCACTGTTTCCCAAGGCATTATCATGAAATAGCTTGTTAAAACTACTATGTTGGTATCCATTAGGGATGTACTAGAATCAATTTGAGCTGGCTGGTTGAAGTTTGTTAAATTTTCGGTGTGAACATTTATACTTCTGAAATCAGAAAATGTATAAATTAGGATTTGATGTATTTTTTTCTTAGTTGTCTAAATTAAATGACGTGATGTGTACATATATATATATGTATGTGTGTGTATATATATATATATATATATATATATATATATATATGTTTGTTTGTTTGTTTTTTGGCTGAGGCAATTGGGGTTAAGTGACTTGCCCAGGGTCACACAGCTAGGAAGTGTTAAGTGTCTGATTTCAGATTTGAACTCGGGTCCTCCTGAGCTGGTGCTCTATCAACTGTGCCAACTAGCTGCCCTAATGGAAATATTAACAATGCAGATTAAAAAGTGTGGTCTGTGCATATATTTGGGGGTTGAGAAGGGAAATCTAGTTTTTAAACATTTACCAACACATCTCTGTATCTATCCCTCAGTAAGATACATGACAGCAGAGACTGTTTTTTAAATGTTTTGTTTTTCCTTTTCTTCCCATAATATACTGCACAGTAGATACTTAATAACTAAATGATTGAAAAATGATCTCATCTCCTCTTGCCTGTACTATTGTTTTTGCTATTTTGTTGCATTTAAAAATATAAAATCAAGAATAAAAGGTACAATAAATTTAAAACAAAAATTTTCTTGATGCATTACATTTTGTTTAAAAAATCACCTATATTTCATCTCTTTGTTCTTTCCCTTTCTGGATCATTTTTTTATTACAAAGATAGTTTTAGAAACATACTTCAGCAAAACAATCTACCACATTTAAAAATTCTAACTTTATTTGTAGTGCTTCATCCCCACAATTCTGTATTCTTTCAAAGAAGAGAGGGTAGTACCTTTTCAATCTTTTCTTTGATACTGTTCTTTTTTCACAGCATTCATTTTTAATTCTTTTGTTGTTCTTTTCATTTACATTGTTGTGGTCACTATGCATATAATTCTTCCCATGTTTCTCTTTATTGTATTAATCATTTCTTATAGTATAGTAATTTTTCATTACATTTATTTATCACAACTTATTTAGCCATATCCCACTTGATAGATATCCACTTTGTTTCCAATTCTTTAGTTCTACAGAGAGGGATTTGGGGGTATCTTTTTTCTAATGCTATTAACTTTTGTAGCCACTGGTTGTGTTTTTCTGCTATTAGCCATCGCTGTTAGCATCTCAGCATCTCATTTAACATCAACTAATTTTTATAAAGGATATATGCTTTGAAGCTATAATAAAAACAAAAAGATAAACATTTCCCATCTAATACTCAAAACTTTAGGTGTACACTCTCTCTCTCTCTCTCTCTCTCTCTCTCTCTCTCTCTCTCTCTCTCTCTCTCTCTCTCTCTCTCTCTCTCTCTTTGCTGAGGCAATTGGGGTTAAGTGACTTGCCCAAGGTCACAAAACTAGGAAGTGTTAAGTGTCTGAGACTAGATTTGAAATCAGGTCCTTCTGACTTCAGGGCTGGTGCTCTATCCATTGTGTCACCTAGCTGCCCCTCATTCTCTCTTATCTTATCTCCATATTTGGGGAGAATAGGTTCTCATTTAGCTACATTTCTATGTAATATTTATCCCACTGATGTTCAGTTGCATCATGTCAGATGAGTCCTTATCTCTGCTAATGTGAGGTAGGTTCTGAAGGTCACTCCTGAAAGTAATTTCTTTAAAATTTTTTTATTTATTTAATATTTTCCCTAGTTATATTTGAAACAAAATTTTTTTACGTTTGTTTTTAAATTTTTTGAATTCTAGTTTCTCTCCCTTATCCCCACCCACAGTTAAGAAACCACTTGTGAAGTTAAGCAAAACATTTCCATAAAAGTCAACTTGTGGGAAAAATAAACATGGATCTCCCACCCTAATGAAAATAAAAATCCTCAAGAAAAATTAAGTTTAAAAAGAGAGAAAGAGAGAATCTTCAATCTGTATTCAGACAAATCAGTTCCTTTTCTGGGTATGGATAGAATTTTTCATTATAAGTCCTTCAGAGTAGTCATGGATGATTGTACAAATGAGAATAGCAAATTCATTCACAGCTGATCATCACAGAACATTTCTATTACTTTGTATACAGTACATTTTACTTTGCTTGCATTCATGGAGGACTTTTCAGGTTGGTTTGTGTGTGTGTGTGTGTGTGTGTGTGTGTGTGTGTGTGTGTGTGTGTGTTTTTACCTGAGAGCATCCTGTTCATCATTTCCCATAGAACAATAATATTCCATGATCTGTTGAGCCATTCCCCAATTGATGGGCATGCCCTCAATTTCCAATTTTTTTTTTTTTTTGCCCTGAGAAGAGGGCTGCTATAAAGACTTTTTTGTACATATAAGTCATTTTCCTTTTAAAAAAAAACATTTTGGTATTTATGCCAAGTAGTGGTGTTGTTAAGTCATATCTATGAATTTATAATCCTTTAGGCACAGATCATATCTTCTGATCATTTATCAATTGCGATATGGTCTTATTTTTTATAAATTTGATTCAGTTTTCTCTATGTTTGAGAAATGAGGGCTTCTTGGAAAATTGCTTGAAATTCATAGAGCAGAATAAGTTGAACTAATTGCAAAATGATTATGTATACCCAAGAATTTCTAAGATATTTTTGTTACATAGCATCACCCATTTTTCGGGAAGTGGGTTCTCTAGTGTCTTTCATGATAGGAAATGCTATCAGAGGCTTTGGTCTTGGACATGTCTCCATTATATATCTATATGTGTACTTGCAACAATAACTTTCATCTTTGTTTTTGTATGCCCAGAGCTTGACACAATTGCTTAATTTATGCTTATTGCTTGTTTGATACATACATATATATATATATGTGTGTGTGTGTGTGTGTGTGTGTGTGTGTATAACATAAAAGGATTGCGTGTATGTGCATACATAAACACACACACAGACACATACACTGCTCAATATGTTGCTATGGTATTGGATTTTGTGATGGTATTTTTGTATCAATAGACCTGTGCAGGGGCATAGATTTGGTAGCTGCCTGCCTGTTATGCCTTGAAGAGTCACAAATACCTGCCTATCCCAATACCTTCTCTTTTACTATCACTTTAATACTTAGAATTTCCACAAGGGGCCTTCCTTTATATTATTACATTATCCCTGGAAAGACTACTATTAAAATGCAAGTCATTTGAGTAAGTAACATGTTAATACCTTATTTTCAGGTTACCAGAGAAAGTAGTGACTGCCTTGGATTATTATTGATCTTTTCTCATATATTCCTATTGGCTTCCTGACTAGATATAAATTCCTTAAGGCTAAACAAGGTATCTCGCAGGCAGGAATGTGTATATAAGCTCCCCAAATTGTTAAATTTACAGTGTGAGAATTATACCTCAAAAATTGGCAAATGTTACAAATCTGGGTTTGATTTATTTATTTTTTTTGTTTCTAGACTTAAGAAAGTAATGGGAAAATGCTAATAAAATAGATTAAACTTAAAGGTATGTTGTGGAAGAACTTAGTATAGTAACAGAAATACTCAGCCATATTCTCCCAACATTCCCCTCCAAAAAACTTACAAATAATGCCTCAAATAGAATTTTGTAGTGGCCAAGCTCACAAAATGTTAGAGTGAGATGTCTTTCCAGTCAAAGACAACATAGGCGATCAGAAAGAAACATCTGTGACATGGGGAAGGAGGCTTACCTAAAGTTCATATAGATGAAACATTAATAGTGGTATTAGGAGTTGGTGACAGAAGTAGCAGCAGCTTTCAGAGCTTTCAAACCAGAGATGACAAGGGATTTAGTAGGTGGTCAGAGTTCATAGTTCCAGATCAGAAAGGAATGTTTGTTTCTTTTTTTCTTTCTCCCTTCCTTTCTTCTTTCTTTTACTTTTAGCATCCTTTTATTTTATATGTTCATAATATGTTTTAATTTAATATTTAATATTTTATTTTCCCCATTACATGATAAAATGATTTTCAATATTCTTTTTAAAAATTGAGTTCCAAAAGAAAATTTTAAAAAGAAAAATTTTAAAAATTGAGTTCAAATCTCTCCCTCTTTCCCCACCCTTCTCATTGAGAAGGAGAGCAATTTCATATAGGTTACATATATCATATCATGCAAACATATTTCCATATTATGTTGTAAAAGAAAACATAGAGCAAAACAAAAACTTAAGAAAAATGAAGTAAAAAAAGTTTGCTTCTATCTGTATCTAGATTTCATAAGTCCTTTCTCTGGGGATGGATAGCTTTTTTTCATGATAAGTCCTACAGAATTGTCTTGGATCATTATATTGTTGAGAATAGCTAAGTCATTTAGAATTAATCATTTTACAATATTGTTGCTGCTGTGTTCAATGTTCTCCACAACTAGTGACTAAATTCAATTTGAGGTAAATGGTTAATAACTTCAGCATTGATTGATGGTGCTCTGTTGAGAACACTATGGAAAGTGTTCAACCCATCTCTCTGAGATCTTTCACTAATCAGTGTGGCACCATTAGCTCTGAATAGTTGAGATGCACCATAGGTCTTTGATCCATAAATGGCTTTCAGTACATTATAAAAATGCTTTAGATAGTAATTCTCAGTATAAAACTGAATTTCATCTTCCATCTTATTAAGCCAAGAATCCTGCATCTCTCTAAGTTTCTATTTTACTTTACTTTTGATGGAACTGAGTGCTACTTTCTTAGATATGGATGAACTATTCTGCTGGTACACTCTGTGGAATTCTTGTTTTTCATTTAGCAACTTCTGAATTTCCCCATCATTGTCATCACACAAGGCAAGCACTCACAAGGTGGTCAGAAAAGTGATACAAGGACACTCTCAAGGTTTCTCTTAAGAACTTTAGAATTGGTTGTATGACATAGGAAAGACTGGCATAGGACCACCCAGCAAAGCATTTCCTTATCAGAGAAGATTTTGTGCTAGACACAGGCAGAATTGAATTAGCTCAGAAGAAATGCGAGATGCATAAAGTTAGAGAAGCTGTCCCAAAAGTTCATAGGGACTATTTCTATCTGATCTGTGGCAGAAGATTCCAGGTCACTCTCAGTAGGACATACTGAAATTTGACTCTAACAGAGATATCATTTTGTTCCTCTTCAAGAATGAAGGACAATAATTAACCAACCAACAATGTTGTCCCAGTCCTACTCATTTCACTTTGCATCAGTATATGTAAGTCTCTCCAGTCTTTTCTGAGAGCATTTAGCTCATTATTTCTTATATCATTACAATATTCCATCACAATCACAAACCACAAATTATTCATCCATTCCCCAATTGATGGGCATCCCCTCAATTTCCATTTCTTTGCCACCAGAAAAGAGCAGCTATAGATATTTGGGCATGGTTCCAAATTGCTCTACATAATGATTGAATTGGTTCACAATTCTACCAACAGTACGTTCATGCATTCCTGTTTCATTTGAGAAGAACTTTCAGTCAAGAGGGAATGGGAACCCTGGAAGGCAACTGTTTGGTACCTCCTTTGTTTGTATTTTATTCAGGGACATAGTTCAGAGGCTCTTATATTTTCAGTTTAGAGGGAGTAGAAACCCTGAGGGGATAGTAATACTTCACTAAATGGCTTGGTATCTGGAGGAACAGTATTGTTTTTGGTTTCAAGGGAGGAGTAATATTGATAGTAATCCAAAAGGATCTGGGGCTCTATCTGGCATAAGGACCAGAGTGCAGACCAAGAAAAGAGTGATCCTAACTCTCTATATCACACCATCTTGGAAACACCAATAACTTCCAAACTCTCAGGACTAGCTTTGAAAATAAAAGTGTGAGAAAGTTGATTTTATCATTCTCCATGCTTAGAATAGAGCCCAATGCTAACATTAAATTCCAAATTTAAGAAAAAAAATAGGTGAACAATGAGCAAAAAACAATAAAAGAACCTATCATAAAAACTTACTCTGGTGATAGGGTAGATCTCAAGACAAATTCAGAGGAAGACAATAAAGTCAAAAGAACTGGACATATACACAACAAGAATTCCTGGAAAAATTCAAAAAGGATTTTCAAGAAAAATTATGTTTAAAAATGAATGCAAAGGAAGAAAATTATAAGGACACAATTAACATCTTGGTAAAAGATGCATGAAACATATCAAACAAAAGAGAGGACAGATAAAAGAAGGCAGTTGTCAGAAACAAAACAGACTTTAGAAAAAGGACAGGATAAAAAAGGAGAGGGAAAGATAAATAGAAGAAAGTAGGATGATTACTAACTATAGTTAATAATCATAACTATGAATATAAATAGGATGAACTTAGAAGGAGATTATAAAATTAATTAGGAACCAGATAACAAAAATATGATGTTTACAAGAAACACACTTGAAACAGCAAAACACATACAGAGTAAAAATAAAGCTTCAGCTGAATTAAAAAAGCAGAAATAGCAATCATGATCTCAAAGCAAAGGCAAAAATGAACCTAATTAAATTGGATAAGCTGGGAAATTACAATTTGTTAAAAAAAAAATCCATAGACAATGAAGCAATATCTATACCAGTGGTCCTCAAATTTTTTAAATATGGGGCCAGTTCACTGTCCCTCAGACTGTGGGAGGGCCGGACTATAGTAAAAACAAAAACTCACACTCTGTCTCTGCCTTTCAGCCCATTTGTCATAACCCGGCAGGTGCATAAACATCCTCAGCCCACTGCATCTGGCCCGCGGGCCATAGTTTGAGAATCCCTGAATACTAAAATATATGCATTCAAATTCTTAAAGGACAAATTCAATTAATTACAGGGGGAAATAAATGGCAAAACTATATTAGTGAGGGACCCCAATTTTTCCCTTTCAGAACTAGATAGATTTAAGCACAAAATAATATAGAAGCCAAGAAAATGAATAGAATCTTGGTCAGTTTTTGTGAAAGTGTTACAAACAACTGAGAAAAAGTATACTCTTTTCTACTGCCATTCGATTTTCTCCAGAGGTTTATCATATCTAACTTTTCTAAGAGTCTATTTATATTCTGTGTATTAGGATACAAAAACCTATCAATCTAATGTAGAAAAACAGAAATATTAAATTTATCCTTTTCAGACAATAATGCAATAAAGATTATATTTAACAAAAAAACCCCATGTAAGCAAAAATTAAAATCTATTTGGAAACTAAATAATTTAATCTTAAAGAATGAGTGGGTCAAAGAACAAATCATAGAAACAATGAATAATTTCATTAAAGAGAATGGCAACAAAACAACATTCCACTGAGATACCACTATACACCCGTCAGATTGGCTAAGATGACAGGAAAAGATAATGAAGAATGTTGGAGGGGATGTGGGAAAACTGGGACACTGATGCATTGTTGGTGGAGTTGTGAAAAGATCTGAGCATTCAGGAGAGCAATTTGGAACTATGCTCAAAAAGTTATCAAACTGTGCATACCCTTTGATCCAGCAGTGCTACTACTGGGCTTATATCCCAAAGAGATATTAAAGAAGGGAAAGGGACCCATACGTGCCAAAATGTTTGTGGTAACCCTTTTCATAGTAGCTATAAACTGGAAATTGAAGGTATGCCCACCAATTGGAAAATGGCTGAATAAATTGTGGTATATGAATGTAATGGAATATTATTGTTCATTAAGAAATGACCAGCAGGATGAATACAGAGAGGCTTGGAAAGACATATATGAACTGATGCTAAATGAAATGAGCAGAATCAGGAGATCATTATACACTTCAACAACAATATTACACGATGCTCAATTCTGATGGACATGGCTCTCTTCAACAATGAGAGGATCCATTTTACAAATTGAGATATAGAAGAAGTTAAGTGTCTTGTCCATGGTCACACAGCTAGTAAGAGTTTGAGGCCAGATTTGAACTTAGAAAGATGAGTCTGCCTCAGGTCTGGAATTCTAGCCACTGTGCCATCTATTTTCTCTCTAATGGAACCATAAGAGAAGAAAAAATAATTTAATGAATAAAATAGACAATGAAGAAATAAAACTCACTCTTCACAGTTGATACAATGGTAGTCTTTAAATATTTAGAGAACCCTAGACAATCAACTAAAAAACTAGTTGAAACAATGAACAACTTCAGCAAAGTTACAATATATAACATAAATCCACACAAATCATCAGCATTTCAATATAGTACCAACAAAACCCAGCAGGAAGAGAAAGTAAAAGAAACTTCATTTAAAATAATTACAGATGAGTGTGGACCACAGCATAGCATTCTCACTCTTTCTGTTGTTGTTTGTTTGCATTTTGTTTTCTTTACCATTTTTTTTCCTTTTTGATCTGATTTTTCTCTGCAACAAGATAATTGTATAAATATGTATACATATATTGGATTTAACATATATTTTAACATATTTAAGATGTCTTGGACTCACTGCCATCTAGGGGAGGAGGTGAGGGGAAGGAAGGGATAATTTGGAACAGAAAGAAGGCTTTGCAATGTTGAAAAATTACCATGCATATGTTTTGTAAATAAAAAGCTTTAATTAGAAAAAAAAGAAAAGAAACATGTAAAACACCCATTTTTGTGAGAGATTTAGAGTCACCTTATTGTTACCATGTTGTGTCAATATGAAATAAAACTGTGGTGGTAAAAAAAATAAACTATAGATAATAAAATTATTGGGCGTCCACCTGTCAAGACAAACCATGGGATTATATGAACATGATTACAATTATCACTCATGGGTAGATTGAGTCATTGTAATAAATTGACAATTCTATCTAAATTAATTTACTTATTCAATGCCATACAGATCAATCTATCAGAGAATTGTTATTCAACTGGAAGCACAAAAGATCAAGAATATCAATCAATAATCAATGAAAAAAAGTTAATGAAGGCAGCCTAACAGTTCCATATTTCAAACTATATTAAAAGATGGTAAATATCAAAATAATCTGGTACAGATTAAGAAATAGAGGGGTACTGGCTGGTAGATCGAGTATACAACACACATAGCAAATGACTATAATTATCTAATGTTAGATAAAGCCAAAGATTAAAGATTTTGAAACAAGAAATCACTATTTTGCAAAAAATTGCTATGAAAACTGGAAAGCAGTGTGGTAGGAATTAAGCATCAACCAACGTCTCACACTATATCCCAAGATAAGGTCAAACTAGATAAATGATTTAGAGTGATAGCATAAGCAAGTTAGGAGAACATGGAAAAATGTACCTGTCAGAACTAGGAATAAGGGAAAAGTTTATGTCTAAAGAAGAAATAGAGGGGATTATGGAAAGTAAAAGAGATAATTTTGATTATATGAAATTAAAAAGCTTTTGCATAAACGAAACCAATGTAGTCAAGTAGTAGATAGAAAATAGGAAAATGGGTGGATTGGGGATTTGTAGATCTCTTTGATGATAAATATCTCATTTCTCAGATATAAAGGGAACTGAATCAAATTTATAAAAATAAGAGCCATTCTCCAAATGACAAAACTATTGATATTCACATGAAAAAAATGTAAATCCTTCCTGATTACAAAAATATAAATTAAAACAACTCAGATAGTACCTCACACCTATTGGATTGGCTACATGACATAAAAGGAAAATGACACATGCTGGAAGGGATGTGGAAAAATTGGGACATCAATATGCTGTTGGAGTTCTGAACGGATTCAGCCCTTCTGGAGAAAAATTTGAAACAATGCCCAAAGAGCTATACTAACTATGCATTTCCCTCTGATCCAGCAATACCACTCCTAGGTCTATCTTCCAAAGTGATCAAGGAAAAGAAAATATTTTTAGCAAATAAATAGTGACAAAGAATCTGAAGAAGGAAATGGCAATTCCCTCCAGTATCTTTTGGCCAAAAAACCTCAACTGGGCACAAAGAGTTGGATATAACCAAAACAACTGAACCATGCCATTTGGCAGGTAGGTGGCACAGTGGCACTTAGGTACCACTCCCTAGAATGAGGAAATGGCAAATTACTCCACTATCTTTGCCAAGCAGTGGATAGAACACCAGACTGGGAGTCAGGAAGACCTGAGTTCAAATCTAACCTCAGACATTTACTAGCTGTGTGATCCTAGGCAATTCACTTCACCTTGTTTGCCTCAGTTTGTTCATCTGTAAAATGAGGTGGAAAAGGAAATAACAAGTCATTCTAATGTCTTTGCCAAGAAAACCCCTTATAGGGTCATTACTGAAAATGGTTGAACAACAGCAACAACAATTTTCTTAAATATTTTAGCCCTATCAGAAGTTTCTTCAGGACAAGAGCTTGTACTACTTTTTCATCTTCCATAGTGCTTAGTATATTGTTGGGTACAAAGAATGTGATTAGCTAATATCTGCTGAATGATGGAGGAGCTGCTGGAAATGGCATTAATACACTTTGCAATTTTCTGCTGGGTTCCCACCCAGGAAAATCATCTAAAGTTTGAAGGCACTTGGTGCTACTAGTACAGATGTAAGTTTGGAAGATGGTGCAGGATGGCAAAAATAATGGTTAAGGCAATCAGTCATGGGCTTTTTCCTCAGTCCATAAATTTAGGTAAAGTCATATCAGGAGGGAAGGTTTGAGATTGTACTCTCAGACTGGTAGGTATATGGAGTAGGTGGCTGCCTATGAAACATGGCTTGAGGGAATCTAAAGGCCAGTCTGTCCAAAAGTAAGTCATTTCTGACTCAGTTCTCTCTTAACTGGTAAAATGACCATTGTTAGAATCACTAACTAGCCAGTCAAAGTGGGAAAGTATTGTCTCTAAAAGACCCCTGTTAAAATGAAGTCATGTTAAGTCATCAACAAGCATTTATTAAATATGAGATATATGCCCCAAAATGGCAGAACCATTTCCTGACTTGAAGGAGCTCACCATATAATGGAGGCGACAACACACAAATAACCATATACAACTATATGCAAACAACAATATACAGATAAGCTATAGACAAGATAAATTAGAGATAATCTCTCAGGGAAAGCATTAACATTTAGAGACATTAAGAAAGGCTGCTTGCAAAGTGGCAGGATACAAAATAAATCCACATAAATCCTCGGCATTTTTATATATCACTAACAAAATGCAACAGCAAGAGATACAAAGAGAAATTCCATTCCAAACAAATGTTGAGAGTATAAAGTATTTGGGAATCCATCTACCAAAGAAAAGTCAGGAATTATATGAGAAAAATTACAAAACACTTGCCACAAAAATAAAATCAGATTTAAATAATTGGAAAGACATTCAGTGCTCTTGGATAGGCCGAGCGAATATAATAAAGATGAGAATACTCCCCAAACTAATCTATTTATTTAGTGCTATACCAATCAGACTCCCAAGAAACTATTTCAATGACCTAGAAAAAATAACAACAAAATTCATATGGAAGAATAAAAGGTCGAGAATTGCAAGGGAACTAATGAAAAAAAACTCAGAGGAAGGTGGTCTAAGTGTACCTGATCTAAAGCTATATTATAAAGCAACAGTCACCAAAACCATTTGGTATTGGCTAAGAAATAGACCGGTAGATCAGTGGAACAGATTAGATACACAGGACAAAAAAGGGTACATCTATAACAATCTAATCTTTGACAAACCCAAAGATACCAACATTAGGGATAAAAATTCATTATTCGGAAAAAACTGTTGGGAAAACTGGAAATTAGTATGGCAGAAATTAGATATGGATCCACACTTAACACCATATACCAAGATAAGATCAAAATGGGTCCATGATTTAGGCATAAAGAATGAGATAATAAATAGATTAGAGGAACAGAGAATAGTCTGCCTATCAGACCTGTGGAGGAGGAAGGAATTTATGACCAGAGGAGAATTAGAGATCATTATTGATCACAAAATAGAAGATTTTGATTACATCAAACTAAAAAGTTTCTGTACAAATAATATTAATGCAAACAAGATTAGAAGGGAAGTAACAAATTGGGAAAATATTTTTAAAAACAAAGGTTCTGACAAAGGTCTCATTTCCAAAATATATAGAGAACTGACCCTGATTTATAGGAAACCGAACCATTCTCCAACTGATAAATGGTCAAAGGATATGAACAGACAATTCTCAGAGGAAGAAATTGAAACTATATCCACTCACATGAAAGAGTGTTCCAAACCACTATTGATCAGAGAAATGCAAATTAAGACAACTCTGAGATACCACTACACACCTGTCAGATTGGCTAAGATGACAGGAACAAATAATGATGAAGGTTGGAGGGGATGTGGGGAAACTGGGACACTAATACATTGCTGGTGGAGTTGCGAAAGAATCCAGCCATTCTGGAGAGCAATCTGGAATTATGCCCAAAAAGTTATCAAACTGTGCATACCCTTTGACCCATCAGCGCTACTACTGGGCTTATATCCCAAAGAAATACTAAAGAGCGGAAAGAGACATATATGTGCCAAAATGTTTGTGGCAGCTCTTTTTGTAGTAGCTAGAAACTGGAAGATGAATGGATGTCCATCAGTTGGAGAATGGTTGGGTAAATTATGGTATATGAAGGTTATGGAATATTATTGCTCTGTAAGAAATGACCAGCAGGAGGAATACAGAGAGGCCTGGAGAGACTTACATCAACTGATGCTGAGTGAAATGAGCAGAACCAGAAGATCACTATACACTTCAACAACAATACTGTATGAGGATGTATTCTGATGGAAGTGGAAATCTTCAACATAAAGAAGATCCAACTCACTTCCAGTTGATCAATGATGGACAGAGGTAGCTACACCCAGAGAAGGAACACTGGGAAGTGAATGTAAATTGTTAGCACTAATATCTGTCTGCCCAGGTTGCATGTACCTTCGGAATCTAAAGTTTATTGTGCAACAAGAAAATGATATTCACACACATGTATTGTATCTAGACTATATTGTAACACATGTAAAATGTATGGGATTGCCTGTCATCAGGGGGAGGGAATAGAGGGAGGGGGGGATAATTTGGAAAAATGAATACAAGGGATAATATTATAAAAATATATATATATAATAAAAAATTATTAATTAAAAAAAATAAAATAAAATAAAATAAAAAAAAGAAAGGCTGCTTGCAGAAATTGAGATTTTTGACTTGAAGGAAGAAATTAGGGAAACCAGGAATCAAAGGAGCAGAGAAAAAAAATTTGGGGTGTGGGGACAGTCATAAAAATAGTCTGTGTACCCTGTACAAGTCTCAACTTCAGTTTGTGTGGAACAGTAGTGACCACAAAAACAATCAGAGACTCTAAAGGTAAGAAGAAACAAAAAGGAATTTATTACGATCTCAAGAGAAAGGTCAACTCCTAACAGACAAGGTGTGGTCAGTAAAGAAGTGCAAAGCACAAACTGCAAAAGACAAGATTTATAGATCAGAAGTACCTACCCCTTGACTTTTTCTCCCATTGCCTGGCAAGTTCTAATTTACCCAGAGACTAAATATTGATCCCAGAATACACTTTACCTCTTAGATATTTAAATGCTAATGAAAAGGTGTGTGGGGGATGGAAGACTGAAGGGAAGTATTTATTTATCTAAGATAATTGAACACCTGCAGCTTTTAGTTGTAGCTCAACTTGTTTTGCAAAGTCTCAAGTCACAATTAGAACATAGATCAAGGCCACATTCTTATGAGAAGTCTTCACTCAGTTTATCGAGCTCAAGTTTATTAGAGTAGCTTAGTGTGGCCATGCATTTGACAGGATGAGAGAGAGAGCCAGGAATTTTCACCTGGGTAGGTGGTATAGGTCAAGGAAAAGATTGCGTGCCGGTCATACAGGATGTAGCCATGCTTGCGGTAGGCTACTCTAGGAAGATGGATAGGACCTTGAGTCATGATGAGCTGGAGATTACACAGAGGATATTGCACTTTTTCCTAGTTTTGGACTTCTGGAACTGATCCAATGGAATCTTACACTTCTGCATATATGGAGATATTACTTCCTCCTTCCTTTCTCCTCCTACCTCTTTCTTTGAGGAAGCCCCAGGTATTGATATGGAACTCTGAATCTTCCTGAGATAATCCTAGAGATTACCTAGGGGGTCTCTTGCACTCTTTTCAAGAGATTGTGGCTTCTGACCTGCAGACTATGGCTGTTGTTAATATTGGCCAATGAGTTTCCTAGAAATTCATTACTTTGGTGAATTGAGTGGATCCCAAACTACCCTCTGAGTCTATTATAATCAAGCTATAATGACCTGATGTTATGGTGCCTGGAACACAACACTCTATTTCTCTTCTCCATGCTTTGTTTCAATGACTTCCCCAATCCGTCTGGTTCTCTGGCTCTTCTTGGATTTCTTATTTCTCCAGCTTTCTTCAAAACTCAAATCAAACTCTACTTTCTGCCCAACACATGTCTTTCCTCTCTTTCTCCTTCCCTATATTAGTCTTCTCCTTTTCAAATTACTTTCATCTATTCTGAACATGTCTTGTAGGAACCTATTTATTTACATGCTATCTCTCCTATTAGAATGTGAACTATTTTAGGGCAGGGACTATATTTTTGCCTTTCTTTGTCTCCTCACTGCCCAGCACAGTGCCTGCTATAGATAACAAATGTTTAGTGAATGATTGTTGACTACCTAACTGCCTGAATCCTGGCTGGGAAGAATTGATTATATCATGCTCAGTATCTGTGACTAAAGATTACCTGTCCTGGGTAAGCAGCGTTTATGTCCTTATCCTGTTTGATATAGGAAATGCTTTTTCTGTTTCCTCATTCTGAGCCCTTTCAGGAGTCTTCATGTACCATCTCTTGAACTCCATCCTGTGCATTTCCTTTTTTTCTTTATTTTTTCTCTGCTTTTTCTATCACCTTGAAGTCTTTCTCACTTGAGAGTTTTCCTTCCTAAAGAAGACTATTGTCTCCCTCTTTATCCACAAGAAACCTATGTTGTTTTACTTTATCGCAATTTACAGATGTTGCTTTTTTTTTTTTTTAAACTAATTGATAGTTTGCAACAACTGTGTTAAACAAGTCTATCAATTTTTTAGGTATCACTTTTTGGAAATATTCTCTTTATTGCAATGATCTGAAACAGAACTTAGAATAGCTCTGAGGGATGCCTGTAGACATTAAGGCTTATGCTCTTGCAACATCCCAGTTTCCGGGGTGTTGAAAACCAGTGAAGCAGGTGCTGACCCAGAAATCCATTTAAAGGCTTGTGGTGAGGGGCATTAGCTGGTACTCCCACAAATGAGAGAGCTCACTTGGAATGAGAAAGCCACAAAGGCAGCAGCAGTTTGGAGCTGTATGTCTTAGCTGGAGGTCTGTGAGGTGCTTAGTAATCAGTTAGCGTTTATTAGGTGTTTTCTAGGTATCAGGCACTGTGCTAAGTGCTGGGAAGATAAAGAAGGAAAAAACATAGTCCTTTTCTTCAAGAGGTTTACATTCTAGTAGAGGAGACAACATGAAAATCCAAGTTCATACAAGATAAATAGAGTAGATGGAAGCAAACCTGAAAGAGGAAGGCATGTGTGTATGTGCATGTGTATCTGAGGGAGAGACAGAGAGACAAAGAGACAGAGACAGAGCTGACTTTTAAAGAATTAAATTGGACCTTAAAGGAAGGGAATGAGATAGAGGTGAGGGTGCACTTGAGACAAAAAGGGAGTTGAGAAAAAGAGTTTTGCTATAAATATGACCTTCTCCTCATACATCTTTTCCATCCTTTCCCCAAAACAGACCCTCTGGGACAAAAGACCAACAAATGTGGCTTCTGTTGTGTTCTGGTTCTGGAGAAATTTGTTTCTCCAATCTGAGAGCTTGTCCCTCCCCACTTATCCCCAGTTTGTTGACATATGAAATATGACAGAGGAGAAGAAGAGGAAATGTAGCAATCCCATCTTTTGCCAGAGTGAAAAATCCGTCCTTTCTTAGAACTGTAAAATGGGGATAATAACAGCACCTACCTGCAGGATTATTGCAAGGATCAAATGAGATGATATCTATAAAAAGGGCTTAGCATAGTACCTGGCACATATAAATACTTATTCTCTTTCTTGCTGTGGAAGTTCTACAACTCCTTATCTGGGATTTTCTTAAGAAGATTCCTTCTCAGGACAAATGACTTCTCTATGTCTATTCTAAGAATTTACAAATCTCCCTAAAAGTCAAAAATCTTATGTCCCATTTCAACTGTCAGTGCCTCAAGAGAGACAGCATAAGATAGAAAGTGCATAGGGATTTGGAATCAGAAGAACTGGATTCAAATTCTACCCCTGTAGCTATCTATCTTATCTTGGGCAAAGCACAACTTCCCTGGGACTCAGTTTCCCTATCTGTAAAATGAAGAGCTTGAATTACCTGGCCTCTGAGCTCCCTTGCAGCTTTTGATCCATGATCATATGTAATTAATATTTCTTAAATGATGTTGTGGCATAAATGTTAAAGAGCAGACCTCAGAGTCAAGGAGACCTGTGTTCAAATTCTTCCTCTGACAAATATGGACCAAGAGATTTTACCTCTTAATACCCTGGGCAATTCTGAAATTTTAAATGGCAAAGGAGGCACTAATCTGCATAGGTTAGAAAAAGTCTCTCACTAGAAGATCCTTATGCTAATGAAATCATGGGTTAGTAAAAATAAATAAATAAATAAACATTATGTACAAGGCAAGTGACTAAGTACTTCTGGATGTGTGCAGGTAATGTAGAAATAAGGGATGAATGAGTTAAAGAGAATGTATAAATGCTCATTATAAATCGTCATTCAGACATTTTTCAATTATGTTTAACCCCATTTGGGGTTTTCTTGGCAGAGATACTAGCTGGTGTGGTTTGCCATTTCCTTCTTCAGATCATTTTATGAGATGAGGTAACTGAGGCAAAGAGGGTTAAGTGACTTGTTCAGGGCCACACAACTAATAAAACCTTGCAGCCACATTTGAACTCAGATCTTCCTGTCTCTATCCCTGCTGCTCTAATCCACTGCTTTGGAAAGATACTGGAATGGTTTACTATTTCCTTCTCCAGCTTATGTTATAGATGCTTAGATATATATTATTTTCTTCTATTAGAATGTCACATCTCTGAGAACATAGGCTCTTTTCAGTTTTGTTTTGTTTTTTAAGTTTCCAATCCTTAGTACATAGCACATAACATACATTTAACAAATCTTTTCCATTCATTCATTCATTCATATCACTACAAAATAGGAATAATAACTAGCTTCCTGAGGGTTGTTACAAGAATCAAATGAGATATTTGTAAAAAGTGCTTAGCACTGTACCTTCCACATAGTAGCTTCTATATAAATACTTATTCTCCTCCCTGCTGTGGAAGTTCTACATCTCTTTTTCTGGGATTTTTTTCAAAAGGATTTTTGCTCAGGAGGACCTCTGAGTAGAGAGATGTGGGTAAGAACTTTGTTGTTAACATGAGATAAGAACACTGTTAGATAGATTTATTTAATTCTTTGTTCTTCATTTTAAGGAAGAGAGGTAGGGAGGATGTTATATTGTGAAATAACTCCAGTATATAAATTAAAAGACACTGATAAAACTTTTTTAAAAGTTTAAAGAAAGATCAGATAACACCATCAGAAAGAGAGGAGATAAATTTAAGATGTAGAATGGCACATACATTTTTGGACATAGCCCAAATGGGGATCTGTTTTACTAGCCTATGCATATTTGTTACAAGGATTTTCTTTTTCTTTCTTTTTTTTTTTCCCAGAAGAGAAAAAGAGAAAAAAGTATCTATTAATTTGGGGGTGGGGAAGAGAAGAATAAATGGGTAGGATTTTAACTACAGAGACTGAGAGGTAGGTAGGGTGATTCAAGCAAAAGGTATAATGTGAGAAAAGATATGGAGATGGGCTGGTCAGTGGTCCACTTTGGCTGGAGCATTGGCTAAATGAGGAAAAAAAATTGAGATTAAGAGTAATTCAGTTTTAAGACCATGAAGGCCAAGTTCAGGATTCAGGCTTTATTCTTTGACAATTAAAAGATTTTTGAGCCAGGGAATATTTTGATGAGAGCTGATCTGTATTTCAGAAAACTTAATCTTGCAGTACAGCAGAGAAGTACCATGGATAAACAGATAGAGAGGCAGTCTCGATGTCAGAAAGACCTAAAATTAAATCCTGCCTCTGATACATCCTTTTTGGGTGGCCATAAGCAAGTCACCTAACATCTCAGTGTCCAATGAAGCATCCTGAGATTATAAACTACAGTGCCTTTTGCATAGTCCTTATTCCCTTGTCCAAAAATCTTCAATGACTCCCTATGGTGGAGTCATTTGTGACATTCAAGGTCTCTACAATCTGGTACTAATTTATCTTTTCATATTTTCCTCATTCCACTCTCCTTAATCTCCACATTCCAACCAAACTGGATTATTCTCTACTTATCTAACATGACTTGTACTTTTGCATTTTAGCTTACACAGCTCCCAGTGTCAGAAATATCATCCCTGTCTTTTGTGAACCCATACGCACCCACTTTTTTGCATTTTATTCTTTTAAAAAATTTTGTTATTTATTTGTAACATTACTTTCTTTTTAAATTTTAAGTTTCAAGTGTTCTTCCTGCCACTGAGGAGGCAAGCAGAATGATATCATGGCAAATTATGCAAAATATATTTCCATATTAGTCATATCACAAAAAATGAGAAAACTATATTTCAGTTTGCACTCAGAATTCATCAGTTCTCTTTCTGGAGGTGGATCACACAGTTGGTAATCATTATAAGTTCTTCTCCCTTAACTTTGCTTCAGTTCATATAGGTTTTGCCATTTTTTTTTTCTGAAACCACCCTCCTTATTATTTTTATAGCCCAATAGTACTTCATCACAATCATATGTCACAATTTGTTCAGCCATTTCCTAATTGATGAGAATTTTCTCAATTTCTACTTCTTTGCCACCACAAAAAGAACTACTATATTTTTGTATATAAAGAACTGTTTATTTTTTCTTTGATTATTTTTTTTATATATATATATAAAACTCCAGTTAATGATATTTCTGTGCCAAGGCTATGCATGCTTTTATAGATCTTTGTTCCAAATTACTCTCCAGAAGGGTTGGACCAATTCACAACTCTACCAATAATTTATTAGTGTGCCTAATTTCCCTCATTCCTTCCAGCATTTTTCATTTATGATAGGTGTGAGGTAATATTTCAGAATTATGTTAATTTGCATTTCTCTAATTAATATGATTTAGAGAATTTTTATATGACTATTGATAGTTTTGATTTCTTCTGAAAACTATTCTTATCCTTTAGCCAATTGTGGAATGGATCTTATTTTTATCAATTTGATTCAGTTCCCTATATATTTGAGAAATGAGACTTTTACTAGAGAAATTTGCTATATATTTTTATATTATTTTATATTGTGTTGTACTTATTATCAAAATGTAGTTTCCCTAATTATCTCTTTTAATTAGGTCTATTTTGGCTTTTCCTTTGTCTGAAATCATAATTTCTATCCCTCCTTTTTTTTTTTTTTACTTCAACTGAAGTAATATATGCTTCAGTTGAAGTAAATATTTACTTCCTCTCCAACCTTTTATTTTAACTTTGTCTATCTTTAACTATCTGTCTATCAAGTGTGTCTCTTGTAAATTGCATATTGTTGGATTCTAGTTTCTAATCCATTCTGCTGCTCACTCTTATTTTATGAGTGAACCCATGCTATTCACATCCCTCCTCATTATCCTTTTCTTCCTCTTTTTTATCATATCACTCTTCAAAATCTATTTTGCTTTTGACACTGCCTCCTTTAATTTTACCCTTCCTTTTTTTATCACTCCCTCCCTCTTCTCTTATCTCCTTCCTTTATTGGGTAAAATAAGTTTCCATACCCAATTGATATATACATACATATATGTATGTATGTATGTGTATATATATATATATATATATATATATATATATATATATATGAACTTCCCTCTTTGAACCTATTCTAATGAGACTGAGATTTAAGAATTGTCTGCCATCCTTCATTTTCCTTCTACTACTAAAAACTCTTCCTTGCAAGCCTTTTATGTGAGAAATTTTTCCCTATTCTATCTCTCTTTTCTCCTATTTCTCAATGCATCTCTCTCACTCTTTCAGTCTACTTTTTTTTTATGGTGGGGGGAATTATCCCAACATAAAAGACTCACATTCATTCCCTTTGTCTAGATAGACTCCTTCTGACTGCCCTAATAATGGTAAAGCTTTTAGCACTTATATGAATTATCTTCCTATACAGGAGTTTAAATAGTTTAACATTATTGAGTCTCATGAATATTCTTTTATGTTACTTTTTTTTATGTTTCTTCTGAGTCTTGCATTTGAATGTCATATTTTCTATTCAGTTCTGGTCTTTGCATCAGAAATAGTTGAAAGTATTCTATTTCATTATTGTTCTATAAGAAATGACCAGCAGACACCCAGCAAAAGAACTCTGGGAGATGACTATGAACCACTACCTAGAATCCCCAATCCCTCTATTTTTGTCTGCCTGCATTTTTGATTTCCTTCACAGGCTAATTGTACACTATTTGAAAGTCCAATTCTTTTTGTACAGCAAAATAACTGTATGGACATGTATACATATATTGTATTTAACTTATACTTTAACATATTTAACATATATTGGTCTACCTGCCATCTGGGGAAGGGGTTGAGGGGAAGAGGGGAAAAATTGGAACAAAAGGTTTTGCAATTGTCAGTGCTGAAAAATTACCTATGCATATATCCTGTAAATATATTATATATTATATAATAAAAATTATATAAACTTATTATATATTTAAAAAGTAACAATATTTGTTATTTTTTGGTTTGTAGATTTTTATACAATCATATTTTAAAAAACTTGTACTATGTATAGAAATACTTGTTTTATTCCATAAATTAAAAATAAAAGATATAATTTCATTTTAAAAAAAGAAAGTATTCTATTCCAGTAAATATCCATTTTTTCATCTGAAGGATTATATTGAGTTTTACTAGTTAGATTTTTCTTGATGTAATCCTTACTCCTTTGTCTTTCAGAATACTATATCCTAAGCCCTTGAATTCTGTAATGTAGAAGCTGCTAAATCTTGTATGATTCTGACTGTGACTCCCAACATTGGAATTATATCTTTCTGATTGCTTGCAATATTTTTTCCTTAAAGTGGGAGTTCTGAAATTTGGCTAAAACAATTCTGGGATTTTCATTTTAATAGTTCTTTCAGTATGTGATTGGTGGATTCTTTCAATTTCTGTTTTACTCTCTGAATGGAAAATATCAGGACAGTTTTCCTTAACATTTCTTGTAATATGATATACAGGTTCTTTTAAAACAATTTTTTTTTAATTATGGCTTTCCAGTAGTCCAATAATTTTTAAATTACTTCTGCTCAACCTAATTTCCTAGTCTGTAAGGGTCCAAGGAAGATCAGGCAAGCACAAATGAGATGCAAGTGGACCAGTGGTCTTTAGGATCCCCAGATGTGCTTAAGAGTTGAGTACTTAGGGACTTTCTTCATGGGTGGGACCTCCACCCATGGTGGGAACCCAGACTTAGGATATAACCTTCATTGTTGATTGGCTTGTGTCTGTGACCTCATTGACCCTATTTAAGGTCTGGACAGGAAGAGCTCTCTCTCTCTCTCTCTCTCTCTCTCTCTCTCTCTCTCTCTCTCTCTCTCTCTCTCTCTCTCTCTCTCTCTCTCTCTCTCTCTCTCTCTCTCTCTCTCTCTCTTCTCTTCTCTTCTCTCTTACTACCTGGAGACTGGACTGGGAGAGCGCTACCAAGGTAGATGCTGGAGGTCATAGAGTAGATGTGATTTACGTGAAACGTGAATAAAGTCTAAGCCTGTTCATCTAAACTCTCGGGTGCTCTGTTGTACGCATAAACTACTTCCATATGAGACAGTAGCGTGAGGATTCTGAGGACCTCAAAACAGAGGTGAGATTGATATTACATTTGCCAGTTTTTCTCTGATAGGTCTAGGAATAAGGACAGATTGGCATTAGTTAGGAGAGAATAACCCAAACGCTAGTCAGTTATTTTTTTTTCTAATAGATATCTCACATTTTCTGCTATTTTTAATTAGCTTCCACTTGCCCAATTCAAATTTTAAAGGAATTATTTGCTTCAGTAAGCTTCTGTACATCTTTCCTATTTGACCAGTTCTACTTTTAAAAGAGTTCTTTTCTTTAGTGAGTTTTTGTGTTTCTTTTACTATTACCAATTCTGGGTTTTAAGGTGTTATTTTTTTTTCAGTGTAGTATTTATTTATTTATTTATTTAGTACCTTTTTAAAAATTCTTCATTTCAAGGAGTTCTTTTCTTCAGTGAATTTTTGTGCCTCTTTTTTTTTTATTATTTTTATTTTTTATTATTATATATTTATTATTACCAAATCTGTATTTTAAGGTATTATTTTCTCTGTATTTTTGTACACCAAGATATTAATTCTCTTTTCATAATTTTCTGACATCATTCTCATTCCTTTCCCCAATTTTTCCTCTACCTTTCTTACTTCTTTCTTTAACTCATCCTGTGTTTCCAATCAGCATTTTTCTTTGAGGCTTTGTTTGTGACTGTTTTCATGTTATTGTCTTCTGAATTTATGTATTGATCTTCCCTGCCATTATAGTAGCTTTTTATGATCAAGTTATTTTTCTGTTGGTTGCACATTTTCCTGGTCTGTTTCTTGTCTTTGAACTTTATGTAAGTAGGGTTTTGCTCACTAGAGAGTGAAGAGGTAACTGTTTCATGATTCAGATATTTTTTATGCTGCTGTTTTCAGAACTAGTTAAAGGAAATAGGCAAGTTTTCAGTACTCCCAAGGTGGTGTGATCTAAAGAGAGGTGTGGTCATTGTTCTCCTGATCTGTGATCTGGTCTTCCCCTTGAAAGGGATCCTGATCTCTTGCAGTTTCAAACACTAGCATTCCTCTTGTCCTTCTTGAAACTGTGATCAGAGCTGATTGTGGGCAATAGAGTTACTAATCAGTGCCAGTTGCACCCAGTGCCAACAAAAGGTTTCCTGTAATCTCTTTCCAACAAATCCAACTCCTCACCTCCCCTTATAGTCTCTAAACTAAGTTCTGGAACTGCTGTAGCTACTGTTGAGGTTGGGAAGGGGGACCCCAAAAGTTCCCCAGACTAGTGTCAAGGTTTTCTCAAAAAAATTTGCAGGCTTGAGCTCATCTCCTTAGTCAAGGGGCAAAGTTTTATTGAAAGTAATAGAATGACATTACCAAGCAGACTGAATTTTAAGGGAATCCAGTAAAGAAGCTGAAGCAAGGAGATACATTTATAGAGCATTCAATCATAGATTTGCTAATTCTATGGCTTAAAGGCTAGAGAGTCTATCATTGGCATGTTAATTCTGCATCCCAAGGGTAGGGCTAGAAAGTAGTCTCCTGATTGAGGGTGGTCTTTGAAATTTGATTATCACTGACCAGGTCATCAGTCAGCAATGAATTGAGAAATAGTCTATTCAGAATCAGGCAGATTGGGCGCTGGAGTTTCATAAGTGGACTCCAAAACCAAAAGTTTTAGGGATTTATATTACATTACTACTGCTTTGCCACTTGTCAGTCCCACCACTAACGCACCAGCTCTGCTCTGGACTGGCTCCTATCTCAATGTCACAGATGTCTCCTGCCTATCTCCTAAATTGTCTTAGGGCAGAAAGATCTCATTCTGAGCTTTTTCTGGCTCTGCTGCTCCAAAATTTTATTTGAGGAGTTATTTTAAAGTTGCTTGAAGAGGAATGTTGTTATAGTTTGTCTGGGTTTCTAGCCGTACTCCACCTTCTTGATCTAAACCCATACCTACTCTTTAATTCCTAATTTAAATGCCACCTCCAAGTTGCCTTCCCTGACATCCATCTTTCTCCTCCCTGATTTCACAAATTCCTTAGTTCTATAATATCTATCGGCAATTATTTTGAATCAGATATTTTAAATTCCCTACTGGACTGAAAGTTCTATGAGGACAGAGGTCCTGACATTTAAACTTTGGCTCTCTTCCAGATTCTAAAACAGCACTATAAGAGACTCCTCTTTTAATAAGTTTAATAAATATTTGTTGAATGAGATTAAACCTAAGTATCTAAATAAAAGTTTATTACTAGTCTAGGTGAGAGTTAATGAGAACACCTGACTAGAGTGGTGGCTATAGGAATGCAAATACAGAATAGCTAGGGTATTATCAATGACTATTATTGGCCATTCTGTTTCACCACCCTATAAGATTATGTCCCAAAGTAAAATCTGTCAATCCTAGTCATAGACTATCAGAGCAGGAAGAGACTTCAGAGATCATCTAGTCTAATTTCCTTATTTCAGAGATGAAGAAAACTGAGATCAAGAGAGGGGATTCATAGTGCTGGAGATGGAAGAAACCTATAAGATTGGACTAGATGGGCTATAAGATTAAAATAAGGAAGACCTGAGTTTAAATCTGGCTTCAGTTTCTTACTAGTTGTATAACTCTGGGCAAGTCACTTAACCCTGTTTGCCTCAGTTTCCTCATCTGTAAAATGAGTTGAAGAAGGAAATGGCAAAACACTCTAATATCTTTGTTAAGAAAAACCTAGATGGGGTTACAAAGAGTTGGACATGACTAACACAGGAAAAACCCCCAGCAAGAACTGAATACTAAATTCTGCAATTCAGACATCAAATAGCATCATCCTGATCAATGTGGCCAGAGGGGTCAGCTGACAGACTTGAGTTGCAACTTGAGAATGAATGGAATTTTCATGAGAGAGGAGCAGACTTAGGTGGAAAGAGATAAAGGAAATAAAAGGAGCACCAACAATAGGGACAAAAATATAAGAGCTGCAGAGTTGGAAGGAAACTCAGATATCACATGGATGGGTCCTTCTAACTCACTAGAGCTGATTGTTACATTTTTCAATGTGAACATTTTCACCTCAGAAATCTGCAAATATTACAAATCAGAACTTGATTTAGTGTTTTCTTGACTGTCTAGACTTAAAGTAATGGAGAAAATGCTAATGACTCTACACTATTAACATTTTCTCTTTCACTGCTTTTTGGAAAGCAGATTGTTAAAATACTAGCACATCTTTACATCATCATGCAGTTGCAAAAATTATCTCTATAACAACAATAATAAATATTACAATACCTTAAACATGTATTTTATAATGGATTAAATGTGCATTTTACTTTATCAATATAACATAAATTATTTTATGATAATCCCTAGAAATGATCATTCAGCCTATACTTGAAGATCTTCACTGAGGGTGAACCCACTATCTCCCAAGGCAGCCCATTCCACTTCTGGACAATCCTAATTATTAAGATTTTCCAAACATCAAGCCTTGATCTCTCTTTGGCTTATACCAATTCTAATTCAGCTGTCTGGGAAACAAGAAAAATAGATCTAATCTCTTCCAACTGATGATCTTTCAAATAATTGAAGAGCTATCATGTCCATTCCTAATCCTTGTCTTGTTCAGTTGTTCATTCATGTCTGAGGCTTTGATTTGTTGATTTGGAGACTTATTTAAAAATTGTTTAGAGGGGGATGTGGTTGTAGTTTGACAGGGTTCCCAGCCTGTACTCCCTCACCTTGATCTGGATCCATGCCTGGGTTTTTGGGGTTTTCTTGGCAAAGATATTGGAGTGGTTTGTTATTTCCTTCTCCAGTGAGTTAAAGCAAAGAGAGGTCACCTGTCTAGGTAATGTTTGAGACTGGATTTGAATTCAGGACTTTTTCACTCCAGCATTGCCTTCCCCACGCTAAATATGTCCAATTCCTTTCGCTTATCTCCATATGGCATAATTTCCAGCCCTTTCCCACCCATCCTGAGTTGTACCACCACAGATCTCCAAGTTACCTAAGGAGGTACTCATTCTAGGAAAGCTCCCTCTAACCCTGGCTTAATAATCATATGGTAATTTTTTACCTTCTGAATCCAATTCTTCCTGTGCAACAAGAAATTCGGTTCTACACACATATATTGTATCTAGAATATATTATAATATATTTAACATGTATAAGACTGCCTGCCATCTGGGGGAGGGGGTTGGGGGAGGAAGGGAAAAAATTCTGAACAGAAGTTCAAGGGATAATGTTGTAAAAAAATTACCCATGGATATGTACTGTCAAAAAAAAAAGTTATAATTATAAAATTAAAAAAAAATAATCATATGGTCATCAGGGCAAGGTTGTGGAAGTTTTGAAAGTCAGAGATGAGCAGCAGGAAGATGAGTTAGGAAATTCATTCAATTCAGGCCTAGGCGCATCCCTCCTTATTCACAAATCTTGAGCAGCTCCTTGTCATATATCAAGCAAAGTTCACCTCCTTAGTATTAAATGACTTCTTGAAAAGTAGCCATGCAACATTTCTCTGATTGTTTCAAGTGGTGGAGTCCTATCTTCCCAGATGGATTGTGAATTCTTTGGGTTGGGAATAATTTTACTTCTCTTGTATTCAACAAAGTACATGATACAAGCCCTTTGAAGAGTTAGACCTGGAAGGCCCTTAGAGAGCACTAAGTCCAGCTCCCCCATTGTAGAGATGATTAAACTGAGGCACATAAAAGTTATGTGATTTGTCCAAAGTCATACAGTCTGGTAAAGATCCAAAACAGGATTAGGTCTCTCTAATTACAAGGCCAGTGCTTTGTTCATAACTGTACCTTGCTGCTGACAAACTCAAGGGAAATTAGTACATTCTTGTTTAACTTCCTAGATTTGAGGTGGGAAGAAAGGTACAGACAACTTTGTGAAAAGCATCTTAGAATAGTAGAAAACATAGAGCATAAAATCAGATCATCTGGGTTCTAGCCCTTTCTGGGTTTCAGTTTCCCTCATCTGTAAAATGAGGGGATTGGACTAGATCAGGGGTGGGGTATGTCCGGTTCTCTGCCCATATGAGGCCCACAAAATCTTTACTAAAGCAAGCCATGGGCAATGGTGAGCTGAAAGCAACAAGGACCTCTCACGACTTGAGTTTTTTAAATTGATAATGTTGTATGGCCCACGAATAAAGTTTTAACTATCCAAATGTCAGAAAAAAGTTTCCTGGATTTTCAGTTCTACTTCTCTTATGTCACTTCACTCGATGTTATTATTAGTCCTGTCCTTATATATAAAGCCTCTCTTGTCCTGAGACTGTGTCTTTTATTTCTTTTTATTGAATAATAATTGTTAGTAAGCATTTATACAGTTCTTTAGGTTGCAAGGTGTAGTATACATATTATCATTTGATTCTTATAATAACACTGGGAAGTAGATGCTGTTATCTGTTTTATAGATAAGGAAACTGAACCCGATAGAGACCAGGTGACTTGCCCTGGGTCACACAACTCAGAAGTATCTAAAAGTAATTTGAACTCAGGGCTTCCTGGGCTCAGCTTCATCACTCTACAGGCTGCAAGATTACCTGCTGTTTCTCTTACAAATTTTCTGATATCTAGTGCAGCGCTTGCATATAGTATACACTCAGTAAATTTTGCTTGGTCGATTTTATCAGTTTCAAACACTTGAGTAAAATAAAATGTCCAGGAAAGAGAACAATCTTGCAGTTAGGAAAATCTGAGTTCAGGTCTTGTGTAATACATTGAATATATGACCTTGGGTTGGTAAATTTCTTAATATTACATTCCCAGGCAACAAACCATAAATTGTCAATCTATATTAGAGGAGGAAATTTCCCAACTGAGATTTCCCTTGACTAATGAAATCATAGGTCCAGTTTAAAAAACCAACAAAAACCAAGATCCCTTCTTTTAAAGAGTATTTATCCTGTTATCAGCATTGACTTTCTGTGTGCAGGTCCTTAAAATGACTAGGGCACAGTAAAATACTTAATTAAGACAAAAAGAAAAGTTAAAAAAAAAAAAAAAAAAAAGACTAGATCCCCAGAAAGCAACAAAATGGAGTAGGAGATTGCATACATAAGTTATTGAAAGTGAAAACGAAATCTTCCCCCATTATACCATTTGAAATTGGTCAATTTTAGATTAATACAAACAGAACCATAGTAAATAATTTTGGGATCCAAGGCAAGCACCACAAAGCATGTCCTTATAATATGTAATTAAGAAAAATTTGATTGACAGGAGAGGAGTCTCTGGGACATTGGACCCTATTGTGAGACCTTAGTACCAATTCATGTCAAGGAGAGATTTGTCGTTTTTTGAACTGGACTTATTATTTCATTACTGCAGGAAAATCTCTAAAAATTTTCCTCTTCTAGTGCAGATTAAGGTGACCGATGTGATTTCTGGTAAGGTAACATCTTCAGGGAGCTTGGAGCAGAGTTAGGGAGATCCTCACAGAGCTGTGCTTGTGGGGAGGGGGAATACCCTTTACTGGTACCTTCCTATTTTAACTCATCATCCTTGCTAACTAGGGAGAGTCTCTATACTCAGAAGGAAGACACCACCTATTTTAAAATTGTATAATTATTGAAAATTCTTAAGTGAAATATTTGTGTCTTCTAAATTTTAGTGCTTTAGTACAAATACCCAGTTGCCTTGATATACTTTCAGCTGTTGATTTGAGTTCACTATTAAAATGCAAGTGCTCATCCTTAGAGGAAAAAAAATGGGAGAGAGAGAGGAGGAGAGAGAATGAGGAGAAAGAGAGAGAGAAGAGAGAGAGAGAGAGAGAGAGAGAGAGAGAGAGAGAGAGAGAGAGAGAGAGAGAGAGAGAGAATGAATGTCTGTGTGTGTGTGTGTGTGTGTGTGTGTGTGTGTGTGTGTGTGTGTGTGTTAGGGACACTTTTAGTCACTCATACCTTAGCATGAATTAGTTTAACCAGCTTGTTTTCCTCCTGACACTTAGCAAGACTGAAAGGGTTAGGCTCTAGGCACATTAATAGGGCATTCCTGTGTTGTCTCCAGGATTCACACAAAAGAAGTTCCCAGTCCTCAGTCAGCTTCTCTATCTTGTTTGCTGAGACTACAAAATCAGCCTAGATGATAGCAACACTCTGGCGTCAGTCAGTCTTGTGTGGCCCAATCTTCTTCTGGCAAAGCATCCAAGTACTATTGCTGTATCAGTTCTATCTGACATCCGAGTCCTTTGCTTATTGGGAAATAGCAGGTTAAGGCTGTGGAAAGCTCAGCCAGTTGTCACGTCTGGGCTATAGACCAACCCAATAAACATGGTAGGCAGGATGGTCGCCTAGGAGGGGGAGAAGTGCGTAAGCAGCACCTGGAAGTTGAGGGAGTGTTGAATGAAAAAAGCATGGACTAAGGGCTGAATGCTGGGACGAGTGCTGGAGGTGCAAATAGAAAATGAAGATGGTCCCTGATTAAAAGATGACAAGAAGAGGTCAGCTTCAGGTAGGTAGAAATGCCCAGAATCCTGTAAGATTACAGCGTGAATAAAAAAGACCCAAGAGTTGTTAGGATGTACGAAGTGTTTGCCTTGCAGGAACCTCCCACTGTCATTGGTAAGGGGGTGAGATAGGCCCTGAGGGTTAGAGTGGAGAGGAGATTTCCTCCCGCAAGGATGAGTGTAGGTAGAGATTCTGCCAGGAAGAGAAAAGGGGCAGGGGAACATTGATAGGAAGAAAGTCAGGAGTTGACTCTGGAATAGAGAAAGGGAGAAAAGTGAAAACGTGGTCAGTCTTGGAGCCAGCTCAGAGTGGGCTCTTAAGGAATCCTTAATGGCATTTGACATGGCCTCTAGGGGAAAGAGAGTGGGGTTGTAGCTCTTTTATCCTAGGAACAATTCAAGCATGTGATAGATATTAATTCAGCCTGGGTAAAGTAGGGGTTTGTTCCCTGAATTCTGATAGAAGGGCCATTTAACCAAGTCCTTGAACTATAAGGAGAAAAAGAAATAAGCCTTCCTCCCCCTGTTCTGCCATAAAATAGGAGGATTTGGGACTCTATTAGTGAATGGTCCTTCTGTTTTTTTTTCCCCCAGACAATTCAGTTCTTTATTTTTTAAATAGTATTTTATTTTCCCAAATACATGCAAAGATAGTTTTCAACACTCACCTTTGCAGAACCTTGAGTTCCAAATTTTTCTCCTTCTCTCCCTTTCCCCAAATAGCAAGCAATCCAGTATAGGTTAAACATGTGTAATTCTTCTAAACGTATTTCCAAATTTGTCATAATGCACAGACACACACACACACAAATCAGATCAAAAATGAAAAAAAAAAACAAGAAAGAAAAAAAATAAGCAAACAAACAACATAAAGATGAAAATACTATGCTTTGATCCACATTCAGACTCCATAGTTCTCTCTTTGGTTGCGGATGGCACTTTCCATCACAAGTCTATTGGAATTGCCTTGAATCACCTCGAATCACCTCATTGTTGAAAAGAGCCGAGTTTATCACAGTTGATTATCTCATAATCTTGTTGTTACTGTGTGCAGCATTCTCTTGGTTCTGTTCATTTTGCCTAGCATCAGTTCATAGAAGTTTTATTGTTCATGGAACAATAATATTCCATTTCTTATAAAAATAATATTCCATGATTTATTTCTTGTGGTTCATGAGCTCATTTTTTCATACAGCCATCTGATTCCCTTCCATGTCACACACACCCCATTCCCCTCCCCTCTGAAAATAATCTGTCCTTAATTATTGTTACCTTTTGCCAGCATTAGTTTCTATCTTCTTTGGTTTTGCACAATGAATTTGGGACATCAGAATCCTTATTAGTTTCTGTTATCTTTATTACATCTGATAATTACACATCTTAACCACACCCATGAATCCGAAATCATTCAGAGTTTCAGAGTCTTAAAATATTATCCTCACCTTAGAGAGTCAGTGTTGCGTAAGGCATGTAGAGCTCTGGGAATGAAAGACAGGAAGATCTGCATCTGAATCCTGGCTAGGATCCTTATTGGCTGTTTTGGGCAAGGTTTAGGGTCATAGATTTACAGTAGGTTGGGATCTTAGGGTTCATCTTGTCCAGATTTCCCATTCCAAGGAGGGGGAAACTGAGGCTGAGAGAAGCATTAAGGGACTTGACCACAGTTGCAGCACCAAGCTTCAAATGTTCTCATTCTAAATCTAGTTCTCTTCTTTATAATATGCTGCCTCTTTTAGCCTGTAAGTTGTGGCATGAAAACAGCCCTACGTCACAAAGTTATTTTGAGCATTGAGTGAATAAATATAAATGAGATTTATCTTGAAAATGATGCCATTGTATTCCCAATTGTCCATGTCTTGGAATGAGATTTAAACTATTTAGAGTAATTTTGTGGGAGGTGCAGGCTCAAGGAAGTCAGAAATATGGAAATATCAACCAATCAATCAACAAATATTTATCAAGTGCCTATGTTCCTGGCATCGTGTACTAGACATCGGCAATACAAAGACAAAAGTGAAATAGTTCTAGCCTTCAGAGATCTAGCAAGGGAAGACATGATGTACATATACAGGTATTTCAGATAGAGGATGTATCATTTGTTAAACTGAGAAGAATAGATACTATACTTGATTAAGAAGGATACATAAGGTTGTATGGATGTTCAAGGGAGAATAACACCTCTGGTAAGAGAGCATGAAAAGTGTTTTTCAGAGCTGCTCATTCACATCTGGTGTCCATCTGTCATTCAACTCTTATTTTTATTTGTTTGTTTATTTACTTATTTGTGTAGCACATTCTTTTTTTAAAAAAAAACCTTTAATAGCTTTTTATTTTTCCAAATACATGCAAAGATAGTTTTCAACATTCACTTTTGCAAAACCTTGTGTTCCAAAATTTTTTCCCTCCTTCCCTCCTCCCCCTCCCCAAGATAATAAGCAATCCAATATAAGTTAGACATGAAATTATTTTAAACGTATTTCCATATTTGTTATGCTGCACAAGAAAAATCAGATCAAAAAGGAAAAAAGCTCAAGAAAAAAAATAAGCAAACAACAAAAAAAGATGAAAATACTATGCTATGATCCACAATCAGTCTTCATAGTTCTCTCTCTGGAAGCAGATGGCTCTTTCCACAACAAATCTATTAGGGGCATTCAACTCTTACTTATGGCTCAAAGAAGCTATAACACACCTGGGGTTACTGACAGGTTGTGGGGTGGGGGGGTGTCTACTCCAAGTACGTGAAGTCTTACCTCAGCAAAATAGGCAGATGAGAACACTTTGTTCTAATGGTTGTGTAGATGATTGGAACAGGAATCCGGGAGCGCATAAAGCTTGCCAAGCTGTCATCAATAGTCTGGACTTTTGTCTTGTCACAGGAATTCAGGGATTCCAGAAATATATGTCTTTGTGTCCCTCTGGCTCATTTAACTCCAAATGAAAATTAAGTCAAGATATCACCCATGATGTCATTGGTTCTCTTTGAAAATGAAGAACAAGCAAACAACAATATAGGTACAAACAAAACATATGGGCAGCTAGGTAATGCAGTAGAGTGCTGGGCTTGGAGTTAGGAACATTCATCTTCCTGAGTTCAAATCTCATCTTAGACACTTATTGTGTGACCCCAGATAAGTGACTTAACTCTGCTTGCCTCAGTTTCTTCATCTGCAAGATTATGGAAAAAGAAATGGTAAACTACTCCAATACCTTTGCCAATAAAACCCCAAATGAGGTCATGAAGAATTAGACAGAAATGAAAAGATTGAACACCCTTAAGAAGGCCTCTGAGGATGGGCTGTAATGTGTATGGAGAGGAGTAATAGGTAATAAATCTGGAAAGGCAGGTGGGGCCTGGATTATAAAAGGTATTACATACCCAAAAAAGAATTTGTACTTTATTATAGAAGTAATATAGGGTCCCTGGAGTTTATTGAGAAGATAAGTAACAAGAACATGTATTGCTTTAGGAAATTAAGTTAGGCAGTTGTATAAACAGAGCTCTTGGGCACCCTTAGGAATCTCAGAATAGCAAGAACTTCCATTTGTTTATTTACTAGAGCTTTATGGTTTACAAAGCTTTCTTTTAAAAAAACCAATACCTTTGGCTTTGACAACACATTTCTGAATATTCTCTTTGCCTCTCTATCCTGAGAGTCTTTTCTTGAAAGAAAGAGTAAAAAGGAAAAAAATCAGGTCATCAAACTATATCTGCTTGAGACTAATAGGCATTATTTCACACTCAAACCAATCACGTTTAATCCAACAATCCCATCGAATTGTACAAGCTTTCAATCTTAATTGTAATTAAATGTATACATTATATAATTGCATACAAAGCTTTTACAAAGCAATTGTATAAGCATAATCACTCACATTTTTTAGAAAGAAGGACTGAGGCACAGAGAAATGGAAATGCTTTCCCCAAAGCCACCCAGCCAGCAGGTGGAGGATCTGGGATGTGAACTCTTCTGCTTCACAGAAGCCCTCTCTCTCTGAATGTGACTTTACTGTTGACTAAGTAATAGGTAGGTACAAACCAGTAGTTCTCAAAGTGTGATCCAAGGAATCCTAGGGTCTCTGTAACCCCTTTCAGAGGATTTATAAATTCAAAATTAGTTTTTATTTCTAATATAGTAAATATGTACAAATATAACCCATATAAACAAAAACTTTGGACAGATCCTCAATAATTTTTAATAGTATAAAAATACTGAGAACAAAAGTTTGAGGAACACTGGAATAGATTAAGCTATAAATGAAAGGCATCTTAGAACTGTAGCTACCTTATTTTAAAGATGAGAGAATTGAGATATACTGTTGGTAGCCAAACTGGAATTAGAATTCAGAATTCCTCACTATCAAATCAGATGTGTCCCACAAAATAATGACAGCACCTCCCTGAAGTTGCTTCACAATGATAGTAAACTCAAACCAGGCACAGGATCTTTTTTGTTACCAGGGTCCAGAGTTTGTTTCTTGCCAAATCTGGGACTTATGCCTTGGTATGAAAAGTCTTTCCAGATCACTGACTACCCTCAACCTTCCATAAGTAGAATGATGTGAATGGAGCTGTTTGGTTGATTGTTGTCCTTCATTCTTGAAAAGGACCAAAATGGCATCACTCTGTGGGAGTTAAGGTACAATGTGTCTCACTGTGCCTGATTAGACCAATGAGCTCAGAATACTCTACCACAGGTAAGGCACAAATAGCCCATATAAACATTTAGGGTGGAGATGGCTTTAAATTTGTGCATTTCCTTCAACAACAATACTGTATGAAGATATATTCTGATGTACGTGGAAATCTTCAACATAAAGAAGATCCAACTCACTCCCAGTTGATCAATGATGGACAGAAACAACTACACCCAGAGAAAGAACACTGGCAAGTGAATGTAAATTGTTAGCGACTGTCTATCTACGCAGGTTACTTATACCTTCGGAATCTAATACTTAATGTGCAACAAGAAAATTGGATTTACACACATATATTGTAGCTAGGTTATATTGTAACACATGTAAAATGTATGGGATTGCCTGTCATCTAGGGGAGGGAGTAGAGGGAGGGAGGGAAAAATCTGGAAAAATGAATACAAGGGATAATGTTATTTAAAAAAATTACTCATGCATATATACTGTCAAAAAATTTATAATTATAAAATTTAAAAAAAACAATAAAATATTAAAAAAATAAATTTGTACATTTCATGTTTCTTTTGAGCTACTGAAATTCTACTTTGCTCATAGAGCATAACACCTTTTTTTATTACTTCATGCCATGGTGGATGGTCCTGTGTCAGTGTCTACCACGTCTCACAATGGATCAGAGAGACCTTGAGAGTGTCCTTGTATGGTTTCTTCTGACCTCCATGTGAACATGACTTGTTCTCTGTAAAACAGTTTTTTTAGGCAAATGTATTTTTGGCATTCGAACATCATGGCCAGACCATCAGTGTGCATTCTCTGCAGCAGAGTTAGAATGCTTGGAAGTTCAGCTAGAGAAAGGTCTTCTGTGACTGGTACCTAATATTGCCAGATGATCTTTAGAATCTTCCTAGAATAACGGAAATGGAAATGATACAGTTTCCTAGAATAGCATTTGTTGACTATCCAGGTTTCATAGGTCTTTATAGAATTAGTGGAGTACACCAAAAATGTTGGAGTACTGGTACGAATTGTGGTATTATCCCTGAACAAATTCAGGTTCAAGCCATCTGCAAATCAAGCATGGGGTTTGTTTAGGGTAAGGAGGGACATGTCCTGCAGGCCTCCTTCTTCAGGGAGAAAGGCAATCCAGTACACTGATATGAGGGATTATATAAAAAAGGGAAAATAAAAACAATAGCAACAATAACAACAAAAGGGAGAATTGGGCAGAGCAAGAAAATTGGAGATTTTGTGATTCCATTAAGGTATGTATGGAAAAGGTAAAAGGTTCTTTTGTTCTAATCCTTGAGAGAAAGTAACAGGATTATTGGAGTTGTAAAAGCAATTTTGTAGATACGGAAACTTAGTTTGAGAAATGGGATAACTCATCTATGGTCACATAACACATGACTCAGGGGATTTGAACTGAGAGCTGTTCCTTATTCCAAGTCTACCATTATTTCTATTATATTCTATTCTCCCTGGTTGGAAAACTCAGAAATCTGTTCTCCCACTTCTCCTAAATATCTGATCAATTCCTCTCAGTCTCCTTTATCAGATCATCATCCATATACCATCCACTATGATCAGGACTACGTACACCACCCCGAACCTCTAATCTTGGGCTCTCTCAGGTCCCAGAGATTACCTCTCCGATGATGATTCCCAGAACTACATATCTAAGTTTCATCTGTTTCCTGAGCTTCAGTTTCACATCCCTGACTGTGGATTAGAATCTACACCTAGATATCCCATATACATATAAAATTTGATATGTCTAAAATAGAACTTATTATCTCTTCCCTTAACCTCACCTCTCATCCTCTACAGGTAGCAGAAGTGAGTTCTGGGCTCCCAACTGGCACTCAGACTACCAAGTCACATCTCTAGGCATGGCTAGCTCCAGGCATGGAAGTACTTGCAGAATCCTTTCAACAGCACATCTATGTTGTCTTAGCTCTGGATGCAGACACTATCATGGACATCACTTCTAGGACAATCCAAAATCTTCTTTTTCAAAGTTAGCAATCTAGCTCATGATGAGATGAGGAGCTATGTTCTTTCTTCACCTCCACAAGTGATTCATTCCTTTCGGGGACTTAGTTGAAACTTCTCTCCCCTCTATTATGGCTAGCCATTTGAATTCTGGGTTCCAAATTGGCTTGCCATTTTATCCAAGAATCACAAGAACTTCCCAAGTTAAAATCTGGCTTCAGACACTTACTGGCTGTGTGACCCTGGGCAAGTGATATAACTCTAGTTGCCTTAGCTTCCTCATCTGTAAAATGAGCAGAAAAAGAAAATGGCCAGCCAATCCAGTATCTCTGCCAAGAAAAAACTCCCCAAAGACATGAAGTGTGGGACATGACTGAAAAAAATGTCAAAACAATAAAAAGAACAGCAATGGGATTGCTGTAGAAATGCAGAGGGTATTAGAAATCTTTTTAAGTAGCAGCCTAGTCACCGGAAGTACTGAATACAGAAATAGTCAAATCATCAATGTATTTGCTTGGGTTCAAGGGATAGTGAGTCTAAACATGCTTATGTCAGTGATTTTAGAAAATGTTATCTTAGTAGTTTTTGTAGGGTTGTGTAGGTCCCAGAGTCACAGTCCAACATATCCCCTACAACAACTGACATTTGCATGGCACTTGAAGATTTATAAAGCATTTTACATATCCTATCTCATTTAGTCTTCATAATAGTCCATGAGGTAAGAGCTCTCTAGCTTAGTATACTTTAGTCTGCCTTTTTAGACATTAGTATGCTCTTTTTATAAATGAGAATACTGAAAGTTTGAGGCCTTGTAAGTTTGAATACATTGTCCCTGGTCTTAACAATTCACAAGTGTTAATGGGAGATCAGAAGCCGGGTCATCTTCACTCCAAGCCTCTCACTTCATCCACTACAACAGAGGAATCAAGCACTCTGTCTCCATGTCTCACTCCACACTCCTGAGTGTGACTCAAAGCTGATTGAAATGTAAATGTGAAATATTTAACAAAATAATTAAAAATCAAAGAGATTGAAAAATTAAGGCAATACATTTCAGGAGCACAAGGAACACATACACTGTCTATTAGTTGTCCCTCACTTTCCTTTTATCACCAGGCATACATTTCTCCAGTGACATCCTTCTCCTGGAAGAAGACTCACTTTTAATATGTTCAAATGTATTCATACCCCCATGAGCCTCTCCATTGTCCTTTGAGTAATTTTTAAATTTTAATCCTTTGGGGGGAAAAACAGTAGTCAATGACATTTAAACATATGATGTATTAGGACAAATGTTGGTGTCAAAGCTCTGAACCTAGTCTTTTTCAGGGAGCATCTTGAAGTCATAAAAAGAAATTAGTAGATGCAAAAGCCAAAAAAAAAATTAAATCATTATGCAGCCACTGGACTCCCTATGATTCGATGACCTTGACCCTTCTATACTATACCATGTTGCTTCTTAAAGAATAGTACTGGCTTCCAGGTCATGTGAGCTACAAGATGGCAGACTGAACAACCTCTAAGAACTCTCCAAAACAGAAGTTATAGGTCAAAGGTAAAGCAAGTCATTAGTTTCCATGGTTTAGAATACCCCAAACTCAAAAGAAGGTTGAAAGAAAAAGCATAATAATTAAAAAGGTTAAACCAAAATTGTGTGTGTGTGTGTGTGTGTGTGTGTGTGTGTGTGTGTGTGTGTGTATTTTCTCCTAAAACCATTGAACTGGAACAAAACTGGAACATCACATCTTTCCCAAACTGAACTTGCTGAACTTGAGCAATACTGATATTTCCAATGATTTGAGGCAGAGCTTTGAGAGACTTTAAATCCTTTCATGGCGCCTGTCTCCTTTAGAACCATCTCAAATAATTTTGGTCTGATAGGCCTATGACTATAGAGAATGGACCTCAAACCAAAAAAACCTGGGTCTATACCCATCATTTGCTAAAGTGACCATGGGCAAAATCAAATAACTTCTGGAGCCTCGGTTTCCTCATCTGCCAAAAATGGAGATAATTATACTCCCTGAACCTCTCAGGGCTGTTATGAAGATCAAATGAGATAATGTGTGTGAAAGTAGAGCCAGCCATTCAATGAATGTAAGATATTACCATTGTTGTAATTAGGGAGGGAAGGAAGCTTGGTTCTTCTTTCTCTCTTGGATTCCTTAGTTCTCTTTCATGATTCAACTCAAAATACTTTTTTCCCATTTGACATTTTCCCATTGTTAGAATATATCATATGTAAACAAGCTATATGTAGAAAGAGAGAAAGGGAAAGAAGGAGGGGAAGAGAGAGTAAGAGACAAGGAGAAAAAAGAGAAAGAGAGAGATGGGTAAAGAGAAAGGGAAAAAGAGATAGGCAGAGACAAACACAGACAGAGACAGAGAGAACAGAGAACAGCAAGAGATAGAGAGAGAGCAAGGGGGACAGGGAGAGAGACATATCTTGTTTGGTCTCTTTCATTAGACTTTGATCTTCTTGAGAGCTATGGTCATTCTTCATATCCCCAGTGTTTAACACAGTGCCTGGCACATAGTCAGCACTTAACAAATGCTTTGTTGACTTGATAACCATGTCTGTGCCTGAAAATTCTGTGTATAAGCAAAGGATGTGTTTCACCATCAGTTGTGTCTGCTTACTTGAATATGTGCTGTTTCCTACCAATAGAATTTGAGCTCCTTGAAGATAGGAAATACTTCATTTTCATCTTTTTAACTTTAGAGCATAACATAATGTTTGGCACATAGTAAACTATCAATAAATGTTTGTGAATAATTGAATTAAATTGTGTTGCTAATTGATTTGCATAATTAAATTGGATTATATTTAATTATAATACATTCATTGTAATTAATTGGTCATAATATGATAGAGGCGCTATTATGGTGGTCATATTTTATTTTCACTTAATAATATTTTATTTTTTCCAATTACATATAAAGATATATTTCTTTCTTTCTTTCTTTCTTTTTTTTTTTAATTTTGCTGAGGCAATTGGGGTTAAATGACTTGCCCAGAGTCACACAGCTAGGAAGTGTTAAATGTCTGAGGCCAGATTTGAACTCAGGTCCTCCTGACTTCAGAGCCATTACTCTATCTATTACACCACCTAGCTGCCCCAGATATTTTTCTTTTTTAAAAAATAGATTTTAGTAGTATTTAATTTTCCAAATAGTTCCAAATATTCCAAAGATAGTTTTCAACATTCACCTTTGCAAAACTTTTTGTTCCAAGTCTTTCTCCCTTTTCTCCTCTCTTTCTCTTCCCCAAGACAACAAATAATCTGATAGAAGTTAAACATGTCCAATTAGTAACTGGACTAGCTCCCTGGAGGACCTCAGAGTCATTCAGAGTCAGTATAAATCAAAGTCCTTGGTCTTTAGGGGGAGAAGTGAAGGAGGCAGGCAAGCTGCCACATGGCTCGTCAAAGATGTATCCTGGATTCTGGAGTCCGGAGTCTCCAGCCTCTCTTCTCCTTGTCTTGATGCCGAGTGCCTCTGACTTCTTTTCCTCTGCTCTCCAATCCTTACCTACAATTATCTTACTCCTAAGCATCCAGCAAGCACCAAAGGTGAGGAGAGCCATCATCCAAATATATGCTAATAGAGCCATTGTCTTACATTAAATAGGTAGCCTTAAGAGCTCTCTTGTCTGATTCAGAGTTTCAGCCCAATACATCAGATAATTAAAAAAATAATAACTTTGAACATCTTGAAGGTGCTAAATAACTGTGAAAATATAAATATGTTTTCTGCTGGTATATATACAGAGTCCTCAGGGAACCAAAATGAAGAAGTGCACTGTAGATCTCAAACTGCCATTTAGTTCAGCACAATTTATATTCAATTAACCAAGTATTTATTGATAGATTACTGCCTTTGAGATTCTTAAAGGCATGGACTGTTTGTATCCTATTGCAGTTCTATTTTTTATTCTTAGAGTGTCTGACACAGTGTCATTGTGCTAGTGCTGAATACAATATAAGAAAAAAGAAGAGGACTTAATGTTTGCTTATAGGAGCTTACAGTCGCTGATAAAACAAAATTACTATTCAAGAAATTATTAGAGTAATGGGTAGATACTCTATGGGGAAATTATTGGAAGGATATAGTTAAGAAGTATACAAAAAGAAAGAAATATGTTCTGATCTGTACTCTTGGAAAGCCTATACAAATTGATGAGACTGAAGATTCATTAATGCATGGAGTCTTGGAAAATAACTTTTATTACTCATCTCAAACTGCTAAAATTGCACATGAGTAGAAAATATTTCTATTTTCATCCATTTCTCTTATTAATATAAACTTTTACTAGGATAAACTAAAAAAATGTTAGTTGATAATTGTTCATTTTTGAATGATGGTATTGTTTTAAAACAAAATTTCATTTGATTAACTTTGTTTTGGGTCATTTTCCAGTGGCTTTTGCCTTATCATGACTCCATTCAGGATTTTGCCTTTGGTGAAGATAATGGAGTGCTTTGCTGTTTCCTTCTCTAGCTCATTTTACACTTGAGGAAACTGAGGTAAACAGGGCTATGTGTCTTGTCCAGAGTTGCCCAAATAGTAAATGTCGATGCTGGAGTTGAACTCAGATCTTCCTAACTCCAGGATAGTGCTCTATCCACTGTGCTACCTTCTTACCTATAGAGAACCCTACAACTATGAAATCTTAACTTTGATTAAAAAAAATTAAACATATAAAGAAAGTACTGAGTTTCAGAGATTAGATAAGGTACAGATGAACAGGATTTTAGAACTGGAAAAGCCCCAATTGGTCTAGCCCAGGGCTTCTTAAACTTTTTCTACTTGGGACCCCTTTTTGCCCAAGAAATTTTTATCAGACTCTCCTTATATAAGTATATAAAATATATATACAAACCAAACATTTACTGAAAATAAATCATAATTTCATGACCCCCACATTCAATTATGAAACCCCATATATGAATGCAACCCACAATTTTAAAAATGTGTCTAGTTTGTAGTAGGTATTTGTTGACACTATGCTAAGTTCTGGGAATACAAAGAGAGGTAAAAAAAACAGTTCCTGCTTTTATGAAGCTCACAGTCTAATAGATGAGACAACATGTAAACAACTATGTACAAGTAAGATATAGATAAAATAAATTGGAGATAAGAGAGGAAAGGCACTAATTCAAGAGGTCAGGAAAGGCTTCTTGTAGAAAGTACCTGACTAAAAAAAAATCCCTTCTGCAAGGTCCCCGAGAAGTAGTCACCCCGCCTTTATGTCAAGGTTTCTAGGAAGAAGGAACTCATGGCTTCCTGAGGCAGCACTTTTTATTTTTGGACAGCTCTCATCATTAAGAAGCTTTTCCTCATTTACTTGATATCTGGTTCTCTGCCACTGCTTTCTACCCAGAGCTCCTAGTTCTGTCTTCAGAAGTCAAGAGGAACAAATTGAATCCCTCTTCACATGATAGAAGATAACTAACAGATAACTAGGTGGCAACAAAAATGAGAGTGTCAGATGTGGAGTTAGGAAGGTGATCTTAAATCTTGACTCTGACACTTACTAGCTGTGTAACTACAAGATACAGGACAAGTGACTTGTCTTCTTTCAACCTCAGTTTCTCCATCTATAAAATGGGAGTGAATGGGGTAGCTATGGTGCAGTGGATAGAGCACCAGCCCTGAAGTCAGGAGGACCTGAGTTCAAATTTAGCCTCAGACACTTAACACTTCCACTTAACACTGGGCAAGTCATAGCCCCAATTGCCTCAGCAAAAATAAATAAAATAAAATGGGGGTGATAATAGAACTTGTCTCATAGGGTTGTTGTGGGGATCAAATGGAATGACATACATAAAGTATTATGTAAATGTAACCTATTATTTTTGTCCCCTCTCAGCGCTCTTTCATTCATTTATTTTTCTTCATTCAATTTTATTTTCAATTCTTAATTATCTCTCTTCTGCATATTATTCTCTATACCACCACCATCTCTACCCCGTCACCACAAACATTGAAAAAGTAAGAAAACCAAATTCACTACAATGTATATGGTCAAGTAAAACAATTTTCCATATTAATGTTCTCTTTTATAAATTAATTATATGTATAGGGGCAGCTAGGTGGCGCAGTAGATAGAGCACCAGCCTTGAATTCAGGAGGACCTGAGTTCAAATCTGGTCTCAGACACTTAACACTTCCTAGCTGTGTGACCTTGGGCAAGTCACTTAACCCCAGCCTCCAAAAAAAAAAAAAAGAAAAGAAAAGAAAAAAAATATATATATATATATATATAATCCCATAACTTATTTAATTATATATTAATTATAGGAATTAAATTATATATTCATTTTTTCAACTCATCTTTGTATTACGATCTTTATCTCTTTGATTGCCTTCATGTAGATTGTTTCTAGTTCATCAGGGTCCTTGGAAAAATCCAGATATGATGGTATAACTAGGGCAGAGTAGGGTGGGACTATCATCAATTTAGTCAGAGGACTATGCTTCTCTTGAAACCACCTAAAATTGCATCAACATCTTGGGCTGGTGATGTCACAATGTTGACTCAGGTACATTAGGGAAAAGAGCAAAGTGTGATAAAAGGCCTAAAGTGAAGGGCTGGTGCTGACAGAAGTATTGAGAAAGGCTTCATGGAAAAGGAGTATTTGAATTGGGTTTTAAGAAATACAGAGGAATTAGATCTTGAGCAGGAAGGAGGTCATTGGGAACATGAACAAAACCTTAGTAGTAGTAGGAGAGATTAGAGATATCAGGAAGAGAGATTAGAATTATGTGAAAAGTTCTTGGAACAACTAACAATTTTGCTATGGTTTCATTTTGTGACAGCAAAGGTTGTGCATATATACTAATACTAGGCTTACTCAAAAGGTCTAACATTGGTCAGCTGAATCCAGGTTGAGCTGGTTTCCCCACCTTTACTTAGTTGTAGGCTGAGCTGCTGAATTTCATGTTATTCACATATTTCATTATTCTCTTTTGTTAGGTCTTAATTTTGTGGCTTTTAAAAATGGATGTTACTCCAAGGAAACATGCAAAAAGTTGTAGCTTTTAAAAAGTACACTTCAATAACTCTTAGAAATATTGCACTGGCTTTAGTGTGGAGAAGTCAAGGGTTATTCAAGTTCATAGTGAAACAAGATCAGTCACACTAGTATGATCAAAAATGAAAAATGGTGCCAAGAACTAACAAACTATTGCTGGGAAATGATCTAAGTACTCAGAAATGAAGCCCTTCAGTGGTACCTGATAGCTGGAGAGTGATTATTTATTACTCTACAATAAATTATAGATTTCTTGAAGTTGCAAGAACAATGAAAAGACCAATTTTTTAAAAATATACCAAACAATCTTCTGTTTTCTAGAAAAAAATAGTGTTTATTGTGGGTAAGATCATACAAAGATTGGAGTATTGGAAGCTGGCAAAAAGGTAATTTGTACTGATTCAATTTCACTTTTTCCATCAAAGGACATGCCAACAGCTTTGTCAGAAGTACAGATGACTCTGTAAAATCTGTGCATCTTCATTATCAGCCTATACAACATTTATCCAAAAAATGTGAGACTTCTTTTTTTACTTCCAATTGGCCTGGAAATCCTATACCTATTGAGAAAATTATGAAATCTAATATCTTTCTGTATGCACATATGTGGATACTGACATATATAGATGTATTTATATATATGGAACTTTAATAAATATACTGAGTCAGAATTGTTCTGTGATTACAACAATTCCCAAATGAATATGGAATGAAGCAACATGAGATTGTAACCCAAAAAGATTAAGAAATTTATCCAATATACTGTAACACATTTAATATATATGGGATTGCCTGTCATCTAAGGGCGGGAGTAGAGGGAGGGAGGGGAAAATTTGGAAAAGTGAATACAAGGGATAATGTTGTAAAAAAATTTACCCATGCATATGTACTGTCAAAAAATTATAATTATAAAATTAATAAATTATCAAAAAAAATTTATCCAAGAGAGAAGAAAAAAACCTATGAATCATAATTAAGACTAGATTTACAAAAATGGGGTTTTTCTCGTAGGAATTCTTAACACAAGTGTGAAAAATAGAGTATAATGAAATAAGAATGGAAAGGTAAGATGATGTCAGATTGAGGAGGGCATTTAACAGCAGGCAAAGACATCTGAATTTTTCTCAGGAGGCAGTGGAGAGTTATCAAAAACTTTTTTTAAAAAATTAGCAGAGGGTGACATGGCCATATCTGTATAAGAAGATTAATTTGGGGATGTTATGAAAATTGGGTTAGCTGAAGAATGGAGAGGAGGTGAGAAAACCGGTTAGGAGACAGTTACTGAAGACCTATATTAGAGTACTGGCCTTGGGAACAGAGAGATAGAATTAACAGGACATGGGAACATGTGAGAAACAGTGGGGAGAGACAATGAAGATAACCTCAAGATTTCAAAAATGGGAGTTTCAGTAGATGATAGTGCCATAAACCAAAACAGAGGTCAGAAAGAGGAGCAGACCTTAACAGATAAATCGTAGGCTGATTTTAGACAAGTGAAGATTGAGGTACCAGTTACTTGGAGATGTCATAGAGGCAGTTTGGAAATGTGGGTCTAGTGTGATCATGAATAAGTCACTTAAGCTTTCTGGACCTCAGTCTAGGCCCCTTTCTGGGCCTCATCTAGAAAATGGGGACAATAATAGTAGCTTGCTAATTGCAATTTGCAGGTCATTGATGATTTTTGAAAGAACAATTTTGGTAGAATGGTGAGCGTAGCAATAGAGGCAATGGATGTAGTAGATAATGAAGTTCAGAGAGTGGAAGCCCTTTTTTCCTCCACTTCCTTCTCATCCCTTCACCTCCCATTTTCTTCTCTCTTCCCTGTCCCTCCTCCTCATACTAATTTTTATTTAATGGAAACTCTAAAAAAAATTTATTGTGCATTTATTTTTTTCAGATTTTTGGAAACATGCTTTTATTGACATCATCTACATTTTCCAATGATTGCTTCTCCCTTCTCTCCAAAAGAGCAATTTATAATCAAGAAAAAAAATAGAAGATAAAATATTTCACTAAAATTAAGAAACATTTTTAAAAGTCTGACATTATTTGCAGTGTTATACACCTGAATCCCCCACCTTTGCAAAGAAGATGAAAAGAGAAGGATCTTCTCCACTCCTTGTTGCTTCCATTCTGGTCATCATCATCATCTCTTCCCACTACCTCCTCTCTTTTCCTCTCCCACTTAGATGCTGCCTCTGAGATACCTGGATCTCATAAATAAAATTTCATCTTATCTTGCCAAGACTCATGTGTCTTTCATCTTCCCAGTTGTCTCTATCTATATCAAGCTTTCCTCCCTTTTGCCCTTCAACTCCCACCCTCATTTCTAGTTGCTTTTTTATTTTAAATTTATTTGTTTAAAACTTAAAAACAAATAGAAAAAGAAAAAGACAAACATTGCCATGTGCACAACAGAACAGGGGAGGATTCAAAATATGAAATGATACATCTTTTTTTCAAGAAAACATAATAAATATTTCATACTGTGTTCAGAGCTGTCCATCTCTTCTTGTTATATTTCTTGTGATTTTCTTTTGTTTTCTGCTGTCCATTTTTTGCTTTTTTTCCTCTTTCCCCAAGAAGACTTTATTAATCACAGATATATTGATATATATACATACATATACATAGGTATCTATAATCAAACATATATATACATATATATATATATTCATATACATCTATGTAAGGCTCTGCCATGTTTTTCTCCTGTGCCTCTAAAGGTAGATAACATCATCCATTATAAGTCCAAGTCTTTTCATATTTTTCAAAATCCACAAATTCACTTCCTATACTATAACAACTTTCCAACCGTATACTATCTAGTTATTTTATTTTATTTTCAATAGTATGTATTTTATTTTTCCAAATACATATGAAGATAGCTTTCAATTTACATTTTTTTGTAAAATTTTGTGTTCTAAAGTTTTCTCCTTCCCTCCCCACTCCCCAAGACAGCAAGCAATCTGATATAGGCTAAATATATGTTATCCTTTTAAACATATTCCCATATTTGTCATGTTATATAAGAAAAATCAGACCAAAAGGGAAAAAAATTTAACACCCTTCTATTGCCTCTCCTTATTATATTCCCTCCCTTTCTTATTTCTTTATAAATTTAGAAGACTTTTATACCTTCCATATATATATCATCATCTCCTCCCACTACCCCTTCTTTTTTCCTCTCCCATTTAGATGCTGCCTCTGAGATACCTGGATCTCATAAATAAAATTTCATCTTATCTTGTATATAACATATATATGTGTATATGTTATATATGTTTTCTTTTTAAATCCATTCCAGAATTACCAGCCTTCTTCTCCTACTTTATTCCTCTGTAAGAATTCCACTTAATTCTTCTGTTAATTCTTCCTCTTGTATTTCATTTGTATAAGACAATTACTCTTTTTATCTTTTCTTACATTATTTGCTATTTAGAATCACATCATACTTGGCTTTACCCAAATTACTCAAACTACCCAATTACTGATGACAATCTTAGATATATGGCTTACATTTCCATGTACATAAATAGTTTGTCCTTTGTAATCCCTTGAAATTCATCTTTGATGTTTACCTTATATTTCTCATGAATCTTATATGTCAAATTTTCTATTAAGTCCAGATCTTTTTGCAACAGAATCCTGAAAGTCTGACAGTTCATTGAATATCCTTTTTAGTTGTTCAGGATTATGCATAACATACAATTGCTTTTTATGCATTTTGTTTCCCCAGTAGATCAACTCCTTGAGAATAGGAACTATTGTGCTTGCTCAAAGTTTGAATTTTTGGACCAATTCCTGAAACATAATAAGTGCTTGATAAATTATGCATATTATCTATCTGTCCATCCATCCATCTGTTCACCTATCCATTTCTTTCTCTCTGCCTGTCTCTGTCTCTCTCTGAATGTCTACTTTCTGTTTCTTTGTCTGTGTATGTCTGTCTCTATATCTCTCTATCTCTATCTCTGACTCTCTCTTTCTCTATTTGTCTGTCTGTCTTCCCCACTTGGGCCCAAGTGGGTCATAATAAACTCACGGCATTCCATTTTCATTGTTTTTGATTATTCTTTCCATTTACACTGTTAACAACATTATGCATTGTTAGCCTGTCTCTGCTTCCTTCGTTTTGCAATTAGTTCATATATGTATTTCCAATCTCCTCTGTCTCTGTCATATCCATCATAGGCTTATAGATTTAGGGCACTATTTCTTACAAGATGGCTTTATTTCATTCCATTCATAAATCACAAACTATAGAGCATCTATTTTGTTTAAAAAAAAATCTCTCTTCTGCCTTAAGAACCAGCTTCCTCAATGATGGCAGCATAAAATCGTATTTTTTGGTAGAAACTAAAGAGTCTGGAGGAAAAAAGAGAAGAGAGAAGGAGAAGAAGGAAGAGGGAAATCCAGAATAAAAGAGAAGAAAAGGGGGATGAGGTGAAAGGAAAGGCAACTAGGGAAAGAAAGGGGAACATGAATGGAGAAAAAAGGGAGATACAATATGGGGGGGGGGAAAATGTTTTGTCTATGTAAGTGTCTAAGTAAGGGAGGACTGCACAGAGTCACCAGCTTCACTTTCTCCCCTGGAGACATCACTTTCCTAATGTCATAGTCCTCTTTGAGAACAAAGGACAAAAAATAACAAAAACAATAATCTGTGTAGGACAACTTCAGAATGCTAACACATAAATTCACCCTATTTTTTGCTGTCCCTATTTCATGCAGTTGAAGTGAATGGCTAGAGCAAGAAGGGATATCACTCCAGGTAAATTTTCGTTCAGCTCCTGGTTACACCCTCCAGAACATCACTTAAGTAAAGACATATACAGAGAGATATTTCTAAACATCCCTGTTAAACATGGAGATTGGAAGATAGAAAATGCATACATAAATAATGAATCCACTTGTTCTATGTTTACACAGCCAGCAGCTCTGTAATTTCTCAGAGCATCTGAAGGGTATTTTTCTCTCAAATGGTATATACCAGGGGTGGAGAACCACTGTAAACTTTAGTGTAATCAGGAAGATGCCAGGAGGCAGAAACAGCTGGAGACAAGATCTCAAGGCTCCCCACAATCCTTTCAATGCCCTTGTTGCCCTAACACTGGTACTTCAATAATATTAATGAAAGGTCACTTACAAAAGCCTTGCCTAATGGTGACTCTTGAGGTAAGCATTTTTCCCCTTTGTTTTTAAGGCTCACAGTGGCCAAAGAATTCACTATTTAGTAGTTATGCTCTTGTGATGGGTGGAGGAGGAACCTGGCTTCTAATGGGGCAGAGAAGAGAAACAGAACTGGAGAGGAGGCTAAGGGGGGTTGGGTGGGGCGGGTGAAGACCTTTCAGAGCTAAGGGAGGAAGACGAGGACTTATAGCAACGGGGAAAGTCGTGATGTGGAAGGGGTAACTATGGCCCAACAGAGGCACCCAAGCAGTGAGAAGGAAAACTCTCAGGAGTGAGGTTCCTGACATAAGTGGTGTTTTCCCATGAGACTGTGAGTTCCTTGAGAGCAGACAGGGACTGTCTTTTGCTTTTCTTTATATCCCTGGGACTCAGTATGGGTGTGTGAGGTATTTTAGGAGGTATTTTCAGGAGGATCAGCACCTCTGGGGGGGAGGGCTCGAAGAATGCTTTTCAGGGCCACTCGTGTCTATCTTTCATCTAGCTCTCACCTGTGGCAAGGCAAAAAGCTGCTGACAAAGCCATCTTGGCAGATGTGCTAAAGCAGAGTGAAGATAGTGGTGAGGCAGGGGGATGTCCACCCCAATCAAAGGAAGACTTCCCCCAGCAGATGAGAGCCATTTGTTCCAACAGCTCCGAAGGCAGGGGAAGCAGGTCTTAAGGAGGCCTTCACCTGGTCAGACATTGAGATGCCATGGTCATCTTCATGGACTATCACCAGCTATCCTGGCTTTTGCCTTATCATTGAACTTCAAGATTCTGGAAGAGAAAGTGAGGCTGACGACTTTGCACAGCTCTGCCTCATTTAAATCTAATTTGATCATGAGTCAGGATGTCACCTGTGATATCACTGATGCTCTTTGAGAACAGAGGACAAACAACAAGTACAGTGCCTGGCGCATAGCAGGTGCTTAATAAATGTTTATTGATTGACAGACACTGCTCCTCAGTTAATTCCTCTTGGACCCATGATGAGGGGGACCCTGAACTGGGCTAGAGACGTTTATATAGTTCTTTAAACTTTGCAGAGCTTTTGTATTCATAATTTTCACAACAATGCTTTGAGATAGGTATTATTATCATTCCCATTTTCCAAATGAGGAAGTTGAGACTGAGAGTCACATAGCTATTAAGTGTCTAAAGTAAGATTTGAACTCACCTCTTCCAGAGCTTTATCTATAAGATCATACTGCTTTTTTCAACAATGAACTCATTCCTTTTTTTCTTTTTCTTTAACATCAATAGGAAAGCCCTTGGCATGAGTCAGGACGGGGGAATAAAGGAAAGGCAAACAAAGGAAACATTCATTTGTATAGCGCCTACTATGTGTCAGTCACTGTGCTAAGAGGAAGAGGAAAGTAACAGATATGTATATAACACCTACTATGTATCAGGCTTTTTTTTGGGGGGGGTGAGGCAATTGGGGTTAAATGACTTGCCTGAGTCACATAGCTAGAAAGTGTTAAGTGTCTGAGGCCAGATTTGAACTTAGATCCTCCTGAGCTCAGGGCTGGAGCTCAATCCACTACACCTTCTAGCTGTTCCCCCCCCCTCCCCTTTTTTTTTAAACAAATATTATCTTCTTTGACCCTCATAACAACCCTGCAAGGTACGTGTTACAATGATTCTTATTTTATAGTTGAGGAAACAGAGGGAAACAGGTTAAGTGACTTGTTCAGGGCCAGACATTTATTGGCCAGATTTCAACTGAGGTTTTCCTAACTTCATCCCCAACACTTTATCCACTGCATCACCAATTGCCTCTGTAACACAAGACAACATAGATTTTGGCTTAGAATATGCCCACCGATCACCTTATGGATCCTTCAAGCAAATCCAAAGGTTGCTGTCTCCCAAGCTTATCTGAAAAATTGAAATCGACATAAGATCCACAAGTGATCTCCTTACCTTCTCCCCATCCCATCTTTTTACAGGTAAAATCTAATTAAGTGAACATTAAGAAAACAACAAAGGGACAAAGGAGAGGACAAAAAAATTTTTTGAGAGTATTGCAGTTATCTCTTCCCAATTGCAACTTTCCCCATCACACTTTCAATGTATTGCAGGTTGGCACAAGAAATTAAAGAGGAATTTTTTGAGTGGTTTGTAGACAATACACAAAGAACAGTAGACAACATAGAACAAGTTTAGAAAGTCTGAAAAGCATAAAATATATGTATATTATTATATAACATCAACATATTTTATCTTTTAATACCATAAATATACACATTTTCTTTTTTTAAGGTTAAAATAAGTAAAAAGCTAACATTTGCAAAAAGAACATAAAAGTCAGCAGATAAAACACAAAAGCTAGAAATATAGAGATATCACATTGACTTACAAAAAGCCTATGATTAAATACTTAAACCCAAATTTTACAGTGTGGTATTGCAAATACCCTATAAAAGAAAAAGAAGAAAAAATTAGATTTCTTTTCTGATGCAAAGTAAGAAACAAAACATTTTACACAGATTTTCCAAAATTGGGGGGAGATAGAGGGCTTTGTACCCCTAACCCTCATGATATGGAAGGGAAAACTGTAAAATTAATATCAAGGGTACTCAACACTAACTCCTGAATGGACCTCAAAGGTCATCTAATTCAACATCCTTCTTATATAAAAATACATGAAGCCATGCAATTCCAATAGACTTGGGATAGAAAATGCCAATCGCATCCAGAGAGAGAACTATGGAGAATGAATAGAGATCAACGTATATATATATACGATTTTCACCTTTTTTGTTTATTTGTTTTTTCTTTCTCGTGCCCCTCCCTTTTGATTTGATTTTTCTCACACAAAATGACAAATACGAAAATATGTTTTAAAAGAGTGCATATATTTAACCTATGTCAAGTTGCTTGCTGTCTTAGAGAGGGGGGAAGTAAGGGATGGAGGGAAAAATTTAGAACACAGGCTTACAAAAACAAATGTTGAAAATTATTTTTACATGTGTTTGGAAAAATAAAATATGATTTAAAAAAAAAAAAAAGAAAGTTGAATCCATGAGAGGATAGATGACTTGTCTAATATCACACAGCTAGTAAACAGCTAAATTAGGATTAGACTGCAGGGGTATTTGAAGAAATCTCTCTGGCAATATATAATTTTAGCACTATTTAGTGGGGCTCCTCTTCCTATCCTTTCCTGCCCACCTACCTAAAGTGTAAGGATCTCCAAAGCTGAGAGCTCTACAAAATCACCTCAGCTCATTGTAATCTTGGGAACTATTCTTCTGGCAGGAGACCTGGAGAGCTGACAAAGAGAAGGAATGGGACTCTCACCTGAGATTCTAAGGGTGTGGATGCCATTTGCTTTTCTACTTTACAGTAGCTTTACTACAAGGATTTTTAACTTTTGTTGTGTCATGGGCCTCTCTGGCAATCTGATGAAACACATGGAGCCTTTTTCAGAATGATGTTTGCAAAATAAATTCATAATGGAAAGAAATGATAAATTTCAATTAATGGTTAGTGAAAATAAAATTGAGATTTTTCCCCATATAAGTTCATAGATACCCTAAATTATATTCATGGACTTCTTGGGATTTTGTGGATACTAGATTAAAATTTGTGCTCTCTGTAATTGGGCCCTCTTGAATGAAAGGGAAGTCCCTGAGCCCAGAGCTTGGGCCACTCTTGCAGGTCTCAGAAGCTTTCTGTCAGAGAAGGTGGCATGTCATTGAGAATGCTTTTCTGGTATCATTTATCTTTCCCTCTCTGGTCTTAGATGTGAGAAGGCTAGTAAGGCATAAGCTTCCCAGGAAAAAACATAATTAACAGATCTAAAGATTTTACTGTAACAGAGAGGAAGGAGAAAAGTTCAGAGCTCTAGTATGGAAGAAAGAAGAGGCAAGTCTGAGTGACAAGGAACAGTTAATTCTCCTGTCTCCACTTCAGTTCTCTTATTCTTACTCATTTTTCAAGCCTAGATTAGTTATCAGCTTCTTTCTGGAGCCTTTTCTTGTGGTTCTAGGCTGTACTAACTTCTCTTCTTTGAACACTTCCTTTTTTAAATAGTTTAAACTGAATAATTCAGCATTTAATTACTTGCAATCTTGTGTATTCCTTCACCAGTTTCATGTATATTAGTCTTTCCACTTCAATTAGACTTTAAAAATTAAAAAGATTTCTTTGCTCATAGTTAGGCTATACCACTTATTAAAAATTATATTACCTAAATTATTGTACTGATTGAGAGCTTTATTAATCAAATTACCAGTGAATTACTTTATTAAACTGGACCAAATTGGTAGTGAAATTCATTTGGAAGAATAAAAGGTCTAGTTTTAAGAGAAATGGAAAAGAGTAGATATATATGCTATGAATTAATAATGATCTGAACTGATGCTAAATGAAGTGAGTAGAACCAAGAGAACATTGTGTATAACAACAAGAATATTCTGTGATGATCAGTTTTGACGGACTTGGCTCTTTTCAACAATGAGGTGATTCAAGCCAATTCCAATTGACTTGGGATGGAGAGAGCTATCTGCATCCAGAGAAAGTGTAACATGCCCTCCTGGCAGTTACAGTTACTAGTCTACCCTACGCCCAAAAGAGTACCTTTGACCATTGACCTTTTCAGTGTCAACTCTATTCTGCTTGCCTATTCTGAGGCCTTCAAAGGTTTCTGGCCACGATCTCTTAAATCTATAGTTTAATAACCAGTAGCATGCTCAAGAACAGCCACGTGTAATCTTAAAAGCCTTTATTATACATACTCACATAATGCCCTGATTTGTCAACTCCCTAGGTGCAGGGAATGCCATTTTCCTTTTTGTTATCTCCAACATTTAGCAAAGTGCCTGACCCTAACAAATATTTATTGCTTGATTGATGGACTAGAACATTACACATAAGTTAAACACTATGTACAATGCCAGGCTTTTCTTATATGTTGATTAGTTTTAGCTGAACTTGTTTCTCTCTTTTTTATTCTTTGTTGTAAGGGATGGCTCTGGGACAGAAGAAGGACATATTGGGAAATTCAGGTGATATAAAAACAAAATAAATCAATAAAATTTTATTTTAAAAAAGTAGAAATTCAGCAAGTTATAAGTTTCATATCTCACACCTTTTTTGTACCTCTCATGGTAGCCCAGTGCTGATCTTCTAGTGTTCAGTAAGCATACTGTTTGTCCCCTGATCAATTGATCCTTAGTTCTGTCTCTCCCATGCTTCCTGCCCTAGGTAGGAAACACCTACCAGAGACCAAAGTGAGCATCACTCTTGGGTGGCAGAATACAACATTAATTCCTGTGGGAGAGGGCTTCTGGTCCCCTGAGCAATTCCTGATGAACAAGTTAACCTGAAATTTGGGGGTTGGTTTGCCATGGAAATCATAGTTAATCTAGGGCCTCCTTATCTTCATGGAGTCAATTTCGCTGTGCAAGTTAATCACCATGGGCGCAAAGACAGCAGGATTTAGAGATAGCACAAAGAGCGAAGCAAACATTTCTCTTACACATAGAGAGGACTCAGTCCCTGTCCACTCTGTGGACCATCTCTGGAGGATGAGGCTGAGAGCAGCAGCAAAGAGGCCCAGTCACAAAAAAGTATCACAAATCCCACCATTTCTGCTTCTTGGTATTAAGGTTTTCACTCGGTTCCAAGTTCAGAATCCGGTCTCATACTCATCAGATCATTTTCATCGAAGGGCGAGAAAAGCCGGTTGTGTTGCCCTGGGCAAAAACTCAGGCCGGAAACTCCCAGTGTTCCCAGCTGGGTGTGGGGCCCTTGTCCTGATTCCCCTCAGAGAGACAGATACAGAGATAGGGATCATCTTCTAAGTTCAGGATCTTGGATACTAGTAGAGACCCTAAATGGCATCATAACTTCAGTGGGAGAGAAGAGCCCTAAGTTTTCCCCTGTCTTAGCATGGGGAGAGGTGGGGAGTATTTTATCCTCTTCTCTCCTGACACCCAAATGATATATGTTGAAGCAGCCCTCACCCTCCCCTTGTTGACAGTCCTTGTAGTTGTCTCCCTCTTCTCATGATTGAATCTAGTGGTCTCCACTCCTTGCATCTGCCATGGACAACTCTATCTGGATAGCGAGGAGAGTTGCTTTAGGAGAGTCAGTCCTCCTTGGGGATGCTGTGTATGTGTGTGTGTGTGTGTTTGTATGTGTGTGTCTTTATACACTCTGTATGTGTGTGTTTCTGTATATGAGTACACTTTGTAAATATGCATGTTTGTGTTTATGTGTGTATACTTTGTATGTAGGTGTGTATGTATTTATACTTTGTGTGTGCTTGTGTGTATACTTTGTGTATGTATATATATATATGTGTGTGTCTGTATGTGTGTATAATTTTTGTGTTTGTGTGCATTGTGTACTTTGTATGTGTAAGTATGTGTGTATGTGTGGATGCTTTTTATGTATATGCACATGTGTATTTATGTGTTTGTGGTATATCTGTATACTTTGTATGTGTTTGTGTCCATGTGTATATTTTGTATGTGTATGGATGTATACTTTGTGTGTATGTGTGTATACTTTGTATGTATGTTTAAACTTTGTGTGTATGTATATGTGTATGTGCATGTATACTTTGTGTGTATATATATATATACTTTATATGTATGTATGTGTATATGCATGTATACTTTGTACTTATGTGTATACTTTGTATGTGTATACATTGTATATGTGTTGTGTGTATGGATGTATACTTTGTGTGTATACTTTGTATATGTATGTATGTATACTTTGTGTATATGTGTGTATACTTTGTGTGTGTATGGATTTATACTTCGTGTGTATGGATGTATACTTTGTGTGTATTATGTATACTTTTTATGTGTATGTATATGTATATTTATGTGTTTGTATATGTCTGCATTTGTATATGTATATACTTTGTATGTATTTGTGTGTATGTGTGTGTGTAGGTTTCTTAGATCAGAGCCAGTCTCGACCTTAAGTCCTTAATTTTTCTCTTGTGCGATATCATCATTATACTCCTGCAATGCACCACTTTACTGTATCCTCCGGAATCCCTGAGCCACCAATCCTGCCCGTTGCAACCCCAGATGTTGCTGGGCATTGGAGTCCCTGGCACACATCCCAAATCTTCAAGGTTAAGGCTTCTGTTCCTAGGGATCCTTTTCTGGCCATGGTGATACTCTGGAGATTTCTAGGTCCTTGACTAACTCTGCATACCCTGAGCTGCTCACCTAAGCATCCAACGTTGACTCCTGGGAGGGAGTAGGGAGGGTGGGGCTATGAGTCAGTGTATAAAACAGCTCATTCTTCCAGGACAGCTTTAGAGCAGCAGAGATGTTTCAGAACCAGCTACCAGTCTGGGTCCCCCATTACCCACCAGACTCAGGTGGGGGAGCAGATGCAGTCCCTCCAGACACCTGTCCCTCCGAGGTGAGAAAACTATGGGCAGCATGGGGCTGGGAGACAAAACTGGGGAGGGAGAGGTCCTGTGTGTGACAATTTCGGTAAGCAGCCAGGGCTTGGGTTGAGAAGATGTAGGAGCTAAGAGGGCAGGTGTTGGAGTAGAGGAACAGTAGCTGTTGACAGCCAAGGGGACCTGAGAGGACACCTTAGATTTGGCTTTGCTCTTAGTTAATAGGATTTTCCTTAAAGGACTTGAGATTGATATCTGGTACCAATCTTCAGACTGAAACACCTAGGGGGAAAGGGGCGTAGCTATGAGAGATGCTAGTGGGTTTGTGACTAAGATTTAAAAAGTGATATAAGATTATGTGACTAAGAATCAAAAGGATCAGATGTGAATCCAGGAGCAGATTAGCTTTGTACCCAACTCCAGGATCAAATACCTTGAAACCCATGCTGAAACCAAGCTGACATTCTGGGTGGAGAATATTTCTTAAAGAGTCAGCACTATTGCTAAGCATGGATCATTGGCCCAGAGAGCAATCAGGTATTTCCCCTAAGGAGTCACCTGAATTTTGGGTGTGCATGTGTGTTTCTGTTGAGAATCGATTATTTATTTCTTTTCCTTCTCTCACTGCAAACTCTGCCTGTCCTGGACATATAGTTTCATTGCTTTGTGGACAGCTCTGGCAGATTATAAAAGACCTCATAGCCTAACAAAAAAAAAAAAAAAAAGCCTTGGTCTTGAGAATGAACACTTTTCTATTCCAGTCCCAGTCTCACAGAAGTTATGTGTCTTAAGTTCAGTCCATGAATATCTCTGAACTTGTTTTGCCATATGTAAAATGGGTCATCTCTATGTCTGGAACTTTGTGAAGAGGATTCTGACCTTCTCCAATTATATTTTCTTAACTCTTTACACCTAAAGTAGTATTGAGGATTGTAGGTGCTTAGTAAATATGTTTTTTTTTTTTTAAATATGATCCTTGAAGAAAATAGTGATATACTGAGAGTTCCTAAAGAGATAAGTGAAGAGATTTAGATAATACATACCACAGTTTTGGCTTGAAGGGGTGAGATTATGGGAAGCCCTCTGTTGAATAACTGCTTAGATCTGTAACTAGAGTGAGGAGATCAGTGCTTTGCTCCCAGGAGATTCACATGGGGGAGGAGAATTCCCAACTCTTCCCCCAGAAACTATATTCCATTCCTATAGTGGGTCCAAGGGTACAACAACCTTTGGCTGTTACCATTGTAGCTCTCAAGGCCCTCTTTTTCCTACACTTGTCTCTAGAGTTCAATTGTATGGACAGCCCTCTTTGAGTAATTGCCTCTGTGTTTTCTATCCCAAATGAATTTTCCTCAGGCATAGTTAAAGTTACAGTTCTGTGACACATGCTACCATTCCTTCCATGCCCTTTGATGTCACGTCCATGGGTTTGAAATGATTAACACTTCTGGTCAAGATTCTGGGCAAAGATGATATTCTTTTGGAACTATGGAAATTCCCTTCTCTGGGGTTCCCTCCTTCACAGGAAACCCCCACCCCCAATACCAAATATTCCCTTACAGTGGGGAGTATTGGTGAGATAGCCACTGCCAAAATAAATCACAGGATTCTAGAAGAAGGCCCAATTCTGAAAAGAGGAGAGAATGTAAGGACTATTTAGAGGATAAGAAAATTGGGATTTATTCCAAGAGCCTAGCTACCTCATTTACCCTGCTGTCAGTATCCAGGATTTGATTACTGATAAAACTAAAACTGGCTCAGATGAAAGGGTCTTTCTCTCAGATTCTGATAATGAGGTCTCTGCAAATAAGAAAGAATTACTGGATAAGATCAAGATACGGAATTAGCAGATGCTTCAAAAATTAATTCTTCAACTAACTACCCACATCTTACAGACCTAGAGCAGTCAAATGCTTTGTCCAGTCATAAAGCATCTGGGTATGGGGTATGCCAGATCCTCTGACAGCAGAGCCTTTCCTCCATTTCGCCACTTTCATATTTTACCATCTCTGTTACTCAATTTACCTATGTGGCCTCTGAGGGATGCTGGGCCCCTGACGCCCTTATCCACCTGATGACATCCTTGCACTATGAAGCCAATATGTCTTAACCAGTTATCACAGGCTGTCCCAACAGCTGACATGAATGTTGTAAGGATTTGGTGGTTACACCCAGCATGCTTTTGGGTGTGAGGAGAACATGGTACCTTTGATCTGGGTTGAATCTGATTATTTTAAAAAGCCTCAGAGTAGGAGTTTCCTCCAGGGTTTGGGGAGAGACAGATGTCTTCTTTTTCAAGGGGGAATACTGGCAGTGTGGAGGCAGCCAGTGGGGCATAACTTCAGTAGTCATCAACCAGAGACAAAGGAAATTCTGGACCTCAAAGAGGATTCTTTTAGTTTCATAGGTCTAGTCTCTCAACTGTACTTTCCCAAATGTTGTTACCCATCATACCAGAAGTGACCCAAGTTAGCAATTAATTCATGCAAATTCACAACCAAAACTCCCATTTATTTATTGACAGTGAAAGCTAAAGCTAAGAAATCATATTTGTTTAGACAAATAAGGCATATTTTTCTATCAAGCTTCTGAGAGGAAAACCAAAATATGGTATCAAGCAATTAATCAATAAATATTTATTAATTTCCTACTCTGTACTAGGTAATTTAATAGATGCTGGGAATAAAGAAGGGAACCATCTCTGCTCTCAGAACTTACATTCTATCAGGAGACATGTACATAAATAAGGAAACAAGAATTTATTTATTACAAGCCTATTAGGTTCCAGACATTGTGTTAGGTGCTTTACAAACATTTTGCCTTTTGATCTTTACAAACTTATGAGGTAGGTATTATTATTATCCCCATTTTACATTTGAGAAAACTGAGGCAGAAAGAATTTAAGTGACTTGCTTATTCTCTTTCCTTCCTTTCCCAAAGGCAGTTGTAGTAAATAGACAAGTTCTCTGGGTACCAGCCGCCAGGTCAAAGGCAGAGAGAAAACACTTTCTTGGAATGAAATCCTAGAGTTTTACCTAGAAGGTAATGACTGCAAACTAAAAAGGAACAAAATAAAAAGACTGGGAGGATGTAAACTTAGAAAATCCTTTGAGGACAGGTTAAGTGATTTGCCCACAATCATATAGTTAGTGAATGTTTGAGGTCCAATTTGAATTCAGATCTTTCTGACTTCAGATCCAGTGCTCTATCCACCACCTGCATTTTGAATGAAGCAAGGTGCTTCAGTTTCCTATGGAAATGTGACTCAAATCTTCCAGATGTATTGATCACTGTTTATGAAGTCTCCATCTATGGATCAAAAGTTGTGATCTGAGTCTTACAGTAGATCTCAAACTAAAGAGGGAGGCAGGATAGTGAAAAGAACATTGAAGTTGGAGTCCAAGAACCTAGATTCAGAGCTGAAACAGGGAGATAATTTATCTAATATCTAAGTATCAAAGCAGGGATTTGATCTCAGGACATTTAACTGCAAATTCAGAGCTTCCCCCAATGTATCCATGAGATAGGTTCTTTTGTTCAGGTAGAAGGAAAGAGGATGGGTTCTTCTAGAAGACTGAGGCTAGTTGTGTACTGTCTTTGCTAAGGGCAGTATAAGAAAACATATCTGATTCAGAAGAAGGAGAGACTTCCTTGAGAGGAGGCTGAAGAGAAGGCTCCTTGGCTGAAGAACCTACAGAACAGAATCACAGCTATCTGGTCTGGATGTACCAAAGTCCTCACTGGAGGATAAGAGTAACATGTTGTAATGGCTAGGGCAGTGGTCAGGGAGACCAGAGTTCAAAACCTGCTTCAGGCATTTATTTGCTGTGCTAACCCTGAGAAAGTCACCTTTTTCTGTGCCTTAGTTTCCTTATCTCAAAAGTGAGTGGGTAGGATTTTTCTGTAATCATAAGATATAATGACAAGTGGAGGCTTGAATGTTAGCAAGCCATGTTTCTAGAAAACAGAGCTATTAGGAAATTCTCTGATTGCTTGACCCATTTCCGAGGCTGAAATCAGCCACTGCTTTGGTTTGGAATCTTCCCAATTATATCACTTAATTACAGTTTTTAAAAAAGCAAGAGGGAAAGTAAAAAGGTCCTCTGGGTATAAGGTTCTGCCTAAATTTCCCTGAGCTGCCCTTGTTGTTCACTCATTTTTCAGACATGTCGAACTCTTTTTTTTTTTTTTTTTTTTTTTTTTTTACCCCATTTGGAGTTTTCTTTTTTTTAAAAGTTAGTTCAATTTTTAATTTCTCCCCAATTGTATGTAAAAACAATTTTCAAGATACATTTTAAAAATTGAATTCCAAATTCTCTCTCTCCCAGTTCATCCCGCTCACTGAGAAAGCAATTTTATATAGGTTATACATGTATAGTCATGCAAAACATATTTCCATATTAATCATGATGCAAACACAGTACAAAACTTTAAAAAAAAACAGAAATAAAGAAAGTTTTTTAAAATTATGCTTCAATCTGTATTCAGATTCCACCAGTTTTTTTGTTTGTTTGTTTGTTTTGTTTTGTTTTGTTTTTTTCTTTCTGGGAACAGAGAATTTTTCATCATAAATCCTTCAGAGTTATCTTGGATCATTGTATTACTGAGAATACCTAAGTCATTCACAGTTGATCATTTTACAGTATTGCTATTACTATGTACAATGTTCCCCTGATTCTGTTCATTTCACTTTACATCAGTTCATTTAAGTCTTCATTTGCAGTTTTCTTTGCAAAGATACTGGATTAGTTTGCCATTTCCTTTTTCAGTTCATTTTTCAGATGAAGAAACTGAGGCAAACAGGATTAAGTGACTTGTTCAGGTTCACACAGTAAGTGTCTGAGGTTAGATTTGAATTTGGGAAGATGAGTTTTCTTAATTCCAAGCCCAGGATTCTATACACTGCACCACATAGCTGCCCCTGAACTCTCTTAGCTAGTGCAATTGTTTTCTTGTTTCTAAAACCTGGCCCTTGCCTTCCTCCTCTCTAACATGTTTGAATTAACTAGGGCAAGTCACTTTTAGCTTCAGCAGCCCTGTCTCTAAGCAATGAAATATTAAAGAGATGGTACCTCTTATCTGATCCCATTTCCCTTGATCTGTCCAGGCTTCCTCAAGAGGAGAATCGGATCAGAATTTTATTGCTTTTTTGCTGAAGATCACTGGAAAACTTTCAAAAGAGTAGAAACCACATCCTCCAATGTACATTATAAAGTAAAGGGTAGAACAAGATGAATTTCTGAGCATGAAAATAAATATTTCTGAGTTCGTTTTATAAAAATGAACAGCAGATGCATTATTGACCTTGTAGCTTCAAATAGATCATCTCAGATAACTTTTGTAGTGATTGTTGAAGCAACTAGAGAGAAAAAGACAGACAGAGACAGAGAGAAAGAAAAGAGGGAGAGAGAATAATTTATTGTTTCAGAATTAAGTAATCTATCTTTTCCAGAATGAAAATTACCCCATCCTTGCTAAGAAACTTAATATTGGGTAATAATAATAATTAATCATTGTGTTGCTTTGGGTAATTGTTGAGAAAATATACTACCTCCCTCCCTTTCTTACAGAGATTATGGACATGGAGTATCACACATATTGGGATTATGGATATATGGATTGCATATATTGTCAGACATGGTTAATATGTTCATTGGTCTTACTAAATTACTTTTTTAAATTCTTCTGAAAAAAAATCTGTTATAAGGGATGATTTTTTTAAAGGAAGTAGTTGAGGCTAAAAGGGAAAAGCCCTGGAAATGCAGAATTAAGCAGATGAGCATCCTGGAGCTGAACCAGTCTGCTCTTCAACATGTGCTGGCTGAAAAGTGTAAGAGAGGAAGCAATTTTACCATATTCACTGAATTAACTCTCTCAAATTGATACTAAGTCAAAGTTCTAGGAGGAAAGATCCAATATCAGTGGTCTACTGACAAAATCCATTGTTTAGAGGTATCAAAGATTATGCGGAAACGATCTGATATGAATGCCCTACTCTAGATCCTCCATGGAGGTTGAATAATTTCTCTAGAGCAATCAACCATATTTCCATATTAATCATATTGCAAACACAGGCCAAAACTAAAAACAAAACAAAAACAAAAACAAATAGAAATCGTTTTTTTTAAAAAGTATGTTTCAATCTGTAATTAGACTCCACCAGTTTTTTTGTTTTGTTTTGTTTTTGTTTTTGTTTTTGTTTTTAGGGCCAAATCTTACAGGACAGGGACTGAACCTATTATTTCATTAATATGGATAACTCTCAGGTGAGGGTTCTCCCCTCACCAAAGCAAGTTGACACATCCTCTTTAACTTATAGTCAGTGTTGGCCAAGGTACTGGGAAGTTAAGTGACCATTTTTATCCAAGGTCATGTAGACAATGGCCTTGAGAAGCTCTATCTGAGAAACTGTCTATAAAAATTTCCCACAATTCTCTACTTTCTTTCTGATCTTAGCTACATTTGTTTTATGTGTAGAAAACCTTTTTTAATTTAACATAATCAGAACTATTCATTTTACACTTAACTTTGCTCTTCATCACTTGTATATTTATAAATTGTTCACTTATCTTAAGTCTGATATGTAAGATGTTCCACATTCTTCTAATTTTCTTGTAATATTTCTCTTTACATCTAGGTCATGTATCCATTTTGACTTTATCATTGATTTTGCTAAATGATATAAATGGTATAAAATATTGGTCTATGTCCAATTTCTGCCATACTGCTTTCTAGTTTTCCCAACAATTTCTACTAAATAATATTTGTCAAATACAAATATTTATTTGCTGCTGTAAATTGTACATCTACTCTGTTCCATTAATCTACTTTCCTATTTCTCAGTCAGTACCAGGTCCTTTCTGATAATTACTGCCTTATAGTATAGTTTAAGATTTGGTATTGCACTCTGAAGTTAATTCTATTAACTGTCACTCAATTCCTAATCTAACTTTAAAGTCAACAATTGAACAAATTGTTTTTTAGCTTTTTAAAAAGTAACTTTATTTTTTAATTATATGCAAAGAAAATATTCACCCTTGCAAAATCTTGTGTTCCAGATTTTTCTTCCCCTCTTCCTCCCAATATATGTTAAATATAATTGAACAAACTTTTTATTAAAGGTATAATTGAGTGCAAGGTAATGAGACTGTTGCCAATGTTGCTCTCACCCAATGACTGCAGTAGGGTCTTGTTTCCTGTTTATTTGAAAAATTCTACTACCTTGTCCATTATCCAAAACCCTCCTCTACCTGGCCTTCCAGATTCTTCAGTGATTCTCAAACTTTCTGGTTTCAGGATCTCTTAACACTCTTAAAAGTTAGTGAGGAAAAGCCCTACTCCAAGCTTCTTGTTTACATGGATTTTATAGTTACTACATTGTAGAAATGAAAACATCTTAATATTATTATAAAAATAGTTTTGACTTCATGAATCCCCAGAAAGGGTGTTCTCTGGACCATACTTTGAGAATTGCTCTTCTAGATTAAGTCCACTGGCCCTCAGACCTGCATAGTTAAAGAGAATGGGCAGAAAAGTAGGAGATGATATCCAAGCAAAGATAGAAGGCCAGACAGTAGAGGACGAGAATATGAAGATAGTCTGAGAAGAAGTCTGAGAAGTTTGAGAAGTTAAGAAAGGAGATCACATGGTCAAAGACCTCCCAAAAGAAAGATGATTTCAAGTCACTTTGAAACTAAAAAAAGGAAGGAAACTGGAAACTTGGATGGGGCAGATTTCAGAGGGTCTGGGAAGCAGATGACAGGGGTCTGAGCCAGAAACCAAAGGGAAAAGGATGGATAGATTCTATAGAGAACTAATGCTGAAATATGAGAGTAGCAAAGTAAAGGAGGCTCTGAGTTCTGGACAGTGGAATTATTGGGAAAGGGTAGAATTTTTAGTAAATATATTTCAGACACAAAGATTTCATTTTGATCATGTTGAGCTTTGTTCACTATCATCTAGGTTCACGGTGCCATAAATATTCAAGAGGTTCCCATCCCCTTTCCCCTATGGTTTATGTCTCAGATTCTTAAGCTGTGGTTTGCAACCCCAATGTGGAGTCTCATAACTGAATATGGGGGGGTCACAAAATTATGATTTATTATTGGTAAATGTTTGGTTTTTAATACCTATTTTATATATCTATATACCTGAGAACATATAAAATTTTCTTAGATGACAAAAGTCACAAGTGGTTCTCAGACTTTTATTTTCAGGAGCTTTATGCTATTAAAAATGATTGGGGATCTGTTCAAAAAGTTTTTATTTACACGGGCTATATTTATAGATATTTACCATGTCAAAAATAAAAACTAATTTTGAATTTGTAGATCCTCTGAAAGGATTTCAGAGACCCCCAGTATTCTCTAGATAACACTCTGAGAACCACTAATCCAGAAAAGATCAGCCTGATGGACACTATAGCCCTATACTATACTATAACTACTATGAATAGTACTATTATAAGGAGGTGCTATTATCATCCCCAAAGATGGTACATTATTAGGAAAAACACACTGTCCCATGTCTATGCACTGAACTAGTTATAGCTTTCTTAACATCATATTTGATCTCTGCCCCTTCTACAGGACCAGTTGTCTCCCTGTTACCTGCTCTCAGTGAGAATCATTCGGATGAAAAATGTCCGTCAGGCTGATGTGTGTGAGTATCATCTCAATAGATTCTTAGCTCTTTGAGAAGCCCAGATGGGCAGACCTGGCCCGGACAGGTCCTGGCTAGAAAAAGGGTTAGGAATACCTATCCAAGTGTTGTGTCTGGTATAGATTTCCGTGACATTGAAGGTTTATGGTTTATTACCCACCCCATCAAAAATGACAGAAAGAAAGAAAGAAAGCCCTTCCATCTTACAAATTTCCAGGCATAGGGGCCAGTGAAAATGCTTGGGAAATCTAAGGAGTAGTAAGATGGACAATGTACTGGATCTAAGAGTATGGGAAGAGGAGAAAGGTGTAGGAAGACTTAAGGAGCAGCTAGATAGCATTGTGGATAGAATACCAGCTCTGAAGGACACTTGACACTTACTAGTTGTGTGACCTTGGCAAGTCACTTAATCCTGATTGCCTCATGAAAAAAAAAAAAGTCAAAAGGTATATGTTGGGATGAGGAGGGATAGATCAGATTACGAAGAGTTTTGAATGCCAAACAGAGGATTTTATATTTGATCATGAGGGTGATAAGGAATCCCTGGAATTTATTAAACAAGGAGGTGATATATTCAGCCTTGAGATTTAAGGCGTCTAATTTGACAGCAGAATGATGGATGGATAGGAGTGAGGAGGGAGTGAGGAAAGATTTGGGGAAGGGAGATCGACCAGACTAGGGCAATAATCTAGGCATGAGGTGATAAGAGTTTGCACCAGAGTGGTAACCATGTCAGAGGAGAATTGGGGGATATTTAAGAGTGATATTGTAAATATGGACTTGACCACTATTTGGATATGGAGACTAAGGGGATTCAGGATAGGGATACACACTCTGTCCTCAGCCCTGAATAAGTATTCTTCTGCCACTGGAAATCAAACTTATCAGGTCAATGACAGTGAGATTTTGATCTCAGTCCTAATGGAATAATGTACAGCCATTACATTCTTATTGGGAAAAAAGGGCCCTCTGTCACTGGTTGCCATGATTATAGATCACAGTTCCCAGGGCCATCTTTCTTTTGTGGGGAAGGAAGGGGAGAGTTGACTTTGAGGATGATGTGGAGATATCTGTGGTAGAAAAGCAGAGTTGTATTCCCCCTTTACCAACTCCCTCAACTTCTCCTTCTGTTTCATTAAGACAGCTCAAGAGGATAAAAAGTTCCAACTCTACATCCCATACATTATCCTTGCCACTTCCTATTCTGAAGAGGAAATATCTTGTATTAATACCCTATGGATAATGTGGATGTTACTATTCACAAATGATCATCTAAATCTGACTATAGGAAAGCAGTTGTTCTCCAGAGGCACCTAATAACTCCAATCTTGGTGTCCTCTCTAAGAAAAAAAAATAAGATCCTCTCCTCTTAATAAATATTCTTTTTTTAAATTGAAGATTTTTATTTCCAAAACATATGCAATGATAATTTTTCACCACTGATCTTTGCAAAACCTTGTGTTCCAATGTTCCCTCCTTCCCCCACCCCTCCCCTACATGGCAAGTGATCCAATATGTTAAGTATTCCAAAATATTCTTTAAGAATGACTATAGCATCATTATTCTACAATGCTAGTTTTGGAATAAAGAAAACCTGGATTCAAATCCAATCTCTGACACTTCCCAGATGGGCAAGTCATTTATCTTCTCAAAATCTCAGTTTCCTCATCTATAAAATGAAGGAATTGGATTAGGTGACCTGTGATCTTAGGATCTTAGGATCTGTGATCTTTGCAGTTCCTTGAACCTGAATTCCCATGTCCAGGTTTTCCAGTGGCAGGGGTCCCTTGTTTCCAAAGAGAATGAATATGAAGTCCAAAGAATGTAATGGCTACACATTGATTCCATTTGGACAGAGACCAAAATCTCAGTGTTCTTTGCCTGATAAGTTTGATTCATAGAAGAATTCTTATTCAGGATAAGAAAAGAGTGTGTATCCTCATCCTTAATCCCTTTACCCCCTATATCCAATCAGTAGTTAAGTCCTATCATTTCCACATTTAAAACATCACTCTCAAATAGCTCCCTGTTCTCCTCTGACACAGTCACCACTCTGGTCCAAACGCTCAGCAACTCATGCCTAGAATATTGCTTTAGCCTGGTCACTCTCCCTGCCCCAATTCTATTCCTCCTCCTTTATGCCTCCTAAATTCCCTTTCTTCCTTTAGGTCCCAGCTAAAATCCCACTTTTTTCAAGAATCTTTCCAAATCTCCCTTAAGTCTGGTGCCTTCCCTTTGTTACCTATCTCCACTTTATCTTGTATATATCTTGTTTGTATGTGGTCTTTGCATGTTTTCTCCATTTAATTGTGAGCTTCTTGAGAACAGGATCTATTTTACGTTTTTCTTTGTATTCCCAGGACTTAAAACAGTGCTTGGCATGTAGTAGGTGCTTAAGAAATGCTAGTTGATAGGGAATCCTGAAATCCAAGTCCTGACATGATTCTAACCATCTCATACAAGAATCTCTAGCTTTCCCTGAGTGATTTCCATGGAATTTCATGAGTCAGATGGTATTAAACCTTAGATTTTTCTACTACAGGACTATGAGTTATAGTGTGACTAGTTGGGATTTGATTATTATCCCCCTTGACTCTTCAAAAAAGTTGTATTCATTTGTAAGGGATCAAGAATTATTCGATTTTAAAAATATTCTCTCAATATTCACATTTTGTCCTAAATAAATACATTTGTTATTGGAAAAAGAAAGGCTTGTTGACATGAGAATTTTTTTAATAGTAGTTTATTTCTCTGATTGATTTAAGGATAAGAAACAATTAGAGAAGAGTAGAACAATTATAGAAAAATGGGAGATAAGAGATAATTCACATTTGACTTCATAATCAAATTATAAATGATCTAGGAATTTCAGCAAGGGAGAAATCCATTGTTTAATTTCCATTGTGATCCCTTACTCAAAAATTGGCAGACTATCAACTGTGACATGATTTATTGTTTTGCTGATTGTCTAGACCTAAGAAAGTGATGGAGAAAAATATTAATATTGCAGATTAAATTTAAAACTGTCGTGGGTATATTTTCCACCCAGAGGGCCAGATATTAAATATTAATTAGCACACTAATGGAGATATTATGGTAATGAAGTTTATTAGGGAAGAAAGGGGATTCAAGCCAGGGCTTGAAATGTGAGTAGAATTTGGATTAGTGAAAAGAAGCAGGCAAGAGCATTCTGGGAGAGAACACACAATAAGCAAACCAGATAGTCAGGAATAAGCTTATCATATATAAAGGACAATAAAAAATGAGAGCTTATGCTGGGGAGTCATGAGATAAGGAGGAATACTGTTGAAGGGGTAAAGTAGGGATCAGATAATTGGAAAGCCTCAAAGATCAAGTGGAGTTTGAATTTGATCATGTAGGCAACAGGTGAACTCCATGTACATAGATAGGAAAAGTAAGCTGATTAAAGGAGTGTTTGGAAGCAATTTAACTACCTATTTAATTTATTAAGCAATTTAATTATTTAATTATTAAGCAATTTAATCTAACTATTCAGAATGAATTGGAAGGAGAAATTAGAGATAGAGAAAATAGATCAAAGACTTATACAGTAATCCAGTCATGAGATGATGAAGAAGGAAGAATAGAGATGGGAGGAAGGTGGTTTAAATAAAAACACAAACCACATTGTGTCTTAGAGCTCATCCTGAGGGTGGGGTTGCCCAAACTAGTGTCAATGAAAGCTGTTATGGACAAATTATGGGTTTAACTCATCTTTCAGGGGAGAGCGGTATGAAAGGAATAGTGCTTGTGGTTAGCAGTATTAATTGGACAGTGATTTATAAGTCTGCCCCATCCCCTAAACAGCACATGGAGAGGCAGCAGTTCGTATGAATAATGCTAAAGTTATCCATCTCTCTCTGTTGGAAAGCAGGAAGAAGGTCATTGCTAGTTCATTTAATCAGTCAATAAACATCTATTAAGTGCTTCTATGTGCCAGGCACTGGTCAAAGACTTCATCATTTTGTCACTCAAATTTCATAGCATCACCCACTCTTTAGGTGACAGAATCATGGATTTATAGTTGAACAACCTTAAAGATCATCTAGTCTAACTCTCTAGTTTTATAGATAAGAAAAATGATACCCAGATTGGTAGATGGATTTGTCCCAAAGTCCCATAATTATTAAATGGCAGAGGCAGGGTTTGAATTCAGATTCCTTTGGATTCCTCTCACATTCCATGGTTCTTTCTGTTGCATCAATATGTATCTTGAGTCTTACATATCTCACGGTAGTCTGTGATCAGGATTATCTTTTTTCATTCAGATGTACTTGTGGCAGAGCCCATTTCATTGAATAGTCTACCTTTCAGATCACATTTGGCATCTCCCTCCCTGGGATTCAGGGGGTGGAGACAATGTTGCTCAGAAAGGCCTGAAATATTTTTATCATCATCAAATCTGGGATATCATTTGTTGTGAGAACTCTAGATACGAAAACTCTCTTCGTGGAAGTACATAGAATAGCCTTTAAGAGTTATATGAGGCTCAGAACTCAGGTAATGAGCTCTGATTTGCCAGGAGTGACATAGCTAGTTAATGTCATAGGTAGAATTTGAATCCATATCTCTCTTGAGGTATTAATATGCATCCAAACTAGTGGTTATCAAACTCAAATAGAAACAGATCCCTAATGAAACATATTGATTTGGAAAACCACAAGTAAACATTATTCATGTCGCATTGCAATTTTTTTTATTTTGTTAAACATTTCTCAATTACATTTTAATCTGATTAAAATTGTACTCAGGAGTTTTGGAGGAGTGGAGGGGATACGAGTTTGCCATCTCTGTTGTAAACCAGTAACTATTAAAGTTTAAGAGGGGGCACCAACCCTGAATTCAGGAGGACCTGAGTTCAAATTTGGTCTCAGAACTTAACACTTCCTAGCTGTGTGACCCTGGGCAAGTCACTTAACCCCAGCCTCAGGGAAAAAAATAAAATTTAAGAGTATTGCTTACATTTTAAAAAATTATTGAGGATCCCCAAAACTTTCCTTTACATTGCTTGTGTCTATTAATAATTTAGCTTATTAGCACTAATACATTTTGAAATATTTATTCATCTATTAGAGTGATAATAAAAAAAACATTGCATGTTAACATAACATTTTTTATTAAAGCCTTTCATTTTCAAAACATGTGCATTAATAATTTTCAACAGTCATCATTGCAAAACCTTGTGTTCCAAATTTTTCCCCTCACCTCTCCCCCCCCTCCCCTAGAAGGCAAGCAATCCAATATAAAACATAACTTTTTAGTGAAAAAAATAATTATATTTTCTATAATAAGGATTTAGTGAGAAGAATGGCATTGGTTAACATATTTTTATAAATTTCATTGTTTGCCTGAATAGAAGACAGCTAGATTTTCATATCTGCTTCAGCTTCCAGCCTGTTGTGATTTGTTGTTTTGATTGAAGTATATAAAGAAAACCCAATCTCATACAGGTATTATGTGGTTGGAAAAAGAGAGAAGTAATTTTAATAGGCAAATAACATTTTAGTATTCTTCTGAAGGGGAACTAGCTGGTACAGCGGACAAAGTGCCAGGCCTGGAATCTGGAAAACTCATCTTTCTGAGTTCAAATCTGGCCTCAAACACTTATTACAGGTGTGACCCTGAGCAAATCTTAACTTTTTCTGCCTCAGTTTCTTCATCTGTAAAATGAGTTGGAGAAAGAAATGACCACTCCAATATCTTTGCTAAGAAAACCCCAAAATGGATCACAAAGAGTTGGACATTTCTGAAATGAGTGAAGAGCATGTCATTATAAAAATAGTTTTGACCTTGAGGATCACCTGAAAGGGTCTTAGAGACTTCTAGGTGTACACAGGCAACATTGAGAACTGCTACTCTAACTAAATGTTTTTAGGTTAAGGTTAAATGTCCCATGAAAAGATACCAGGGCAAGTTTATGAATTTGGATAGGGAAAAAAGCATATTTTTACTTTTTCTAACCTGAAAACAAATTTTGGCTTTTCCTTCAATTACTTAAAATAAGAAAGGGTCCAAAAGCTTCACCAAATTTTTGTAGGGGTCTGTGATATAAGTACTTTCTTAGTACTATATTTCCTCTCCTTTCATACACACATAATCTTCATGTGACATTTGTGACATGTTTACATTATTTTTCCTGAGATGCCCTGAATGTTCCCTTTAATCTAAATTTATTCAGATGAAAATGTTGTAAGTTACATACTGCTTTCAGGGAGCTCATAATCTATTCAGAAGAGCCAGCATAGACATATATACAAAATCAAGATGGTTATACAAGATAAGAAACAATTTATGCAAAATGGATACAAGATGGTTAGATACAAAATAGATACAAGATCATTTGGTAGCTCATTATCACATTGGATAGAGCACTGGGCTTGTAGCCAGGAAGTCATAAATTCTAATATGACTTTAGATACATACTAGCTATGTAAACCTAGGCAAGCCACCTTACTCCATTTACTTTATTATCTTCAACTCTAAAATAGAAATCGTAATAGCACCAATATTCCAAGGTTGTGAAGAGCAAATGAGATAATATTTCTAAAGCACAACATAGTACCTGGTATATAATAAGTATTCAATAAATGCTTGCTTGCTTGCTTTTTTTCCAGGAAGGAGAAAAAGTACATATATATATGTGTGTGTGTGTGTGTGTGTGTGTATATGTATATATGTATATATATATATATATATATATATATATATGTGTGTGTGTGTGTGTGTGTGTGTGTATATATGTATATATATACATATACACATATATATATTAATATAATATAATACTAATATATAATAAAATACTGGTATAGGAAGTGAGGTGAGCCTGAGCTGAGCCATGAAAGATCCAAAGGATTCTAAGATGTGTAGGAAAGGAAGGCATGTGTTCCAGAAATAAGTGTTGGCCAAAAAGTATGGAGATAGTGTTGTCTATGAGACACAGTGAGGTCACTTTGATAGAACCATCATGTGTATGAAGGGGAGTCATGTGTAATAATGTAGAAAGCTAAGTTCAATCTAAGTTGGGGTGGGCTTTAAAATGTCAGAGGGGTTTACATTGTATTCTGGAAGATCTCAAGGACAACTCCTCATGTTTCAAATGAAATCATCGTTTTTCAGGGCTGGGTCAGACCCAGCAGCCACCTAGCAACTTGTTTGACTTCTTCCTGGGGAAAACCATCCTTGAGTCAAATGTAGGAGTTGCCTTTGCCTCTGAAGATGCTGAATCACTTCCCACCACCCACTTCCAGGAAAGAAAGCTCACCACCATGACTTAGCCCTTGGATAGCCACCCTCTGGAAAAAAAAATTGCTAATTGAGTATGCCTTAGGATACCATCTTTTCAAGTTAAAGATATCTTTGTTGGCACTTGATTGCCATCTTCTATCATCTCCCTCATTATTTTCATCAATGTCTATTCACAGAATTTCAGATCATAGATTTAGAGTTGGGATGGACCTCAGAGTCATCCACTGCAATTCATTTTTTCAAATGAAGGAACCTAAGTCAAAAGAGGTGAAGTGATATCTTATCCAAAGTCACAATAGTAGAGTCATGATTTGAACCCTAGACTTCTGACTACAGATATATTACTCTGTCCATAGAATTACAAAAAATTACATTTTTTTAAGGAGAGTGGGTCAGATACCAGAAGTCTACTGATAAGTGAATATGACGTTATGTGCAAAGTAATATCAAGGAGAGAAAATTATCAACTGTAGATTCTATTTTTTCTGTTCTATTCCAATTCAGAAATCTGTTAGCACCCCCTGAAAACCCACTTCTTGTGATATTAACCAGAGCCATCTTTCCCAAGATCATCCTAGACTAGGTATTCAGAGATTTCCTAAATTCTGGAATAACATAATTTAAGAACTTTTTCCTCCCTACAGAAATGCTCATGTTGAGGTTAGGTTATTTTCTTTTACTTCCAAACAACTTCAGGGAATTTTCCAGAGTCTTAGTATATTTTCTGAGTATAATTTTCCAGAGTTTTAGTATAGAATGATTTCCATCTAAGGAATGAAAATTTTTAAGTATTATATTAATCCATCCTCTTCATAAACATGTTGAAACTCTGGTATTCCAAAACTGGATTCCAATGGAGCAGAATAATCCAGGGATACATGATGTGAGTCAGATTGATTGCATCTGATTGGAGCATATCTACTTTAATGTGCAAGCAGTAATAGTGTTTCTATTTAAGGAAAACAACTTCCCTGTTGTAATGATCACACTGAGTTCCATCAGTGGCAGATTCCTTAGATATTTTCCCTGCTGCTATTGCTGCTTCTGTTACTGAAGCATATTGAGTTACTTTAAGTTACTGGGGTCATCAGCCTTTTTGTAATTAAATGAATGTTGTGCCTCAGTATCATGAATTGCAATATGTTCTTCACTAGGTAATTCAGATTTAAAACTGATTATTGAGTATAGTCAACTCTCAACATTGTGAGGTAGAACAAATCTTACTTTTGGAATATTTAATCTTCCCTTCCTTTCCCCTTTTCCCATCTCATTAGCCTCCCTTTTCTCTCCCCACACCACTATGCTTGCCCTTTTCTCCTTCCCTATCATTCATACAAAAGAAAATCAGGGGAAAAATCTGTTTAAAAAATTTCACACAGGAGAGAATGTATGTTCTTATGTTCTAAGGCCTTTTCTACCTCTAACATCCCATGTTCTAAGGTCCCTTCCAATGTTCTAAGGCCCCTTCCACCTCTAATATATTGTATCCTTATTATATTCTAATACTCTTTTTTCTCTAACACTGTATCTTAACTGTCTATGTTCTAAGACCCTTTCTACCCCTAAAAAGTTATGTTCTAATAGTCTATATTCTAAAGTCTCTAAAATGCTATGGGACCATGTGTTGATTGATATGGATTAATGTTTACTCCTTCAAAAAAATCAAATCCTTAACCCAAAGGAAGAAGCTATCCTAAGAGCATTGCAGGCATCAGTCAATGAATAGAAGAGTTATTTTGTCAGCTGCCACTCTCAAGTTATGCACAAGTTAGAGCAATTACAGTTATTACTCATTGTCTCTGTGTAAAACATTCTGTGCAGAGGAAACATCAAATGATATGTATAGGGCTTCTAATATAAGGAGATAATTCTAAAATCAGGCCCAGGCTAGAGAAAACACACTACTCACCAGTCAGGGAAAGAAGGAGGAGGCTCAAGAGAAGGTAGAACAAGGCCTTCTTTCAGTGGATTGAATGAGGTTAAACATGTTCTCTCTGTTTCTGAAATTGGTATTAGAGTTTAAATGGGAATCTTGGAAGGGCTACGTTCCTAGTTTTGATTCAAATATTTTTATATCTTTCAGAGGAAAATAGCTTTTTCCTCTGATTGCTTAGTAATAATCCAATAAGAAGCATAGTTATTACAGCAAACCCTAGGATTACTTAGATCTAGGGACATACAGCAGAGCTCACCCATAACACTGACAATGGAGTTAATGCCCAGGAAGGGGTTTTAGTCTAACTCAACCCCTTCCAAAAAAGAAACAATGGGGCTGGGAAAAATAGAATTGTGAAATGCATGGAATTGGTTTTCAATTCCTCCATCTTTATATTTGGTGGTTCCTTCTGACTTTCTGTGCTTTCAGTGTGGCATAGGAGGTCTTAGAATTGGAAGACCTCGGTTTGGTTCCTGGTCCTAAAATTTCCTGATCTTCCTAATGTCTAAGGACAAATTATTTAAACTTTCTAAGTCTCAATTTCTTCATTTGTAAAATGGGAAGAATACTTTCATTACCTACCTCACAGGGTAGTGAGAAAGTCCCTTTTAACCTGAAAATGCCATAGAAAATGAACCATCATAGAAAATTACCATCATTGCTTCCATGTCAATGTCCTCCCACTGAAGTAGCCTATCAATAGTGAGGAGATCTCATGCTTCCTACCTCTAATTCTCATTAAAACTGGCCAGTTCCAATGATCTTATGATGATGAGAGCCATTTACACCCAGAGAGAGGACTATAGGAACTGAGTGTGGATCACAACATAGCATTTTCACTCTTTTTGTTGTGGCTTACTTGAATTTTATTTTCTTTCTCATCTTTTTTTTAAACTTTTTGATCTGATTTTTCTTGTGCAGCAAGATAATTGTATAAATATGTATGCCTATATTGGATTTAACATACATATTTTACCATGTTTAACATATATTGGATTACATGCCATCTAGGGAAGGGAGTGTAGGAAAGGGGGGAGGGAATTGGAGCACAAAGTTTTTCTTTTTTTTTTTTTTAATAATTATTATTTTTAATAACTATAACATGCAGAAAGTACTTTTTTTCTTTGTGTAATTTTTTTCTTTTCTTTTTTAAAAATTAATTTAATAATTATAAATTTTTTTGACAGTACATGGGTAATTTTTTTTTAAACATTATCCCTTGTATTCACTTTTCCAAATTTTCCCCTCCTTCCCTCTACTCCCTCCCCTAGATGATAGGCAATCCCATACGTGTTAAATGTGTTACAGTAGATCCTAGATACAATATATGTGGAGCACAAGGTTTTTCAAGGGTCAGTGTTGAAAAATTATCCTTGCATATGTTTTGGGAAAAGAAAAAACAAAAACCTTCAATAAAAAAAAAAATTCCCCCCAAAAAAGTGACCCATATTTCTCATTATCTTAAGGTCTGTTTTTCTATTAAACAAATCTTGAATTAATTACATCGATTAGTTGTTATGAGCCAGTGTGTTACCTCTCCCAAATGACAGACTGCCTTAATCTAGTAAAAAAAAAAAAAAAAAAAAAAAAAAAAAAAAAAAAAAAAAAAAAAACAGCAGAAGATACAAATTTTACTTCTATTCATACCCCCAAATCCATATTCTTTTTCCCCCTCTCTGACCCCTGATCTCTCCATGTCTTTGTCACTCCCCTCCATGTCGAGCAGTGAGTCTGACAGACTGCTTTGTAAGTCTCTGGCTGCCAACTGCCTCCCATGAGAAACCCAGAACAAGGACCATCTCCAACTGCCGCAACCCAGAGTGGAATGAAACCTTCAATTTCCGGATCCAGTGTCAAGTTAAGGTAAGATCCAAGAGACCTCAGCTATCTTTCTTCTACTTTTTGATTTCCCTATTCATTTATTTGTCCCTGTTCTTCTGCTTAAGTGTTTCTTGTCCATTTCTAAATGTGCTTCTAGTACTCTTGACAGAGAAAACATTTGATATAGTAAAAAGGGTGTAAATTTGTAGTCAGAAACTGTTGTTGTTTAGTCCTTTTTCAGTTGTGCTCAACTTTTCACATCCCCATTTGGAGTTTTCTTGGCAAATATACTGGAATAGTTTGACATTTCCTTCTTCAGCTCATTTTACAATTGAGGAAACTGAGGCAAATAGGGTTAAGTGACTTGCCCAAGATCACACAGCTAGTAAGCATCTGAGGTCAAATTTGTACTCAGGCTTTCCATCTATAAGATGAAGAGGTTAGAAGGTTTCTGGGGTTCTTTCTAACTCTTTAAGTTTTGTGAGGTAATCTTGGGTAAAGAATAGAGTGTTAAACTCAGTCAGGAAGACCTCAGTTCAGATCTTGCCTTACATATTTACTATTTAAATGATCCCAGCAAGTGACTTAACCTCTCTAGTCCTCAGTTTCTTCATCTGTAAAATGAGGGAGTGATTTATGGGCTTTAAACCATGATTCTTTTATATGACTGATAAATGAGAGGCTGATGGACAAGATAGACTAGATACTTTTTCTGAGCTAAAAATGAGAAGGAATGAAGGGAGTCACTATTTTGGGGAGTATTATGATTCTAAAGCTATTCTGTTTCTAACACAAGGAGTAAGGTCTACATCAGGATTCATATAACCTCAAGGAGTCCAACAATAAATTACAGAACTTGAAGGGGAGGGAGAGAAAGAGAGAGAGAGAGAGAGAGAGAGAGAGAGAGAGAGAGGAATCTCATCTCCATTTTCATTAACTTTTGGTCTCCTTTGTAATTCTATGTAATTTTATTTTATTAAATTTTATTTTAAAAATATTATGGTGAGAAGGAATTCATAGGCTTCACTAGACCATCAAATGGGTTATGACACAAAAATGATTAAGAACTCTTGCTATAGACTGATGTGACTAAAGGTTATTTTTTATCTCAAGGACTATGGGATGATCATGTTGCCTTTAGAAGCCATCAAAGCATCTAGACAGGTCAAATAGTTTCATTCAACTTAGGATTCCCAGAGCTACAATAAATTCATAAAGAGAGAGCCAAGATGGAATAATAAGAAAAGGCCATAAAATAAAATACTTGGGGGTCTACCTACCTACCCAAGAACTATATGAACACAATTACAAAATGCTTCTCACACAAATAAAATCAGACCTACACAATTGGAAAAATATCAGTTGTTTGTGGGTAGGCAGAACTAATATAATAAAAATGAGAATTCTGCCTAAATTAGTCTACTTGTCCAATGCCATATCAATTAAACTGTCAAAATGTTATTTTATGGAACTAGAAAAAAATAATAAAAATTTTCTGGAAAAACAAAAGGTCAAGAATATCAAGGGAATTAATGGGGGGAAAAACCATAAAGGGTGGAGGCTTAGGAGTACCAAACCTAAAGCTATATTATAAAGCATCAGTAATCAAAACCATTTGGTACTAGCTAAGAAACAGAATAGTGTATCAGATACATATGACACAATAATCAAACTATATAACAATCTAGTATTTGATAACCCGCCCCCAAAACTATAGCTTTTGGAATAAGAACTCAATACATGATAAAAATTGCTGAGAAAACTGGAAAATAATATGCCAGAAACCCAACATAGACCTACATCTCACACCCCATTCCAAAATAAGATCAAAATAAATACATGATTTGGGCATAAAATATGACATCATAAACAAATTAGAACAAGGGATAATTTACCTATCAGATCTTTGGAGAAGGGAGCAATTTATGACCAAAGAACTAAAGAGCATTATAAAAGGCAAAATGAACAACATTGATTACAGTAAATTAAAAAGGTTTTGCACAAATAAAACCAACAAAAACAAGATTAAAAGGGAAATACAAAGTTGGGAAAAAATCTTTACAGCCAGTATTTTGATAAAGGTCTCATTTCGAAAATACATAAAGAACTGTATCAAATTTATAAGAATAACAGTCATTCTAAACTGATAAGAATAATTTTTAGATGATGAAATTAAAGCTATTTATAGTTATATGAAAAAATACTCTAAATTACTATTGATTAGAGAAATGCAAATTAAAACAACTCTGTGATATCACCTCACACCTCTCAGATTGGCTAAAATGACAAGAAAAGATAATGATAAATGTTGGAGGGAATATGGGAAAACTGGGACACTAATACATTGTGGTGGAGTTGTGAAATGATCCAACCATTCTGGAGAGTAATTTGGAACTATTCCCAAAGGGCTATAAACTGTGCATATCCTTTGACCCAGCAGTGCCAATACTGGGTCTGCATCCCAAGGAAATCATAAAGAAGGGAAAAGGACCCACATGTGCAACAATATTTGTAGCAGTTCTTTTTATGATAGCAAAGAATTGGCAAAGGAGTGGATGCCCACCATTTGGGAAATGGCTAAACAAGTTGTGGTACATATAGATAATGGAATATCATTGTTCTATAAAAAAATTATGAACAAGATGATTATAGAAAGGCCTGCAAAGATTTACATGAACTGATGCTGAGCAAAACAAGCATGTACATTGTATACATTGTACACAAAAACAACAAGAATGTGCAATGATCAACTATGAAAGACTTGGTTCAATGATTCAGTGATCCAAAGCAGTCCCAATAGAATTTGAACAGAAAACGCCATCTGTATCCAGAAAAAGAACTATCCACCATGGATAGAGCATCAGTCCTGAAGTCATGAGGAACTGAGTTCAAATCTGACCTCAGACATGTAACACTTCCTAGCTATGTGACTCTGGGCAAGTCACTTAACCCCAATTGCCTCAGCAATAAATAAATAAGTAAACTTACTACAATAAGAAAAGAAAAGATCATACAGTCCAGTTTCCCTCTGTTTCCCTTCTCCCCATCACTACCACTCCAACAAAGGTCTAGAAAAATACCAGGCCAAGTCCTGATTAGGAAATACAAGGGAAAAACCAGTCATTTCTCAATCTAAGTTAGCAAAAGGAGATTTTAGAGGTTTTCAAACAATTAGACCTAAGAAAACTACAATGTGGAGGCTTCCAGTGAAGAACTAAATGGGAGTTGGAGCTGACCAAAGATCAAGAAGAATTTTTAGATTCAACATAAAGGGGCTTTGACTTAATGCTGGGAACAGGAATAAGCACCACCTACCAGTTCTGCTGAATAAGAATTAATTGGAGACTAAATAACTTAATTCTAAGGAATGGATAGATTGAAAAAGAAATCATAGAAACAAAAAATACTTTCATTAAAGATAATAATGACAATGAGGGGCAGCTAGGTGGTGCAGTGATTAGAGTACCAGTCCTGAAGTCATGAGGACCTGAATTCAAATGTGGCCTTAGACACTAAATACTTCCTAGTTGTGTGACCCTGGGCAAGTCACTTAACCCCAATTGCCTCAGCAAATAATAACAATAATAATGACAATGAGACAACATGCCAATATTTTTGGTATTCAGCCAAAGAATTCTCAGGAGAAAATTTATAACTCTATATGCCTTCATCAACAAAAAAGAGGGGAAAAAAAGAGATCAATAATTTGATCACACAACTAAAAATAATAGAAAACCAACAAAATTTTAAAAACTTAATTAAAAGTCAAAATACAAATTTTTAAAAATCACATAAGGAATTAACAATATTGGAAATAATAAAACATTCCATTAACAAGTAAAAGTGGAAGCTTTAAAAAAAAAACAGGCAAACCATTATTTTGATTTGTAAAAAGAGAGAAGAAAAACAGATCCCTAGAATAAAAAATGAAAAAGGTAAATTTACAACAAATGAAGAAATAAATAAAATTATTAGAAACTATTTTGCCCAATTACATGCCAAAAACTTGATAACTTAAATTAAATGGATGAATATTTATAAAAACTTAAATGCTCAAATTGATAAAAACAATAAATATTTTAAGTAAGCTAACAAATGAATAAAATATCTGTTTTAATTTCTAATGTAGTAAATATTGATAGATATAAGCCATGTAAGCAATATCAGAGAAAGAAATTGAACAAGACATAAATGAGCTCCCGGAAATGAGCATCCAGGATTAAATGGATTTACATGTGAATTTTATCAAGTACTTAAAAAAAAAATATATATATATATATATATAGTCCTAATATTACACAAATTGTTTGGGAAAATAGCAAATAAAAAGATATACTAAATTTTTTCTATGATATAAATATAGCTTTGGTATCAAATCCAGTGAGAGTCAAAGCAGAAAAAGAAAACTATAGATTAAGTGTATTCCAAGGATCTCTGAAAGTCTTTAAGTCTCCAAGTTGATCCTTGGAATACACTTAATCTATAGTTTAGCTATTTGCCTGTTAAAAAATTTGTCTTTTTTCAACTACATATCTGTGTAAGGCCAGATTTTCTTTGTGTAATTCAGCCAAAACAATATGTTCTTGCAAGAAATTACATGCAATAGTAGATTTAAAAATCTGTCTTTAATTAAGCCAGACATTGAAGAGATTGTCAGAAAATATGTAGTATAATGCCATTCTTCTCACTAAATTTTGTTTTGTTTTGGAAAGTATAGTTATTTTCTATCTAAAAGTATATTACTTGTGCTAATCTAACAATTTTTATTATTATTCACAAATAAACAAGAGGTAGAAAGTATCACAGAAGATTAAATGAACAATTTTGATTACATAAGATTAAAACTATTTTGTTCTAAGAGGGTTAATTGGAAAGGAAACAGAGTAGGGGGGCAGAAATCTTTGCAGCAAGTTTGTCTACTCAGGCTTTCATTTCTAAGAAACAAAAGGAACTAATTCAAATTGATAAGAAGAAGAGCTATTCTCCAAATGATATGAATAGGAACTTTTCTAAGGAAGAAATCTAAGTTATCAATAGTCATGTAAAAAATTTCTCTAAGTCATTAATAATTAAAGAAATGCAAATTAAAGCAATTCTGAAGTTTCACCTTATATCCATTAGATTGACAAAGTTGACAAAAAAGGAAAATGATAAATGTTAAAATTGATATAGAAAGATAGCACCTTTAAAGCACCTTTTGGTGGAGTTGTAAATTGATCTGGGAATTCTTGAAAGCAGTTTGGAAATATGTTCCCCAAATTTACAAAACTAAGCATACCTTTGATCCCCTGATACCCCTACAGGTCCTGTATTCCAAAGAGATCAAAGAAAAAAGAAAGTAACCTCTGTGTACAGAAGCATTTATAGCAACTCTTTTGTGAGACCAAAGACAGAACTGCAAAGGAGGGGCTCCCCATTGACTACAGAACGACTAAATAAATTAAAGTATATGAATGTGATAAAATACTATTGAGAGAGAAGCCTGAAAAAATTTACATAAATTTTTGAAATGAGTAGAACCAGGATAACAATTTATATAATGCAGCAACACTGCACAGATGATTTTGAAAGACTTAAAAACTCTGATCAAAGTGGTGGCCAACCACAATTCCAGAAAATTCATGAAGCATGCTGCCAATCTCCTGAGAGAGAAGTGAGGGACTCAGTGAAGACTGAGACATTTATTTTTTGGACAAGGTCAATTCAGGAATTTGTTCTGACTGCATATGTGTTACATGGGAATTTTGTTTTGTTTTGTTTTGTTTTCCATTGGGGGAGAGAAAGGGAAGATAAAAAATTGATTTTTGTTAAGTGAGGAATTTAGTTCAATTTTTTAAAGATTCACTAAAAATCAACTAATGAGGAAGCTGATGAAGTGATCACATATCCCTGGGTTCATTTGGACTCATGATGACTAGAGGCTGGCTCAAGTTCCTGGACATTCCTTTGAAATGTGACGTAGGGTGATATCATAAGCAAATTAGGGGAATATGGAAAAAAATTATCTATCAGATCTATGGAGAGGGGGAGTTTTTCCTAGTAAATTTCTTTATTTTTAATACACAATGCTTTACGAATCATGTTAGGAGAGAAAAATCATGAGAGAAATAAAAAAAAAATAATTGAACATGGCATATGTTGATTTGCATTCAGTCTCATTAGTTCTTTTTCTGGATGCAGATGACATTTTATTTCCAAAGTCTATTGGGTTCGCTTTGGATCACTGAACTACTGAGAAGAACTAAATCTTTTATAGCTGATCATTGCACCTTCTTGCTGTTATTGTGTACAATGTATTCCTGGCTCTGCTTGTTTCATTCAGCATCAGCTCATGTAAATCTTTGATAGGGGGGGAGTTTATGCCTAAACAGAGATAAAGAAGTTCATAAGAGATACAATGGATAATTTTGATTACACAAAATTAAAACTTTTGCACAACCAAAATTAATATAGTCAAAATTAGAAGAAAAGCAGGAAACTGAGGAGACATTTAAAACAAATTTCTCTGATGATGATCTTTTTACTCAAATATAGAGGGAACTAAGTCAAATTTATATGAAAAAAAAGCTATTTCCCAAATTGACAAATGGTCAAAGGACATGAATAGTCATTTTTCAGGGGAAAAAAAATCAAAGCTATCAATCACATGGGAAAAAAACTGCTTTAAATCACTGATAATTAGAGAATTGCAAATTAAAACAACTTTGTGGTACCACTTCAGAACTATCAGATTGGCTAAAATATCAGAAAAGGAAAATGACAAATGATGAAGGATATGTGGGACAATAGCATAGTAATATGCTATTGATAGAACTATAAATTGATCTAACTATTCTGGAGAACTGTTTGAAACTAAACCCAAATGGCTATAAAGCCATGTCATTCTTTGGCAGCAGTCACTACTAGGTCTATATCCTAAAGAAAGCAAAGACAAAGGAAAAGAACCCATAAATACAAAAATATTTATAGCAGCTATTTTTTGCAATGATAAGGAATTGGAAACTGAGGAGATGCCACACAATTCCCCTAAAATCAGAAAAAGAGATGTCTCTCTATATTCACTACACCCCCAAGTGTTTGTATTCAAAGAAATTGAGAAACAATAACTGATTGACCAGTATAGGGCCAATTTTCTGATTAGACATATAGGTAATTGTGAGAAAACTACTTGCATCAATCTTTGAATCTGACTGGGTTTCTGTTCAGCATAACTTAGCTTCTTCTTCTTTTTTTTTTAATTAACAAGCATTTATTAAGTGCTTACTATTTTTTATTAATTTTATAATTATAAATTTTTTTGACAATATAAATGCATGAATAATTTTTATAACAGTATCCCTTGTATTCATTTTTCCAGATTTTCCCCTCTCTCCCTCTACTCCCTCCCCTAGATGACTGTCAATCCCATACATTTTACGTGTGTTACAGATATAATATATGTGTGTAAATCCAATTTTCTTGTTGCACGTTAAGTATTGGATTCCGAAGGTATAAGTAACCTGGGTAGGTACAGTCGTGCTAATATTTTATATTCAATTCCCAGTGTTCCTTCTCTGGGTGTAGTTGTTTCTGTCCATCACTGATCAGCTGGAAGTGAGTTGGATCTTCTTTATGTTAAAGATATCCACTTCCATCAGAATACATCTTCATATAGTATTGTTGTTGAAGTGTATAGTGATCTTCTGGTTCTGCCCATTTCACTCAGCATCAGTTCATGCAAGTCTCTCCAAGCCTCTCTGTATTCCTCCTGTTGGTCATTTCTTACAGAGCAATAAAATTCCATAGCCTTCATATACCATAATTTACCCAACCATTCTCCAATTGATGGACATCCATTCATCTTCCAGTTTCAAGCCACTACGAAAAGAGCTGCTACAAACATTTTGGCACATACAGGTCCCTTTCCCCTCCTCAGTATTTCTTTGGGATATAAGCCCAGTAGTAGCAATGCTGGATCAAAGGGTATGCACAGTTTGAAAACTTTTTGGGCATAGTTCCAAATTGCTCTCCAGAATGGCCGGATTCTTTCACAACTCCACCAACAATGTATTAGTGTCCCAGTTTTCCCACATCACTTAGCTTCTTTTTTAAAAGCATCTAAGAAATAGGCAGAAGTAGTCCATCTTCCCAAACATGTAAAGCTAGGCTCAAACAATGCAGTAAAGTTTTCTTATAATTTCTATAATTGAATAAATTTTTCTTACAAGACAGAAATTGGACTAAACCCATAATTGGATAGAATAGGAACTAAGTTAGATCCAGAACTGAGTCACAAGATGGAAACAATGTTTCGCTAAATTCCCACAATTCATATAATAGATATAATATTTCTTGCCTGCTCATTGAGTTGGAGAGGTATAGAGAAAGGTAGAGAATTTGGAACTTATAATAAAAATGAGATAAAAATTAAAAGAAATAGGACAAATTTTAGATAAAGAGCTACTTAAAATGTGTGTTCATCTTAAAATATTATACACAATGCTCTCATCAATACAATGCTAAGGGGTTGTAAGCTAAAAGAGTTTCAAGACTTAACAAATTTTGTTAGGGGCAAATTTTCCTAGAATTGCAATCTCTCTCTCACTTGCTCTTGCTCTCTCTCTCAGCATCAAAGCCAGTTTTCCCTACTCTGTGCCTCCTTATGAAGGGTTTGTACCTACATTATAAGGCCACAAAACCTGTTACATTCCTTCCCTGGGTGGCCATCTTCACTGACTATCCTTCCCATCCTGATCCTCCCACATCCCACTATCTGCCAGAGGAAGAGATCCTTTAAAATGGGACAGGCTTAAGGTGATATAAGCAAATATCTTTGAAGATCTGGAGACTGTGTTCCCAGCCCCACCTCCTCCCAAAGTTCCAAGGTGGAAGTAGCCTCTGAGTGGGAAGTCCAAAAGCTGATGAGTATCCAGGCCTGGAAGGACTGATAAGAAGGAAGAGGTATTTCCCTTTTAATACTTTAGCTCCTTCCTATCTCTGGAGGGACTTCTGTATCTACCGCCCTTTCCCACACTCATTCTTACCC